>NC_090752.1:78187376-78219876 GCF_036898095.1 Palaemon carinicauda
AGAAAAATATTTTTGATACTGATGACTGTCTATATTGTTATCCTTATTACTAACCAAGCTACAGCAATGGTATGAAAAGCAGAATGCTAAAAACCCATGAGCTCCAACAAAAAGTAGCCCGAAAAAAAAGAATAATAAAACAAAATTACAAAAAGTTTGAACTTTTTTAGTTCCATTGATTAGAGATATCATTCCAAAATGTGGTCACAGATGGAATAAAACTCTAGACTATTAGGTAGCATTATGCCTTGTGTTGGAGTAGGCCAGACTATTAGACTTACCGGTAACTGCATACCTATTGCTACATTGAGAATGGTACAGTCCGGGAAGATATGAATACAATGGTTAACCTGAATTGGTTATTTCTATGTAATATGGATAAAGAACTAACAGAATGTCAGTGACAAATAAATATCCACATCAGGAATAAGCAATTGAATACATTAACAATTTCTGTCCAACAATTTAAGATAAAAGTCAGCAGCTGAAGACCAGATAGGAGAACAATACTCAAAACAAGGTAGAATGAATGAATTAGAGCATTTCCTAAGGACAGACTGTTCAACAAACATCATAAAAGAATTTCTCAATAAGCTAATCTTTCTTGCAATTAAAGAAATAGACCAACTGTATTTCTTGAAAATAAATTTCCGATAAAAAATAACAGCAAGAATTTTATGAGTTGTATATGGTAAAAGAGATATCGTCAATGCAAAGATATGGATGTCGACAAGAGCCACTGTCCTCAACCTACTAACTAATACTTTGAATTTGGTTTGGGTTCAACTTCATGCCCTATAATTTGCACCTTGCACTAATTTTAGCTAGATCTTTATTAAGATATTTAGAAACCGTAGTCTATATTTAGTAGATGGAACTAATGCAAGGAGAATAGCATCATCTACATATGCAACGAGTTTGTTTTCTAAGCAAAACTACATATCAAGCGATATGGTATTAGGAAAAATAATGGGTTGTGAATATTACCCTGAGGAACACTTACATATTGCATTCCTATAGTCACCATGGTATGCATCAACAACTACTTTCCGCAATCTATTAATAAAAGATTAATATGTTAAGAAAAGATCCACCTATCTGTTTCAGTTTGAAAACAAGGGTCTCCTGATTATCAAGGTCAAAGGCAACATTAAAATCAAGTCCAGTCACATAAAGTTCTTGATCACAATTATGGAATTTGTGTACAGCATTGGAAATTGTATGAAGGGCATCACATTCTATACAGCTACAGGGCCCTTGCGAAAGAAAAACAGCAAATTAAGGAAAAGATGATTACCATCAGCAAACCTATTCATATGTATTGGCAAAAGACGTTTAAAAACTTTAGATAAATTGGCAGTTATGGAAATCGGGCCATAATCAGCAAATATAGATCAACTGTAAAACATTCACTTATTTATTTTTCACAAGTTACCAAGAAGAGGTTCTTTTTGTATTAGTTTGAGAATTTGTAATATTACTATTTTAAAAATTCGCCAATTAATGCAACAGATCCTCTTCTTACTAAATTGTGAAGAATAGCAAAATAGGAGCTAGGAAATCAAATTTCTTTATTAAAAACAAAGTAAAAATGCCATTTGGGTTTACACTTTCATAACTATCAAGGTCCAGTAGCAGTGGTTTAATTTCACGAGTGAAAAGCTAAACTCGTTACTTTAGACTCAAGAAAACAGGGATCTGGTTTAAGTAGAGGAGGAACAGTTAAGTCTATACAAAAGTGTAGATCTGAGGGTAGACCACAGTTAACGCTCCTGGATTGTACAAGATAATTATTCTCTTATGGTCAAATTGTATTTCTTGTCAATATCAAGTATAAACTCTCTGAGCAACAGCTCTTAGCTGAGTATAGTGTCTAAACTCCCAAAAATAATCAGCTTGGAATAGTTTGGGAAAGCGGTTGTTGTTAGAAATTTTCGTAAATGTCATTTAACTGCTTGTTTGCTGTTTATCGACCAGGAACGAAGGTATCAGAGGTCCTGTCACACCGACAGGAGTTATTTCCGGTATTGGGTAAGTCTGTCTTCGGGTAAGGCCACTGGTATTTTCGAAGATAGATCACTAGCATAGAGCATTCGCAGTTGTGTTGAAGCATTGAACTCCATTCCCCTATCATTGCTGTGGCTGTCTGAGGAGCATCTTCAGCCCTCGGGATAATGTTGGTCCTTAAGATAGGTTGGGGTGGCCTGTATGGTCAAGTCGGAATTTTAGGAGTGCAGCTTCCTTTCTTGATTTTGAAGAAGACCCTCTGATGTAAGAAATTCCATGTCCTCTTTGATGGCTTGTTTGGATGTCGGCTAAGTTTTGTTTCATTATATTTATTGGTTACTTTTCCATAAGTATTGGATTAGCCCTGATATAAGGCATACCTGTCATTTTTATTATTTAAGCATAATCTTACCTGTCATGTTTATTATTTAAGCATAATTATCATGCTTTAAATGTTGTTCTTTGTATAATTCTCTTCCGTATATTCAAACCTGTTATAATTCATGTGTTATTATTGTTCGTAAAGTTGGGCAACCTAATATAGATGAGTGACATATATAGGAGCCTGACCGGCATATTGAATTAAGAGGTTAATTAATCTAAAAAGGTTTGAAAAAGGAGGTTATTTAATTGCCTTGTTAGTGAAGTTACTTGTCTTATAAGATTCTAACCAATAATGAGCTACTCTGAGTTTTGATAGGAAAGGTTTAGACGATGACCTTGACGTAAAGAGATTTTTTTTCGTCCTTGCCAGGGGTTGCCGCTTTTTAAGTATCTGTAAACAAAAACTTGTATTGATTGCAAATTATTTAGCCATAGGTTTTACTACTGATATGAAAAAGGATAATTTGATCAAAGGCTTCAGTCACTTGAGTGTCATGGAGAAGGCAGATATTGCAATGACAAGGGAAGATGATGGTGTAGTTGTGTTGAAACCCAAATTTAGGCTAAAGGAGTTGGATATAGCAGTTGAACGTGAAAGAGCAACTGTTGAACGTGAAAGAACAGCTGTTAAACGTAAAAGAGCGGCTACTGAACGTGAAAAGGCAAAGGAGAGGGAGAAGGAGAGGGAACTTCTGCGTGAAAAAGCAGTTCTCGAGTGTGAAAGAGTAGTTCTTGAGCATGAAGGGATGGAACATGAATTAAAGTTGGTAGAAATTCACGCAAAACAGAGACAAGGTAGTAAAGATCTTGATATAACTAAATACATGAAGATGGTTCCCCATTTTAAAGAAAATGAATCAATTAGTTATTCCATAACTTTTAAGAAGGTAGAGGAATGGGCTGGCCTGAGACCTCATGGGGTATGTTATTAATTGTTCATTAACAGGCAGGACACAAGAGGTATTTTCTAATTTATCTAGAGAGATATGTGGTAATCATGAAGAATTTAAAGTGTATTCTCAAAGCATACATCTAATGCATAAGCTCTGAGAAACTTGACAGATAAATTATTTCATATTAGTGGAAGTCGAGGTCAATATTTGAGAAAACTAATCCATGAATACAAGGACTTATTTTCAGATATACCTGGCTAGACCAGTTTACAACAGCATGATGTTGATGCTGACAGTTCAAATTCCAGCAAACTGCATCCATATCGCTTGAATCCAGAAAAGCAGAGATTATTGAACAGGAGGATTGATTGATTGATTTAAGGTTTTCTGGCATCCTGACATCTAATGTTCAATTAAAACCATAAATATAGAAGTTAAATATTTTTCAGAAGACCTGCTTCTGAAATAAATATAAAAATACCGCTCGCCTAGTAGGATACATCATGTCCAAGAATCTTGGCAAGGATGAACCTGCCATCCTCAACTCGAGCCTCAAACAGACGTCTATTTCTTAAGTTATTAAATTAGGGCATTCGGTCAACAAATGCCTCACTGTTAAGGGTACTAAACAGTCATCGCAATACGGTTGGTGTTGGCCCTTCAGCAGAAACACGTGTGTCAACCGAGTGTGACCAATACGGAGACGACAAAGAGTTGTCTCCCATTTTCGGGGCATCATGTTATATCTTCAAGGTTATATGACATTTATTACTTCCCTCATCTTATTGTCATTTAGACTATCCTTGCCATTTATTACAAACCATTTTCTTGATGTAAGGTAGGAAATCATTACACGGAATGGGATACTTTCTTGGTTGCAACTCGGATGCCGCATTCTTCGCCAGTAAATCTGCCTTCACATTCCCAGACACACCTACATGTGCTGGAACCCAACAAAATCGAACTGTTATACCTCTGTGTCTAATAATAAAGAGCCATTCTGAAATCTTTAAAACTAGAGGGTTACTAAAAACTTCTAAAGCTTGAAGAACACTCCTTACATCACTAAAAATTGTAAAATTACCCTCCCTTTCCAAAACTATTTTCTCAATAGTGGTTAGTATGCCATACAGTTCAGCAGTGAATATGGAAGCTGTTAGAGGAAGTGCACCTTTGCAATTAAAATTATTACTATGTACTCCAAATCCAACGCCAGCATCAGATTTGGAGCCATCAGTATACATAAAAGTTGATCCCCTATGTTCTGCAACATGTTCCATAAAAAGAGACCTGGATTCTAAGTCAGTCATATTCTTCTTAACTCCAAAACCGTATTTACAAAAAGATATGTCAGGTAATTTCCATGGAGGCGTTGATGATACCTTGAATGAAAGCACCTTAATTCTAATTATAATTATAAGGGTGAGGGGATTTTGGGTGCAACTCGAAGTATGTGGAGTGTCTTACAAGGCTTGCAGTCTGAAAGGCTAAAAGTTAGGGAGTCTTTGCAATCTAAACCAATACCGAATAATAGAAGACATTCGGTAAAGGTCTACAGGCAACTCCCCAGCATCAACAAGGAGACTTGTTATAGGTGAGGTTCTAAACGCTCCTGTGGACAATCTAATACCAGCATGATGTATAGAATCTAATATTTTTAACCAGCTTGGGGTGGCTGAGGAGCATATTTCACATCCATAACTAATTTTGGAAAAAATCAAGGACTTCTATAATTTTAGAATAGTATTGCGGTCTGCCCCCATGATATAGGGGACAACAATTTTAAAAGATTCAGAGCCTCAAGACATTTAGCTTTTAATGATTTTAAGTGAGAAACCCATGTAAGCCTACAATCAAATATCAACCCTAAAAATTTAGCTTCACTTGCACATGGGATCCGTTGACCTTTGATGTATATCTCCAGGTCTGAATGTACTTCCCGGATATGACAGAAATGGAAAATAGTAGTTTTACTTGTCGAGAACTTAAATCCATTCATATCGGTCCACTGGATAATTTTGTCAATTGAGAGTTGTATTTTTCTCTCAACCATTGCCATTTTAGCTCAAGCAAATGATATAGAGAGATCATCCACAAATAATGTTGAGAGAACATCTCGGGGAATGACTGATGATATCCCATTAATTGCTAGTGCAAAGAGGGTTACACTCAGCACACTACCCTGAGGAACCCCTTCTTCCTAGCATTTTCTCTCTGATAAAGTTTCCCCACCTCTCAATTGAAAAACTCTGTGAAAGAAATGACAGAATAAATAGTGGTAGCTCTCCTCTCAATCCAAACTCATGAATTCTTTTAAGTATAACATATCTCCATGTGTTATCATATGCTTTTTCAAGGTCAAAAAAGACTGTCACATGGTGCTGTTTGGAAGCAAAGGCTTCACAAATAGAGGACTCAAGTCATATCAACAAATCAGTAGTTGAGTGCATTTTTCTGAATCTACATTGAATGAGTGATAAAATACCCTTCTTTTCAAGGTACCAAATCAGTCTTACATTGACCACCTTCTCCATGATTTTAAATAAACAAGATGTCAATGCAATTGGCCTATAATTTGCGGCTAAAAACTTGACCTTACCGGGTTTTAAAAAGGTTAAATAATGGCTAGTTCCCAAACACTTGGATAACTATGATCATGCCATATTCTATTAATAATACTTAAAATGAATAACTTTGTATTAAAAGGCAGATGTTTAATCATTGCATATGGAATTCCATCGGGTCCAGGGGCTGTGTCATTACACGTAGCAAGTGCAGAATCAAATTCTCTTTCAGTAAAAGGAGAATTGTATGACTCTTCCTTTCTTGTTGCAAAATTTAAAACTTTCTTTTCTTCAATGCTCCTATACTGGTGACCAGGAGCTGCTTCACACTTCATGATGCATTTGAAAAATGGTCAGCCAGGGCATTGCTAACTTTGGTTGCTCCAGTCATTTACTGAACATTTACCCTTAACACTGGTGGTGGGATTGGGGTAAATTTTCCTGCTATCTTTTTCATTTTCCTCCTTACAAATGATGTTGGTGTTTTACTGTTGATGGAGGAAACAAATGACACCCAAGACTGGCGCCTAGCTTCTTTCATGGCACGACGGAACTGTGCTGTACATTTCTTGTATACGAATAAATTCTCCTCAGTACGGCGCCTGCGCAATCGAGTTAAAGACCTTCTTGTGGCTCTGTGCAGGGCAGTTAGTTCTGATGACCACCTGGGGACTGGTCGTTGTTTGAATATCCTTGTTGTTTTGGGAATGGAATTGGCTCCTGCTGTGTGAAGAGTTCCATTAAGTAAGTTTATAGCATCATCAACACTTTCAAACTGTTCTGCATTTCCTTCAATTTCACTTAGCTCCCGAAATCTATCCCAGTCTGCCTTTTCAAGATTCCATCATGGCAATCTCTGTAAAGGTGGACCATTTGTTGGTGTTTATAATGATTGGTGCATGATCACTAGTATGCCAATCATCTAATGTTCTCCAATTAACAGTGAGAAGACAGTTAGAGCTTGCAACTGATATGTCAATGCAGGACAAGGTACCTGTCTGGACATGAAAGTGTGTGGACTCTCCTGTATTAAGGAGTCCTACATCTTCATTCTCCAAAATTGATGATACAGTATTATCCCTTGCGTTTGCCAAAACATCAACCCATACAGGATGTCTACTATTAAGATCTCCTAGTAAGAGAAAAGGTTGTGGGAGTTGTTTAATCACTTCTACTATATTATCATATGGGATGTCATCATTTGGAGGCAAGTAAAGAGAACAGATTGTGTATTTTCTCCCTATATCAATCTGTACAACCACTGCCTGCAGAGGGGTACAGATACACAAAGATATTTGGGGAAAATCTCGACGAACGTTTATAAGACTTCCTCCATGGCTCCCTGCTCGTTGATCATATGATGTCCTATAGCTAATATACTCTCGAGGACAAGGAGTATTAGCATCGAGCTTGCTTTCCTGTAGACATACAGTTATAGGGGAGTGCTCATGTTGGAGGAGCTTGAGTTCTTCATATTTCGCCCTTAAACGCTGGCAATTCCATTGCAGAATGGAGGAAAAACTATGGTTTATTTTTTGGAAGACACCTTGGATGAAGTCTTCCCATTGGCAATATTTGATCTAACAATATTTCCCGGTGGTATCTCAAGAGAGGATCTTGATATATTGGGTTTTGTGTTCGTCTTTTTCTTTGTGTCCTTTTGATCTAATTGTTGAGGAGGATGGTGGACCTCAACTTGAATTTCTGATATATTCAGGTTACCTTCCAGTTGATCAGAAACATCAACAGACTAGACATCATATTTATTTGAAGTCATGACTTTCATGTTTCTTATGGTAAGAGGCGAGAGAGATGGAGGTCTCTCTTTTTCGATTAAAAGGTTATGAGTTGTCAGGTTTTTGCACCTTCCCCACTACAGGTTCACCAGGTAAATTAGTTTCGAGTGGAACTTCCATCAGATCAGGCAAGGACACGGCCTGAGAGAGGTTTGAACTATTGTTTTGAATAGGAGTAGATGGCTTTTGAATATCTTTTAGATCTTTAAGTATCTGTTTGGATTTTCCTACAATTTGTGAATATAAATTTTCAATGGGACTTTCAACTTCTTTAACTTCTTTCATATGTTTCTTTATGTTAGAATTATGGATAATTTTCAATGGGACTTTCAACTTCTTTAACTTCTTTCATATGTTTCTTTATGTTAGAATTATGGATAAAATTTCGTCTGTGTACTTTGGTAATTTTTTCTTCAGAACCATTGAAAAAGGTTGCCCTGGCCTTATCTGCTTTTCAAGAGCTCTTTTACGAGCCTCTTTTAAAGTAAGCCTTTCCATGGTCGTAATAGCCTGAATTTCTTTTTCAAAAATAAACTTAATGCAGCTTTTAGAAGTAGCTGGGTGTGCTTCCCCGCAATATATGCAATTTGGATTAGCAACTATTTTCCTGTTGGCTTCAAAAACATTTACACGTTCATGTCTTGCATTTTCAAATTCCAAAATAAAAAATTTCTCATAATTCGCTACTTCACAGTAACCAGGTAATATTTCTACTTTTCTATATTTTTCTGTACTGTCATCATTTCTCTGTCTGTCTGTCTGTCTGTCTCTCTCTCTCTCTCTCTCTCTCTCTCTCTCTCTCTCTCTCTCTCTCTCTCTCTCTCTCTCTCTCTCTCTCTCTTCTTCTCCTCTAGTATTTTCTTATCATTCTTCATATGACGCGAGTAAGGTTTTAATGTTTTGATATTAGAACCCGAGTTTGAGCTGTCTGTACCGAGGTCCTTGTTTATATTTTCCAGGTTGTCAACAGAGGGGTTGGTTTATTTTGAAAGAGCAAGCCGGGTTATCCACCTCTTATCGGAGGATATCAGTCCTCCTATCCCATGTGGCCCAACACAAGAAGAGGCTTCACCGGTGACCAGTCCTCTATTAGAGAGGTGCTGCCTCTCTTAAGGTGGGCGTACACTGGTCAGTGGGGGTGGTTAGCCCCTCCGACCGGCGACTCCAATGCCTGGCGTCACCCATTACCCGCAAATATGAGTGACTTACAACCGGATCACTGGAGCCCAACTCTTAACAGACTCGGTCTGTACCCAATGGGGTCTGCCAGAGGGTGATGGCGTCTAAATTGGCACAGGTTGAGATGGAATGTCGTCCATCCCACACTATGCCAAATCCAAAGCAGCAGCCAACATATAATCAAACAAGCCAAAGTCGTCAACAAGTTCAATCCCAAAAGGAGGAGATGGGAGAAAAAAAGAAATAGCCAAAAGGAAAAGAGAAAGTGCCGACTGGTTTTGTTGGATCGACAGTTGGGCACCTAAGTCCAGTGGGAAAGAAGTTCCCACTGTTCATTAGAGCTCAGCTGCTAATCCCTAAGCCCCCCAACCTTATTAAGGCTTCAGCATCTGGGGGGTGAACAGGAGGAACAGTAACCCGAGATTGACAAGATATAGTCAGTTTGTACAACTATATGATTTGAATATCCTACACATTAAAGGAAAGGAAAACGTAATCCCGGATGCATTGTCAAGGATGTGATTTGTTGCAGTAACTTGGAAAACATTCACATAAGGTTTCGTGGGTGGAGATGTGGATTGATAGTACATTAAATTTATTCTTTTAGTGAAGTAAGAGAATCCAAGGTAATATTTTATAATGTAGTTTTTGGGCAAGCCTTGGTTTAATTTTACTAACTCATAGTTCTGTATATGAATATACTATTTATTGTTTTCCTTTTGGGGGAGATGTAAAATAATAATAATCTTAATATTTAACCTCTTCAGCACGACGGGTCTTACGGATGACCCATCATTTTTGCCCTGTATATTACAAAAGATAATTAGCTTTGGATAGTTTGGGTCGTTATTAGAAATTTTCGTAAGTGGCATTTAATGGCTTGTTCGCTGTTCATCGATCGTGAAAGAAGGATTCGGAGGTCACGTTACACCGACTGGAGTTATTGCTGGCAGTGAGTAGGAGTCTGTCTTCAGGTAAGACCACTGATACATTTGAAGACACTTCATTGGCATCGGGCATTTGCGGTCATGTTGGAACATTCTACAAAGTTCCTTATGATTGCTGTTACTCTCCGAGGAGTATTGTTGGCCCCCAAAATAGTGTTTCAGGAGTGCGACTTCCTTCCTGGATTTTGAGTTTCCAGGCGTGTCTTCTTATCTGTGGCTGAAGAAGACCCTCTCACTCAAGAAGTTGCTTTCAGTGACTTCATGGCCTCTTTGACAGCTTGTTTAGACATCAGCTAAGTTTTGTTTCATTATATCTATTGGTAATTTTCCATTAGTATTGTATTAGCTTTAAGATACAATTCGTACCTGTCATGGTTATTACATAAACATAATTATTAAAACCTTTAAAGCATTTTCTTTTGTTTTTGTATAATTCTCCTGTTATGATTCATGTGTTATTATCGCTCATAAAGTTTAGCAACGTAACAATAGTTATTCCAAAACAAATCTGATCCAAAAATGATAAGTGTCCTGTATCTTCAAATAAGCTTGTCTACAATCATTACTGAACCAGGGGTTGTACTTCACTCTGTATCCTAACACATATGAAGATAGCTATTAATTACATTTTCCAGCTTTTCATTCAAGAGAATAACAGGCTCCGGCTCTTTTATACAATTTTTATCAATTAAAATGTAAAAGAATTCTCAAAACATTTCAGTCAGCTTGAAATTTTGTATATATCTTCAAAGATTGACACATCACAGACAGGCTGCTGTGTCCTAATTACTAACAAAACCAAAGCATGATAAGACGTCCCAACTGGCGGATCTACCTTGATTGTTGTAAAACCAGGGGAGTCGGTGTATTCCACATCCGAGGAATTATCAGATTTGTGAATAGCCTTTCTTATGATTTGCTCACAACCCGATTCAGAGGCTCTTAAGCCATGGTGATCATAAAAAGAAACAGAATTTAACCACTCCCTATGGTGAGCATTGACATTACCAACAATCATAAAAGGGGCCTTCTACCATCTTGATCTTAGCCATCAAGATATAGAATCATCAAGTCTGGATTCCGATATATAGAATACAAACTTTAATGACCTGAATTTCGTGGCACCCGCATTTGTAACAAAACTTAGGAAAATTAGGGTATTCAGTCCTAGTATAATAACCAACAATCATAAAAGGGGCCTTCTACCATCTTGATCTTAGCCATCAAGATATAGAATCATCAAGTCTGGATTCCGATATATAGAATACAAACTTTAATGACCTGAATTTCGTGGCACCCGCATTTGTAACAAAACTTAGGAAAATTAGGGTATTCAGTCCTAGTATAATAAACCCTTTGCCTCAGGAATGGCAACCATTTATAAAATTATCGGCCAATTAAATAATGGAATAAGCAGCTGAGTGCCCCTTTTGAGAAACAAAAGTTTCTCAGCATAAAAAAACATCATTCTGTCTGGAGGCAACCGTAGGGTCTTTACTATTGCCATGTAGTCCTTGTTGACTTTTTAATTAACCATGCCGAATGTATCTTGAAAGCAAGTTGTAAGATGTACAAGAATGGTATCGATTTTATTCTGGGTGTGTAAATTCATACTGTATATATCGCTGTACATTTTTTTCTATATTTGGAAATATTAATATAGAGATAAAAATGGTAATACAAATATATATTGTACGCTGGTTTCAGAAGAAAACCTTTTATAAACCCACTTGAAAATAACAAAAAAAAATTTTTATTTCCTGGTGTCATAGGTGTCGTAAGCATAGTGTATTTATACTAGCCAAGACAAAATGTGATCTAGGTAATATTGAAAGTATAAATTAACCGGAGAGACAAATCATATATTTTTATATAAACACGTAATGTAGAAAATGGACAGAGATATAATGATTGAATAGTTAATATTGCTGCCATGATATATCAGTCTCCCATCTATCTAATCATCAACCAATTCTGAACGTCCTGTGCAAGGATTCTCAAGTTAAAGAAATCCAAAGATGAGATTTTCAGGTCTTCACTACCCTTCGCTGAAGTATAAATTCTTGAGTAATAAGAAATGCAAAGTTAAAGAAGTTAGACAACCAAGTAGGTAAAGACCAAAAGGAACGAACGAAAATGGTATGGGAGAGTCCAATAGACCTATGATCCCGCAAAAGGTAGTAGTATGCCATAGAAAACGTTGGTTATTTCTTAATACTCTTTTCTACAATTCATTCATCTCTGAAAATACTTTTATATTATATTTTCCCATTACATGGCAGCATAATCACTCAAGCTCTCTACCTACTGTGTGAAGTTAAGGAAAAATCTAAACTTTTATTCAGAGAGAAGTGATTAGGAGAGGAGTTTCATGCTGAATAAAGGCAAATTAATTCATAATCCTATGGCTGAGAGGAATTGCATCATATAATCATCCATTAGATGAGATATGCAAGTCAATGAAAGTCATAATGTAATAGGAACTGAAATTGCAATATTGAACACTTCTGTACTACAAAGGAAGCAGCGACTCCGATTGAATAAGAGTACACAATTATTACCTTCGCCAACTTCGTTGCAGCGAAGGTTATGTTTTGATATGTGTTGTCTGTTTGTTTGAGATTCACATATCTCAAAAACTATTAGACCAAATCTCATGAAATTTGGTGGGACGATTGGCCTTGATCCACGGGGAATTTGATAACGTTTTGGGAGTGACTGTGTCAAAAGCCAAGGGCAAGGTCAGGAAAAGGTAAAAAATAAAGAATCATAAAACTCAGAATCTATTTGACCGAAACTCATGAAATTTGGTGGCTTAATTATTCATGATCCAGGGATAATATAATTAAATTTGACGAGTGATTTGGTCAAAATATCAAGGTCAAGGTCACGAAAAGGTGAAAATATTCTTTTTGCTATATAGTGATCATTCTTTCATCCGATTTGCATAAAACTAGTGTCAAAATGTGCACAATTCAATTGTCTATCTTGTGATATACAACATGATATAGTGAGATCAATACCCTCTGCTTGTGTATTTATTTGTTTGTATGTCTGTCTGTGCGCTTGTCATTCGCATAACTCGAAAACTAACCGATTTGCATGAAACTATTGCCAAAATGGGAATAATTCATTTGCCTATCTTGAAATATATATTATCATATAGGCGAAGGTATGCGCTCTACCGAGTGTCAATTCTAGTTAGTGTGTATGTGTGACTGTGTGTGTGTCAGCCTCACCATATTTTATGGGCCATAATGATAAATTCTAATATTCCCCTCAAAAAGAACACTTCAAAGAGTGAGGGAACTGGAAGACCATCGGCGAAGAAACATTTTAACATTCAATTACTTAACTACACCCACAACGATGTCCTTTAACTAGATATGATACTTAATGATTATTATAATTATTACCCGAAAAAGAAATGAATTGGTCTTAAAAGTCGTTTTTGATATGTTACACAAATACAAACCGATTTTTATTTAGTCTTCAGTATCATATATATCTTTTTTATAATAAATTATAATTTGTTTACTTGATGATTAGGAAAAACACAAATAGCAAAAAAGAAAAGTTAGGCAAATTATATAAAACAAAATGGGGACGCCAATTATTAACCAGAACTCATCATCTTATAAAACAGAATTATTCTCAAATTATAGCATCTTTCTCTCAAATACTTTCATTTAAATGAAGCTATTTTACCTAAATACTCTCTCTCTCTCTCTCTCTCTCTCTCTCTCTCTCTCTCTCTCTCTCTCTCTCTCTCTCTCTCTCTCTCTCTCAGCAGAATCAAGTTTGTATGTGGTGGTACCAACGCATCAAATGAAACTCGTCTTCGACTGCAAATCCAATTTTGGATACAAAGAGATTTAAAATTGGTTGTCATAATCAGGTCAACACAGGTCGAGTTTAGCAACTTCACCATATGATCACCGAGTTGGATTATATGTTCACATCAATGCATTAAAATTCATAAAATTCTTATTTTGAGATTACCATCTCTTCTTTGCCAGTAAGACGGACTGGCATCGTTATGCTAGTGACGTTTGTTAAATGGATGGGGGGGGGGGGGGGGGGTTGGAGGGTAATTTCTTGGTATTATTGTTATTATCAAATAAAGTATAAAGAACAGTATTGTATGGTTACCTTAGTGATTATAAGAATTTAATATTTGGAGTCTTCCCCCCCCCAAACAACACTGTTTTTGGCAATTTCCTTTTCATATGTACTGTAAGTAAGATATGGGGTTTAGGCTTGAAAAAAAAAGAAAAAAAAAGAAACGTGTTACTTATTGATATAATGCTACTCTCTACCCAACAATCCGTACTGAATGTAGATCTTTGGCTAATTGGATTTATAGAAATCAATAAATGATAAGATGGAATTGGGAGAAATCTCCCACGGTTGTAATACGGTGCATAAGTTGAATAAAAACAGGAAGATGAAGTAGAACACTAAAAAATAGGTGCAGCTAGGGCAGGGGTTCTCGAGGTGAGGTCCGCGGATCCGTAGGGGTCCGTGATACTTAGACAGGGGGTACGCAAATCTTAACGATTGTAACAGTGGATGCAGCCGATTTCCGTGAGACATTTAACAACACTAGGGGAAAGTCAACCACCGGCAGTGTCTTGCAGGCTACGTCCAGTGGCACGGGAGGCAAGCCTATCCTTCACATTAATACCGAACAAAAGACATCTGGTATTGATAATGAAGAGGGAAAGGGAATTTATGAAAATCTGATTCATGGGAATTTCATGAATGTTTTTCAACACATTATTTGAATTATTGTCTATGTTTTGATATCAGAATTGCTACTTAAAAATGGAATTACACTTAGTTCTTAGTCTAAGTGTGTATTTATTTATAGCTTTCCAAGACTGTTGATATTATACAATACACACACCACACACACACACACACACACACACATATATATATATATATATATATATATATATAATTATATATATATAAACATAAATTTATACATATACATACATATATATATATATATATATATATATATATATATATATATATATATATATATATGTCTATGTGTGTAAACTGTGTCAAATAAGATTTTCATTTGAGAGTTTGTTTGTCCACATGCCATTTATGGATATCAAATGGCGAGAAACTAGCGTAACATTGAATATATATTAGGAAACACATGTGGGGGGTACTCAGTTTATTTTCTGTTACAAAAATGGGTCCTTGGTTGAAACAAGTTTGAGAACTCCTGAGGTAGGGGACAAAGGGACGCTGGTTGTTGAATCTTCATCAGAACTCTATATAAAAGTGGTACATTATGGGATATGAAGTTAATCTAATAATTATAAACTTCATGTACGATTATAAGTATGCAGGACATTAGCCCCTCCCCATCAGATGGGTAGGTTGACGTAAGCCTCGTTTCATAACCTACTTGTTATTCATCAGTTTGGTATTTTCTTTCATCGTAACGTATCCGAAGTTTTACTTGTCTGTATATTATTTCATTTCTTAAGTTTCCATTTCTATTCAGTACTTTGCCACTTTCCTTAGACGGGATATTAAGCTTTTTGCATTTCACTTTATTCAATCATGGTTGCAGCTTCACTAATAATAATAATAATAATAATAATAATAATAATAATAATAATAATAATAATAATAATAAATAATAATATTGAAGTTTTTAAGATTAACGCCCACTATCATTAATACAATCATTGCTAGCAAAACCATTAATATTCATGCCAAAACACGCTAATTATGAAATTTCACAGAATACAAAAAAAAAAAAAAAAAAAAGGCAGAAAAGTTAATTAAGCAGAAAATTGCTAAAAATATACATATAAGGCGAGAATTTATTTTTTCATTCGAGACATGAGTTTACTCTTACAGCCATTTGTTGCCATAATAATTGTATGCGTCATATTACAATCCTGCCTGCTACAGAAAAAGGAAAGGTACAAAAATATAATAAAATAGCTTCATATGGTAAAATGACTGTTCAGCGCCAGTGAATCTCTCTCTCTCTCTCTCTCTCTCTCTCTCTCTCTCTCTCTCTCTCTCTCTCTCTCTCTCTCTCTCTCTCTCTCTCTGTTATTTCGATTCTTTCGCATTTTTTTTCCTGAAATGTGTTTTAAGACGTGATTCAGTTTATAAGTTGTATCTACATTTAAATGGAATATCATGTCTCGATTTATCTGATGCGTTTTAATATAACATGAGCATTTATATAAGGAGACTTTATTATATAAATTTTCTATTCTTTTGCTCCATAAGTGTTATTATTATTATTATTATTATTATTATTATTATTATTATTATTATTATTATTATTATTATTATCATAATGATAATAATAATAAATCTAAAGAATGTAAATTTTCTATCAATACAGCTTATCCTTTTATCAAATTTTATTCAAAACGAAAAAATCTGTGAAGTCTTAAGTCTAAAATCATGAAACGAAATACTTCGAATTGCATAATCTGTTTCTATTATCGTGAATTACATCAGAAATGAGAAGCAGTTACCTAACTTTTCCCCAAAGAAAATACCATTAACGATGTATGTCCCCAGCCAATCAGAACACCTACTGCGTTCGTAATTGCGTAACTGACCAATCAGAACCTTTCCATCCCGCTGTTCTTACAACACCCGGGCGTTAAGTGTCCCAACAGATGCAGGATTAGGTTACGTAATGTCTCTCATTCAGATGACGTCGCGTTTATTCCAGCCTTCGCCAATGGCGTCTCTTAATTAGTTCCGTTCTGCTCACAGTAGCATTCAAATTCCTATGTAATTTCGGTCCTTTAAAGCAAAAGCAGAAAACTGAGTGATGAGATGAATGAAAGGGGCGAGCCAGATATAATATATATAAGATCCTATTTAGAAATGACAATAAACACAGCCAGTGAAAAAATAATCTGCTCATCACTTGAAACGGTTTTGAAGGCGTCCACTTATGCAAATGGCACATGGAGGCTATGCAAAATTTAAGACGACAAGGTGATGGAGGTTTTGGTGAATTCCAGAGATGAAACCTAAAATAGTTACCCTGAATCTGGTTGAGAAGAATATAATGTGAAATTGGACAATTCTGTAAAGGAGATTGAACTTTTCTATCTGTTTCAAAGAATATCACTATAAAATGCTGCATCACATAAAATGATGATTTTGACCGGAAAGATTGATAAGCTAATTCTAACTGTATGGCGAACTGGGAAACACTTGTAAAACTCGGCGTTTTATAAGAACAAACAGCTGGTGCCGTTGCCATTCAGTTATCTCTTGTTTAATACACTAATTGCTTGTCCAGTGGAGATTTCACCATGATAATTCATTATCATATTTTCACTTACCGCTTCTCGACGATTGAATTGTTCTAAGAGATTCTGCTCATTTCAATGTTTTCATTTCTTAGCAGCACTTCGTATCTTCTTTTAGTTTCTCCTTGATTGTTGCTGTCGTTTTCTATTGCTAATTTCCAAGCTTTTCTTAAATTCTTCTTGTAATTCTCTAAATTCTGAATGTAATCTTCTTTACCTTCTTGAAGCATTAATTTACACTTTAAAATCTCTAAAGGTCCTTAAGCGGTGTGACCGAACAGCAATTCAAAAGACTTAATCCTGTAGTGTCATTAGGTGCCAATCGTAAGGTTAACAGGAAAAAAGGTGGTTTTTCTCCCCAGTCATGTTCAAAGTTATTATATAATTTTCCTAAGCAACTTTTTACTGTTTGATGGTAATGTTCTACAATCCCTTGTGACTCTGGGTGTGGAAGTTACAAGTTTGATACCTAGCTCTTTCATTTTGTCTTTGAAATATTTGGACACAAAATTACTGCCGTTATCACTTTGTATAACGCAAGGCAAACCAAACTTGGAAAAATAGTTCAACAAGCATTTAACTACAGATTTCGCATTGCAGCTTCTTACTGGGATTGCTTCTGGATAACGGGTTAGTCAGTCAATGATTGTTAATAGATACATATTTCCTCCTTTACTTCTAGGCAAAGGTCCAACTATATCAATTACTACATTCTCAAAAGGTTCTCGCACTGATGAAATATTACATAAGGGAGTCCTGGGAATTACTTGATTAGGTTTACCAGCAATTTGACATTCGTGACAGCTTAATACATATCTCTTCGCGTCACTTTTCATCTTAGGCCAAAAGTAAGTCTTACTTATACACTTGAAAGTTTTATTTACCCTTAAATGTCCTTGATCATCATGTGCTCATTTCAGAATAAATTCGCGAATTTTTCTAGGAATTACTAATTGTTCTATAACTTTCTCTTTTCTAACTGACTTGGGACGAACATAACGACACAAAATTTTGTCTTTTAAACAAAAGGTTTCCTTACGAACATTTTCGGGATCATCACCCAACTCACTTTCAAAAATTTGAGACAGTGTCTCATCCTCTATCTTCAACTTAATTAGCTCATCTCTATTCAAAATGTTAGCGCCTAAACTACTGCAGTAACTATTACTTCAATCCACTACATCGACTACGTCTACATCACTACTTTCGACAGCTACATCATCAACTTGGCTAACACTGTCAACACCAATGGAGTCGGTCTTTTCAGCCCCACACTTGCTAAAATCAACCTCACCGCCTCCATCACACTCGTTCGAATCCTCGAAAAAATTTATGACTGTAGTCTACATCTGTATCTAAACCTGACCTAGTTACTACCATTTCAGGTACTGGCCCCTCACTTAAAATAGGATTCACACATTTGGATGTAGTTAAATCATTACCAACAGTAATGTTAATACCGTCAACTGGCAAGTAGTCTACAACCGCTAGTTTTACATCTCTTGACAAACCCTGACTTTTCAAGTTTATCTTCAACAAAGGACAAACAACGCAAGTATTTGGAAATCCACCTAACATAACTTTTTCTTTAATACTGATTTTTGCCCTTGTTGGCACACACTCTTTCCTAATAAGGGAAACAGCTGCTCCGGTGTCCCTAAGCAAGACAACTTCTCTCGAATCTCCCCTTCAAGTGAAGAAATTACACCTTCAGACAAGAAATCTCTGTAAAATTTCCTAGTTTCTTTCAAAATGTCATTTCTGCTTGACGAAAGATTATTAACTAGAGACACTGGTTTCTTGATAATCTTCTCCTCTACTAAACAATTCCTTGATATATGCCCTTTCTCATTACATTGATAACAAATTATCTCTTATAAAACCTGGCAGTATGACCTGATTTTCCACATGAATAACAATAAACGGATTTTGAGCAAAGCCAAAAATCTACTTTTGGGTGATATGGCCATGTCGTCCTGATGGAAGGTTCCTTTAGCCAGCTTTCTAAGGGATATTTGACTACAGAGATACTCCCAGAGAATTGACCACAGGTCTCCAGAATTCTAACTCCTGGCGTGAGTATCCTTAAAATAATTCTTAAGGATATCGCATAATATCAGGGGACGTATTTCTTGATATGACACAGCAATTTTCACCCCAAATCGAGTTTTCGCTTTGAGGGGGAAGAGTGGCGAATTTGAAGGGGAGCCATTATCAAGGTTACCCGGTGGATCCCCTCCCGGACTACTACGGCTTACTATTCCTTATTGCAATTAAGCATGGATAGCCGCAGATAGAGTAGTTTCGGGTGGGGACTTGTTACATAGTTGTATACTCCTTTTTAGAAAGGAGGGAGGGTCCATCAGGACGACATGGCCATATCACCCAAATATAGATTTTTTGCTTTGCTCAAATACCATTTTTTGGGCTCAGCCATGTCGTCCTGATGGAAGTTTACCAGGGAATTACTTGAAAGTACTATATCTGTGGGTTTCTACATGTTCCTTTACTTTGAATGAGTTCCTTATATGGTTTCCTAGACCTTTATATATGACATCACCATTATTTGTCATATCCACTAAGCCGACTATAAGGATTCAAAGTTTGTATATCCATAGGGACGGATGGAAATTCTAAGAGATTACCCTTTATCTCTTGGAAATCTGTACTCTGATTTCAAATTGGGCCCTTCTAGGGTTTAATTAAAACTCTAGTATACTTTATTCGTCTGTTACCAAGATAGCAGCAATAAGAAGCAAATACGTTTAGTATTTTACCTTGTAGCTAGATTATCAATTGTAGTTACAATCGGGTATGAATCTGATTCGACATTGAAAACACATCAGGGTCCATATTTTCTCCTTTTGGGAAAATATGTAATTTCGTCGAAATGATGCCACTCAATAGAGATCTGAAACCAAATCTGACTGATTTGTACAGATTTTGGAAATGCATGAACACCGTGACGCAACGTTCACTCAGCACTGGTGTTATCAGTCAGATATGCACCTATGTGGAACAGTGTGTTAATCATAGTTGTGATTTGCTCTTGAGGGTAAATGTACCCATGCACCCTATGCACTGGAAAGTCCCAAAGCAGTTCACTGTTTGTCACAGGCTTAGACGACGAGTTCTTTAGAACTACCCGCCGCCACCACAACATATCTTATCTTATGCACTTGCTTCGAATAGTGTTGGAAGAAGTTCCGTGAAGAAGCAATTTTCTTAGGATCATGAACTGCGGGTGAGCTATCACGATCCGCTCTGCGAATAAGTAGGTGAGCATTCCTCACGGTTATTTTAGAGATAGATTTTGATCTTGAGGTCTCGCCTCGGAAGACCTGTCCTTCCTTGAAGTCTGAAGTTCTACGAAGATAGACCTTAAGACACCCTAATGGGCAGAGGGAGACACCTTTTGGTGGGCAGCCCGTTTTGGGCGAGAAAAGTAGGATCGGGAAAGGATTCAGTTCTCCCTCTTCTGTGAACTAAATATGGCCTACATCATTGATAGGGCCAATGTTTCATTAACTCTAGCCCCTGAGGCTATTGCGAACAGAAAATTGACTTTCTGTGTTAGCTGCTTTAGAGTACAATCCTCATTGTTTAGGTTCGAAACATAGAGTAAGACTTTGACCAACGACCATGTAATGGGCTTTAGAGGGGTTGTCAGCTTGGGTCTAGTGTATGCTTTTGTACCTTAAAAAAAGGTTTCGCTAATGAGGTCCATCTCAAAGGCGAGTTGAAGAGGTCTACAATGCCGACATACACGTGGTTATCGTAGTGGAAGTCAGGCTTTGTTCAAGTGGGTAAAAGAAGAAAGACAGAAACTTGTTGAAATTTCTGTTGATCCCCTTGTTTTCACGAGACAATTCACATTATCTCCTGTTTGGACTTGACTTGTACTCTACAATGAAGTCAGTCACATTCTTCGAGATCCCGGACTTTTGTTCACTGTTAAGGCGAAAAAATCTTGAATTGCAGGTTGTTGGTTCTCGGGGATGAAATGTAACAGCCGGCTTCTGCACCAGTTTTGATAAAGCTGGGTACGGCAGAGGAAACCGCTACAGTTTGAATTCTAGAACTAGAAGAAACCAATTGTTTTTGGGCCATTTGGGGGCCACTACAGGAGCTGTTCCTTTGCAGGATACTAGCTTGTCGAGGACTTTTAGCAGGAGATTGGTTGGTGGAAGAAGATACATTCGATTCCATCCGTTCCAGTCAAAAGACATGACGTCTATCGCTTCTGCTTAAGGTTCTCGTAGGGGGCTACTAGTTCTTGTTGTCGCTTGTTGCGAAGAGGTCGATTTGCAGTTCCGGGACTTTTATCGAGAATAAAGGAGAATGAGTCTGTGTCTAAGGACCATTCTGTCACTATCGGCTTTCGCCTGGATAGAGCATCCGCCGTCACATCGCGGAACCCTTGAAGGTGAACAGCTTGATAATGCCATCTACTCTTCCTTGCCAGGCAGAAGATAGCTAACATCACAAGGTTGAAGTGAGGTGAACTCGAGCCTTGTCGATTAGACATATTACTATCACCTCGTTGTTGAGAGCCAATCTGATGTGGACTGTTCTGCGAGGGGATAGTCTCCTCAATGTCAGGAGGACTGTCATAGCCTCCAAGATGTTGATGTGAAAGTTTTTGAACTGGAATGATCAATTTCTTGCCCTTTCCTTTCATACGGATGGCCTACCCATTCTTTCAGGGAGGCTTCCGTGTGTATCACCTCTGATGTTTGTGGTGGTTGCAAGAAAATTGTCTGTGCTAGGCTCTTATTCATTGACCACGGCCTCAATAGCGTGCGCAATCGGGTCGGTGTCAACCTTGTCGATCTCTTCAAGCGTTTGATGCGTATCTTCTCCAGATTCCTGGTGCATCCTTTGGCTGTGCTTAGCACCGGGTCTGTCACTACTGCGAACTGGAAAGAGACCAGTGCTCTTTCCTGTTGGAATTTTGAAATCCTCTTGTGTTGGATTAGTCTCCTGACAGAGGCCGCTATTTCTCTCCTCTTCATTAATAGAATGGAGAGGTGTTATGACTGCAAGTTCCCATGGATTACCATTGAAACTTGTGAGCTGGAGAAAAGGGAGACTTCTAGCGACTGGTCTTAAGGCCCAGGTGTTCCAGGAACTGGATCACCTTTCCGGCCGCATGCAGACAAGTAGTCTTGGATGCTGCCCGCACCCGCCAATCGACCAGTTATGCTACTACCTGTACTCCTCCGGAGTGTAGGTGCTGGACGATCGTGTTCATTAGCTTTGTGAATACCTTTGGGGCAATGTTTCAGTCCAAAGGGCATGGCTGTGAAGAAAATTTTATTTTCTGTAGCCTGAATCCTAGGTGAGAGGAGAGGGGGCGACTGACTGGTAGGTGCAAGTAAGCATCTGCCAGGTCTATTGAGACTGTATACGCCCCTTTTTTGGTAGAAGGGTCCTAATGTGATGCACTGTAACCATCCGGAACTATTTGATCTCGATGAACTTGATGAGTGGAGATAAGTATAGAATGACTCTGGGTTTGTCCGAGTCTTTCTTGGGAACACAAAACAGCCTTCCCTGGAAGTTTTGATGGACTGTGCTTTCCTCATTACCTTCTTGTTCAAGAGTTCTGAGGTATATTCTTCCAATAAGGGGGAAGTGTTGGAAGAATTTTGGAAAGATGGATTTTTGTTCCATTTCCAGCCAAGTCCATTCGTAATTTGGCTATGGACCCAGGGATCAAAGGTCCAACGATCCCGAAAGTGGAAAGTCTGCCTCCTACCTGGAACCTCACATTGTTTAGAGGTTCCTGAGGACATATTTTCGTGACCGCGTCCTCCTCCACCCTTGGGGGATTTCCGGAGGATTCTCTTTTTGGGCCCTTACCTTGTAGGGCAGAAAGATGGTCAAGTGCCTTTCAAAGCCTAGCCTAGATTAAATACAAGTGACTGGCTACTAGCTGATGAGAAACCATCTAGAAGGTGGTTTACAGCTGGGCTACCATTTGAGGCACCGTGATCAAGGTCACGGTCGGAAATTGTGCAGTTCTAATGATGATTTCCTCTTTGAGGACATGCCCCACTTTTTGGAGCAGGTTCCCATTCTCCGTGGTGGCTTTGGTAATGACCTCTTGGACCACTTCCTGTGGGAAAGGGTCTACGCCCCAGATACCTGATGAAATCAGTTTTCTGGGTTCGTGGTTCACCATTGATGCGGCAAACACACGGTCTCTACCGGTCCTTTTTTGACCTGAGAAAAACCTACAAATCCATCACAAGGGTGGGGCATTACTAAGGGCCTGCACACATTTGTTAAGCGGTTCTGATGAGACAGGGAGGCAACAAGCTTATGTTTCGTCTCCTGTTCCCTCCTCAAAGGATGGTTTGTCAACTTTGGAAGGTTCTCGTTAAACTGCTGACCTGCTATATGCGGATCCAACTTCGAGACGGAGAAGGTTAGATGTACTTCTTTCCACTTCTCCTCGCATGTGGGCATAGCTAGAGATAATGGTTTGCCTTCCTCTTGGATTGGGCAGGGGTTGCCCTCTTCGACTGCTCTCCTGACACAGTCTAGGGCTTTCCCCGAAAGGGGAAAAGGCTCATGACGAAGGAGCAGTGACGGTTGGTCGCTTCTTGTTCAATGCTGAGGCTTTGGAGTTATTATATACGGCCCCTCTCTGGGTCTTGGCAAGGATGGCTTGGGCCTTGTCATGTTCAAGGATAATGAATTCCTTCGGTACAGCCTCCTCGCGGGATGTAGGTTCATCTCGTAGTCTCACGAAGCAATCTGGGTACGCTGAAAGCTGGGCCAGGATTGAAGCTCTTCAAGGGGATTAGGTCCCAACTTCTAGGAGATAAAAAGCTTCCTATTCAACCTGGGCATGTGTTCCGTCTACCTCCAGGGGTTGGTTCGGAATAGTGAGGGAGGTCAGATATTTTAAGGGGCTTAGCGGAGCCCTTGGAAGCGCCAGGGCGTTTCCTTCCCTGCACCTCTCTTTTCCTCTCTTTGAGATCTTGCTTATTCTCCTCTCATTCCTCCCGGAACAGTGTCAGCTCCTGCCGAACTGTCTAGCCAGTTGGTGAGTTGGGGTTGAAGAGGTTGACGGCACAAGTTAATATGCCAGCACAGTGAGCCGAGGTACCTCAGTCATCGTCGAAACAGATCCTTCTGACTCCGTGGGTGGTTGAACCATTCCTTATTCAGGGCCTTCTTGCAGTAGGTCCTGTCTGGTGTCAATGGACGCCTTTGACATCCGATCTTGGTGGATGTCCAAGCCTAGTAGTGCCTGTTGATATCCGTGTCCACCAACCATTGGATAGAGGGAGGCTGGACCTGTGCCTGAGGCACAAACGTATTCGATTGAGTCTTTAGGGAACAGTAAGCACTTCAAAGATTTGTTAGGTAGGTAAGGTCCCTGAAAGTTCTTCTGGAAGCTTCACTCACCTTTGTTGGGTTTCCCTTGCTGTATCCCTTGACTCCGTAGTGTCAGGGATGTCTTTTACAAAGCCGTCGGTCAGCAAGGTCAAGCGATTGGTGTGACCTTTCGGGTTCCGAACCTCAGGGATCCAGATAAGACCTGTACATCATATGCCCACAAAAGTTCTTACTCTTGTGGTTGCAGAACATCACTATACACTTTGCCATCGGCTCCTCCTGTAAGGGAGAAAAGGGTGAATGAGTACTAGGTTGTTTATATTATTGATATAATATGCTAACATTATGGGTGCCAGTACCTCAGGGATCCAAATACGATGCAGCGGGGGGCATGAGACCTGGACATCTTGTGGCCACAGAAGGCCCTACTTTTGTGGTTGCAGAACAGGACTGCACACTTCACCTTGCCCTCCCCCTGTAAGGAAGGAATGGGTGAAATGAGTATGGGGTAATTATCATACTGAAAAATATATTCACATGTATTAAATAGTAATCATTACTATTATAATTATAGCTTAGGATAGTAAGCTAGAGAGGAAATAGGAAAGACACATATCTGTGTTTCCTGTCCAGGCAATTGCTGTGACCTCCCTCAATATTAATATTTTAAAATTTCCTTATTAGGGAAATACAGGGTGGAATAGCTCTAGAACATAGAGCTGGAGTCAGTGTATACTAGCACTAACTCCCCCACAAAATTAATATTAATACTGTAGGGTAAAGATTTTTATGTTCTGATAATCTAGAATACATCATAATATTGAAGGAATTCTTAACTTCAACATTTACTTAGCGGTCTCAACAATGAACTGTGAAAGGATACACAGAATATGTTGGAAATCATACTACTGCATATCATATACTGTAGTCTTCTAACTGATGTATTTGCTATACTGCAGGAATACTGGCTACTATATAGTCTTATACTGTAGTTCTGCCGGCATACTACCGGCTAGGCTAGTATCTGGCGGCACTAGCGACAGAGAGAGAGAAGGAATGGAGAGAAGGGCTACCGTATTATTATAGTTTAGTACAGTAATTAGGGTTGTAGGGACTACTGTCTCTACTACCTTCTTTCCAGAATGAGGATTCAAATGGAAGGGATGAGAATATATTAATTCTAGCTTCCATCCAGCCACAAAATCTGTTGCCGGCTACAGGGTTTGTGGATGGTAGTCCAAGAGAGGACTGAGGAATACTCAAAGTTGTAATGGATCTCCCATCGGCAGCCGTCATGGCCGGCACAACCTTTCCCGGAGCCCTGCTTCCGTTAGGGGGAAGATCGAAGCGGCAATCAAGCCGCCTTTGTAGGAGCCCAGCGGGCATAGAGATCAGCCTGGCAAGCGGGGAGATTGTAGAATATCAGCCAAAGAGGTTGTGAAGGCTAGGCCATCACTAAAGGACAGAAGGGGAAGGGAAAGGGTCTTATATTTTGCACAGAGAGCACGCGGCACGTTTGCCCCCCTACTGTCGGCAGCAAAACAAGGAAACATAGTTTCCTATGCTGGTGCAGTCTTGTGAGGCAGAAGAATAACGATTCCTCAGCCTAAGACATTGCCGGATATAAGACAGGTCTTCTAGACCACAAGAGAGAAGGTGGCGGCAACTATACTACCACTATCGGTTGTGGGCTATGGAAGCCGGGCTTCCTATGCCGGCAACTGTAAAACCGGCAGGGGAATGACTAATCCCCCATCGGTAGAGTTGTCGACAACAAGACTGAATACTCTGAGTTACTGTCGTATCTCATGGCTGGGATACTCACCGGCAAAGAGGATAGACAGAAACACTATCCCAGTCAAGCCGAAGTACACTGCTCTATGGCAAGACCAAAGATAGGCTTGCCGCCTAATGGCAGTACTCAGAGGGAAGGAAGAGCTTATCCTTAAATCTCTAAAAGAGACGAGTATCGAATTATGATAGTAACTCTAGGAGATGTGCTATCTCCGATTGAATTCATAAAACGATACAAGAGGATAAACGGGGATAACGTTACTAAAGTATACTAAAACGCATTAGGCTAGCCTAACTCGAGTCGGGATCTCGGCTACGCTACATCGCCAAGGCCCTATCGTATACTATCGAAACGTTTAACAGAAGAGGAAATATTACATGTGTAATCTTATTTTCACTGGTATAATTTGCCTAAATAGCTATAATTCATTAAAGCTAAATACCGGGGAAGTCGTACTACTAAGTAAATAAAGCATTTATGGCGTACGACAGCGGTCCAAAATGGCCACCTCTGGTAAAGGCTCTGCTCCACTAAACACATCTAAATTATGGAAAATTAACTGTGAGAAGGGAACCAAAAAATTATACACAGTAAAGATTAAATACTCAACTTTCCAGAGGCTGATGATGCTGGTGATTGCATTGTAATAATCCTTTATGAGAGTAACAACCCCGAGAGCAAGTGGGAGAACACCGTGTTTAATTCGCTATTACAAAAGGAATAGTGCGCCGTAGTAGTACGGGGAGGGGATCCACCGGGTAACCTTGATAATGGCTCCCCTTCAAATTCGCAACTCTTCCCCCTCAAAGCGAAAACTCGATTTGGGGTGAAGATTGCTATGTGTCGTATCAAAAAATACGTCCCGATATTATGCGATATCCTTAAGAATTATTTTAAGGATACTCGCGCCAGGAGTTAGAATTCTGGAGACCTGTGGTGAATTCTCTGGGAGTATCACTGTAGTCAAATATCCCTTAAAAAGCTGGCTAAAGGAACCTTCCATCAGGACGACATGGCTGAGCCCAAAAATAATGATAATCATATTTCCCTGTATTACCATTGCTAAAACTATTCTTACTATGTTGCATCTTACTAGAAGAAGGATTATTTTTCTTCTTTCTATCACTTAAACTATGAGTAAGACTGTACTCATCTGCGAACCTTGCTGCATCTGTAAAAGATTTTTAGCCCCTATCTTCTATATATAGCTTAATGTCTGGAGATATCTTATCTTTGAAGTTTTCTAACAAAACTAAGTTCTTGAGATCATCAAAACTGTCTACTTCAGCGGAAGTTAACCAATTACAAAATGATCTTTCTAACTTCTTCCCGTATTCTACATAAGTACTGCTCACATCCCTTTTCAAACTTCTAAATTTCTTACGGTATGCCTCTAGTACTAACCTGTATGCACTAAGAACAGTTACTTTCACAATATCATATTCTTCACTTTCATCCTCAGACATACAACTATACACAAAAAGTGCCCTACCAGTTATGACTGACTGTAAATACAAAGACCACTTGATTCTGGGACAACCTACTCTGTTCATTAACTTTTCAAAATACATGAAATATTTTGTTACATCTTCCTCATCAAATTTTGGAATTAATTTCAACACTGCACCTATACCTAAATGACCAGAATCATCGTTCAATGATGAATTACTACCCCGTCTGCTACCTGACGCATTACTTCTTGGTCTCCTACCTGGCGGACTATTATGAAGATTTTGCCTTAAACGAGCGATTTCTAACTCTTGCTTATGCTGTCTTTCATTTCCTTCTCGCCATTTCTCCTTTTCTTCTTGCTGTCTTTCATTTTCTTCTCTTTCAGCTGCTCTTTCGTCTCTCTCAAACATTTCCTGTTCTCTCTTAAAAACATACTCACGGAGAGCATCACCATCTAGACCCAGAAGTTTACCTGAAGCTATCAAATCTCTTATTATCTCACTCATTCTGCTTCTTTCTATATTCTCCCTGTTTCAATTGGTTACGTTGTTGAAAATCCTGGCAAGGTCGCCAACTGTTACGATCTTAAAATCAATACAGGTTCTTTTAATAAGCAAAATAAATATCAACAACACCGATTGAAATATGGGAAATGAATATAAAAAGAAACACAAAAAAAAAAACCCCAAAACACGTTAATTCACAAACTTACAAAGAAAACTAATGTTAATTCTTCGGTTACTTTAACTGACAAACCAAACTAATCAAACACCAACAGAAAAGGGGAACAGACAGTAAGTTAGAAATACTTAAGGATTAGTTTTCTGCAGCTGCTGAGACGATACTGGTACGGAGACTTCAGGATTGAGAACGTTGCAGAGAGGCGGCTGAGGTTCAGATGAAACTGGCACGATGACCGTATTCGAAGACGTCACAAAAAGGGTGGCATCAAGATGGGACATCAGAGGTCTTCTTCCAAGAATTCGATGATACTGTTGAAGTAAGGCTTGAGAATGTTGCAGAAGGGCGGCTGAAGTTCAGATGAAACTGGTATGATGACCGGATTCGAAGACGTCACAAAAGGGGTGGCATCAAGAAGGGACACCAGAGGTCTTCTTCCAAGGACTCAATGATACTGTTGAACGAAGGCAGGCTGCAGACAGTGTTGGCTACTACTTGTCACAAGCAGGGAGGACTGGCTGCTTCAATTTGTCTCTTCTTTTCGGCCATAGGAGTATCTTTTGGAGATAGGCTTTTATTGTCTGAAGGAAGGGTTAGAATCTGGCTCTATCAGACTTCTGGTCTTCTCATTTTCTTATCTTGCTAGGACTTGGATCTTATCTGCTTCGGACATAATTCCTCTCTTGTCTTATGTCCTGTCCTATCTCTCTTGGACAATCTCTTCTTGAAGTTTATATACCCATGTATGGGCGGGGTTAATTACAGTGGGCAGTGCTTACCTCTATAGGCATTCTTTTTAACAATTCTGCATCTCTATTGGCTTCCTCAAAAAGGCCCACTTCGATCACGCCATGGAAGTTTCTAGAAGAAATATCTGATGCAATCTGGACTGCGTGTTAAGTCGTAACAAAAAGGGCAGCACGTTTCCTTCCATGATGACATATATTGTGGAGGATTAATTTTTGTTTTTATTTTTATTTATTTTTGTTCGCCAAATCCTGAGAGAGAAAGAGAGGTAGTTATTGTATTGATTGTTTGTTGTGAGAAAGACTGTTGGTATAAATGAGATTGTTTGTTTATGTTTTAGCTAGGTTAAGATTATTTTTTATCTGACTGCAGCTAGAGGCAGTTGTGTGAATACTGGACTATTATCATTATTATATTATTTCGACCATCGTGGAAGTGTTGATTTATTTTTTGAGTAAGTACAGTTTTGATTATATTTGCTTGTCGTGATTGTGAATGATAGGAACAGTCTATTATTTATCTTTGGTTATAGTGCGATAGTTTAGTTAGCTAGGAGTGTCCGTAAATGGTTTTCTTTTATTTTATTTTTGCAGGCCGTAATTCCTCCTATGAGAGATTTTTTTTTTTTTTTGTGGAATTGATTGTTGATGACCTGGCCTGTAATTGACTGTGTTAGACTGCTATTTTGGATTGCCCAACCGTTGATGACCTGGCCTGTTTATCAAGATTACGTATGATGATGATGATGATGATGATCTTGACACCCGTACCCCAAGGAGTTAAGGCCGTTATGGCAAATTAAGACACTCTCCTGTTTATCATATAGTGGTGTTATGCTATTAAAGACAGTTGGCTAAGTGAATGATTATTTAAGGTTTTTTTACTGTTATCTTGCGAAAGTATTAGTTAGCTCGCAATATCTATCTATCTATCTATCTATCTATCTATATATATATATATATATATATATATATATATATATATATATATATATATAAAATAAATATATATGTATATATATATATATATATACATATATATATATATATATATATGAATATATGAATATATATATATATATATATATATATATATATATATATATATATAATATATATATATATATATATATATATATATATATATATATATATATATATATATATATATATATATATATATATGTGTGCGTGTGTCGGTGTGTGTGTGTTTTGTGTTTTGATGTTAGGGTTGTGGTTGATTTAATTTTAAGTATTGTTAGGTGTTTTTTTGGTTGGTTTATTTGAATAGTGTTACGTTTTTTTTTTTGTTTTTTTTTTGTATATTATTAAGTTAATGATTAGTTTTAGGTGTAATTATTTTGGTTGTGGATGGTTTTATGTTAAGTATCATAGTTTTAAGAAATATAATTGTAAGGTTATGTTTTTTTTTTTCCTTTTTGTCTAAGAGTCCAGTTTATGATAACGTAAGGGGAAAGTTTGTGTTGCGGAGACAATTGTCTGATTAGTATGATCAAGGGTGTGGGGGTTGTTGTTGCAACATCCCGCCATAATATCCTAAACAAGGATTTCCCTCAGGCTCGGTTTCTCAAAATATGCTGACTCTACTAATTAAGACGATGACATCTTGTTCAAACAGGACAGTTTCCTTATCACCAGCAGGCGCTCTCGGCGAGGGTTGGTTTACTTCCAAAATGCTGATGAAAATGAAGAGATAACAGGATTGCCCAAACAGGGCCGCTGTCGAATCTCGTCTCGCCTTGCTGCTCACATTGGGAATAGATATTTTTGTCTTTTAAACGTCTCATTTCAAAAGTATTATGTCTACCCATGACATAGTGCTCTCGGTTGGTTGTTCACCCTGGTACCAGGTGTCCATGGCTAGCTTGATCTCACAGCAAACTTTCCTGGTACAGTAGCCATTGTTCACCAGGACCTGGGCGACTCGGTCGAGATCTTGATGTGTGTCAGCCCAACAGAAGCAGTGGGAGAGTCCCCTGGGGACGTAAGCTTTGATGATGGAGGCCTTGTACCTGGCAGGGCATTCACTGTTAGTGCAGTAGTGTTGTCAGGTGTATGAGCACAGAGGAGAATATGTAAAGAATGGCCAGACTATTCGGTGTATGTGTAGGAAAATGGGAAATGGAAACGTAACCAGAGAGAATGATCCAAAATAACCAGGAGTCTGTTGTGCTTCAGCATAGATTACTTGGTCCATGACCAGCACCGTGCTATCAAGTTGCTGTGCATCAGCATTGACAAGGCTTCGAATAAGAATGGTGAGCACTGTGAGAAACATTCTGGCAAGGAACTTTTTGAAAACTGCTGTAGACTTATATCTATTATAAAATAACCCTGGAATTAAAATTCTCCTTTAAAGTAACTACTAGTGAATAGTTTATCCCATGGATTAGTATTCAGTTGAAGTCAGAGGTTCTGATGTTCCTATGTTTATTCTCATAAATTCACGGGATTTGCTTGGTTTCTGCTACAGCAGTTTATATCGGCACATTTGAGAATTTCCTTATTGTGCAGGTTTTTTTTTTTAAACAACAAAGGGAAAAGAATAGGATCTTTGCAAAGTAATAAAACTAAAGTTTCTCCATTATCCATTAATAAACCCACGATTATAAACCCACTAATGTAAAATAAAATAAAAAGATCTCATTTAAAATTCCTCTGGCCTTACCAGTCTCCAATTTTACAATAAAAACCTATTAAGTTAAAAGATGCTTTTTTTGCCCAGTTGTGAAATCTCTCTCTCTCTCTCTCTCTCTCTCTCTCTCTCTCTCTCTCTCTCTCTCTCTCTCTCTCTCAAAAAAAAAAAAAAAAAAAAAAAAAAAAATCAACTAGCATGTGGCAATTCCAAATCCGAACATTTACATCACCTTATCATAGTATTGTCTTTTTAAATTCATTCTATATTTTCTCAATTTACAGCAGCTTAGAATTCCTTTTCTTATATACTTTTCTATCCAATAAAGTTCTCTATGAAACGAATCTCTCTCTCTCTCTCTCTCTCTCTCTCTCTCTCTCTCTCTCTCTCTCTCTCAACCCCTTGCTGCATGCTACAAGCTGAATCCCCTCGCCTTGTAATAATGTCGTGAATATCATTTTATTAAGGCAGAAAATCCAATTATGAGAATCTCTTTTGCATGATTCCATTCAACTCCCTTTTTCAAAAGGGACCGGGGACGTGTTTTATCCTATTAACATATGAGCTTTACTTCCATGAGCAGAACTCATGAATGCTAATATGAGCTTTAGCTTTTCATTTTACTTTTCCTCGTTCATTGTTTGTTGGGATAATCGGTTTCAGAGTATATGGGGAGTTAGAATGGCTGAGGTAGGATGGAAAGAAGCTATGAGATGAAA
>NC_090752.1:78227376-78229876 GCF_036898095.1 Palaemon carinicauda
TGGTCTCTAGATTCTAGAAACATTCTCTACTAGAAAGATTCAACTGAAAAGCCTATGTACCAGTCGACAACCTTGTAGAGAGCGCCCTTCTCCTGGATGGTCTGGGCTTCTGGCCAAAAAGCGAGAACCTTCCCCGATCCCTTCATGAAGGACTGAGACATCACTGGATAATATGTCAAAGGAGGGCAAGACCTGGTGAATGGGAGACAGTACCGGCTCGGAGGATCTTGACCGTCTATGAATTGACCCCGTAGATCTTTATTCTCTGTCACCTGTGGCTCAGGCATAAGCTCACTACAGGTAGGGCGGAAGGAATGGGCCACTCAGCGGAGCAACCATGTTTTTCGAGCATTACTTAATATTTTCCGATCTCCCTTACTAGAATATTCCTATTTGCGGTTCAAGGACATTTTGACATCGTTCATCTTATTGTCAGCCTGTCTGCGCTCTAAAGACAATTTCGGTGTAGAAGGAGTCGAAATAGAGGGACGAAATGTCACTGCACTATGAAGAAGGGAGTCTTGACTTATCTTCCTCGATCACTCCTGTTTTCCGTATTGAACATCCAAAGACCTACCAATGACGAGTTACTAAGACGGAAATCTTCTCTCTTCAGTACCTGCCTCTAGAGTCTTCCAATGACAGTATCCCGCCATTTTAAAATCCACTTGGCCACTGGTTGGCCGCACTGTGTGCTAGCAAGTTGATAGTTTTAGTCCTGGAAAGGAAAATGTTCTTAAAATGCTCTCTGTTTTCACGTTCGTGAAAAAAACTCATTACCAATCAGATAGTCAACAGAACCAGACCAGTGATCTATCCACAAAAAGGCTTGCAATGTTGGCCTTGCAATCCTCTCCACGTTTGCGGAGTCTGCACCCATAGACATTACCTGTTGTGTAGCCAGCATGTTGACCGTCATGCCCTATGCCAAGGCTGATGCTGCCGGATCTAATGGCATGGGAAAGGAATTGTCATAGAGTATGTTGTTGTACTTCCTTTGCCAAATAAAAGATGGAGGAAGTAAAGAAGACGAATTTCTTGTCCTTAAGGAGTCCTTCCCTGATATCTAGGATATGGTCTTCTTAATGGATCCTGATAACATTTTAGATCAGGAGAACTCTAGTCTGGTCTTTCCAGGTCGTCGGGCGTGGTAAAACTAGTCCAAAACCATGTCTCTCCCATCTGGAGGGGAATATGTGGGCTCATTATGTGCATTAATCTTCCTCATGAATGCCAGACCTGCATAAAGGAACAATCTGAATCTGCTTGCTAAGTTGCAGGAACTTTAGGACTAACTAGAGGAGGCAACACACCACTGCATTGTCCAAATCCGAATGCAGTTTCTTCCAATTCCAGACACAAACCCATAGGACCCTACGTTGAGTCAAGATTGTCAATTTGTACAATAGCGACAGGGCTGACACCGTATCCTGAATTCGTTCTAGCTCATCGATAATCTTCAATGCCCAGTTCTTAGGAAGAGATTTAAAATCATTCTCCTTTCCACACTTTGAGGAGGAGGCTGGAATACTAACAGCCTCCTTCCGAGGAGTCGCAGCAGCCTGAGAAGTCTGCAGAAGCTCGATGGGAGTAGCAATGGGTTCCGGAGACGGAACGGTGGGTGCAGTGAGAACTATTTTGACTGGCAACATCCGATAATTGTCTATGGATGAGTCTGCTAGTACTTGGGTGAAAGATATCTCCAATTGGAGGCATAACCTGTCTCCATTTTCTCCAGTTTTTAGTTACTTTAACTTGATCTTTTTTCATAAGTCCAGTTATTACTGATACCTAAAAGTGTGACCAGAGAGAAATTGATAAGCAGGGACTGGAGAACAAGGTGAAGCACAAACAGTGGTAGTCATGCTCCTATGCCTTGGTAAACAAAATGAGATTATTATGTAAAGTAAAAGACAACTTTCTCTAAAAAGAAAAATATTTAAACTAATAGTCCTACCAGTATTAAGTTATGAGTCAGAAACTTGGAGCCTTACTAAGCCTTACAGCACTAGCTAGTTAAAACTCAAAGAGCTCTATGATGGAAATAACACTAAGAGCCAAATTGGATTAGAGAGAAAACTTAAGTAGAGCATATTCTAAAATGCAAAAAAATCAAAAGCATATGGACAGGATATATAATGGGAATGACAGACAATACATGAACAAGAATATCAGAATGGATCCCAAGAGATCACAAACGAAGCAGGGGAAGTAAGAGAAGACGATGGATTGACCATAAACAGACCCATATGGAAAGACATGTCTGACCCTTTCTCCTGTATTGGACTGGCAATGGCTGATAACTATATATATGTCTGTTTATATATATATACACACACATATATATATATATATATATATATATATATATATATATATATATATATATATATATATACAGCATACATGATTATACAATGATGGCTCCCGGGTCTGGCCACCAAAAATATATCAGATGGTCTCGTGTCTGAGAACCAAACATATAATAAAATATATAAAC
>NC_090752.1:78237376-78247376 GCF_036898095.1 Palaemon carinicauda
AATGGCCAGCACCATGCTACCAAATTGCAGGGCATCATCATTGCTAATGCTTCGCATAAGAATGGTGAGTACTGTGTCAATGATTGTAGTGATTCCCCAGTGCTGCCAGTGCTGATTGCCAGTGCTGCTATGTGTAATCAACATTTGGAACTAAGAAATAAACAGTTGATTTGATTAATCTCATAAACAGATTACGAGAAACATTCTGATAAGGAAATTTTTCGAATCTACTGTAGATTTTTATTTATTACAAAATAACCCTGGACTTTAATTTTTCCTTTAAAGTAACCACGAAGTGAAAAGATACAAAGTTTGCCCCCGGGGCTCTGTTGTTATCATGTTTATTCTCACAAATTCACGTCAGTACATATGAATAATATTTCCCTATTTTGCACCTTTTTTTTAAACAATGAAGGGAAAAGAATAGCTTTTTTGCAAAGTTTTATGCTAAATGGATACGCTTTATACAGACATTTATTCTTTTATTGACGTGAAAGAAAATGGGTAATAAATCTGTAGTTTCTCCCTTTTCCATTGTCATGGGTAGATACAATACTTTTAAAAGAATATGTTTTAAGAGACAAAAACATCTATTCCCAAAGTGTGAGCAGCGAAGCGAGACGAGATTCGACTACGCCCCTGTTTGGGCCAACCTGTCATCACTTCACTGTCGTCAGGATTTTGGAAGAAAACCAAGCCTCGCCGAGAGCGCCTGCCGTGATAAGGGAACTGTCCTGTTTTGACCAAGATGTCATCGTCTTAATTAGTGGAGTCAGCATATTTTGAGACACCGAGCCTGAGGGAAATCCTTGTTTAGGATATATGTCATAATGGAAAGACACGTGCTGCTCTTTTGTTACGACTTAACACGTGGTCCAGATTGCATCAGAAATTTCTTCTAGAAGCTTCCATGGCGTGATCGAAGTGAGCGTTTTTGAGGAAGCCAATAGAGATGCAGAATTGTTAAAAAGAACGCCTTCAATGGAAAGGACCACTGCCCACTGTAATTAACTTCGCCCATACATGGGTATATAAACTTCAAGAGATTGTCCAAGAGAGATAGGATAGGACATAAGACAAGAGAGGAACTATATCCGAAGCAGATAAGATCCAAGACCTAATGAGATTAGAAACAGAGAAGACCAAAAGTGTGATAGAACCAGATTCTAACCTTCCCTTCAGACAACAAAAGCCTATCTAAGAAAAATCCTGTTATGGCCGAGAAGAAGAGACAAATTGAAGGAGCCAGCCCTCCCTGCTTGTGACGAGAAGTAGCCAACATTGCCTACAGCCTGCCTTAGTTCAACACTATCATCGAATTCTTGGAAGAAGACCTCTGATGTCCCTTCTTGATGCCATCCTTTTTGTGACGTCTTCGAATCCGGTCATCGTGCCAGTTTCATCAGATCTGAACTTCAGCCGCCCTTCTGCAACGGTCTCAGTCCTGAAGTCTCCGTACCAGTATCGGCTCAGCAGCTGCAGAAAACTGTTCCTTAAGTGTTTCTACCTTACTGACTGTTCGCCTTTTCTATTGGTGTTTGATTAATTTGATTTGTAAGTTAAAGTAAACGAATTAGTAACGTTGGTTTTCTTTACATAAGTTTTTTTAATAAACGTGATTTTTTTTCGTGAGATTCTTTTTATATTCATTTCCCATATTTAATTGGTTGTTGTTGACATTTATTTTACTTATTAAAAGAACCTGTAACGATTTTAAGATCGTAACATCCATTAATAAACCAACAATTATAAACTACTATCGTAACATATAATGAAAAGATCTCATTTAAAAGTTATCTGGCCTTACCAATCTCCAATTTTACAATAAAAAACCTACTTAGTTAAAAATTGCTTTTTTCCCCACTTGGTAAATCTCTCTCTCTCTCTCTCTCTCTCTCTCTCTCTCTCTCTCTCTCTCTCTCTCTCTCTCTCTCTCTCTCTCTCTCATTTACCTTATTATAGTATTTCCTTTTTTAATTCCTTCTATTTTTCTCTCAATGTTCAGTAGCTTAGGATTCATATTTTTAGTTACTATTCCAACCAATAAAGTTCTCTGTCTCTGTCTCTCTCTCTCTCTCTCTCTCTCTCCTCTCTCTCTCTCTCTCTCTCTCTCTCTCTCTCTCTCTCTCTCTCAACCCCTTGCTGCATGTTACAAACTGAATCTCCTCGCCTTGTAATAATGTCGTGAATATCATTTTATTAAGGCAGAAAATCCAATTATGAGAATCTCTTTTGCATGATTCCATTCAACTCCCTTTTTCAAAAGGGACCGGGGACGTGTTTTATCCTATTAACATGAGCTTTACCTCCATGAGCAGAACTCATGAATGCTAATATCAGCTTTAGCTTTTCATTTTACTTGGAACATATACGGGATCAAGCGGAATTTACCTGTTCTTAATGAGTTCTGCAATGATTTCCGTGGCATTATTGCACTGCAAGAAACCTTACTCCTCCCCCATGACCTGGCTATCAGTGATTCGGTTCATGTTGATTATAACAGCTTCTCTATCTCGTCGATGGATACTCACGACTATATCATTTAAGGTCGTCCGAAAGGAGGTCTCTCATTTCTATGGCATAGATCTTTGGATAAGTGCGTGAAACCAATGAAGTATCATACTGACAGATTTCTTGGCCTGCAAGTAACGATCAAAGGTAAAACCATATTAGTGATTAATGCATACTTCCCCTGGGAGTGCCAGTCAAACTTTGATCAGTATTGTATATTGCTAGGAGAAGTTCAAGGTATTATTAATGATACCTCCGCTGACCATGTGTGCCTAAAAGGAGATTTTAATGTGCACCCAACTAAACAATTTTATAATGAATTACAGCGTCTCTGTCTTCAACAATCTCTTCAAATTAGCGATGTTGCCATCCTGCCCCCTTCCTCCTTTACTTACATACAAAACAGAAATAATATGTCCAACACATCCTGGCTTGATCATTGTATTACCACTGACCGCCTGCATAGCTCTATCACTGAATGTATTATACGATACGACCTATCGTCTGCATTCGACCACATACCCCTGCAGGTCAAATTTCATACACCCTCCCTCTCGGCTGTAACCATCCAAAGGAAGAGGCTACCATCAATCTCATGGGACTTCTCCATCCTCCAAAAATCCACTGCATTCAAACACATATCTGAAAGTAATCTCCACTCGCTAACTCAACCTGCTGAAGCCCTGCTCTGCAATAATCCTAATTGCCGCAACAAACAGCATAAAACAAAACTAAATGAATTCTACGTAAATATAATAAATGCCTTACGGATCTCGGGCAGAGACACGTTTAGACTCTCTAGAGGTAACCATCAAAACATACCTGGATGGAATGATTTAATTAAAGACCTCTATGCACACTCTTGAGAAATGTTCCTTCTTTGGAGGAACGATAGTAGCCAGAGAGAAGGTCCCCTTGCTCTACAGATGAGGCAAGCGAGAGCACAGTTCAAACTTGCTCTTCGTCAATGTCGTAGCAACGAAAATCAGCTACGAGCTGATGCATTGTCCAGAAAATTTACCACCCATGACTTCCCCCACCTTTGGAAAGATATCAATTCACTAAACCCAAAGTCAAAAAAATTATCCCAAAGAGTAGGGGATGCAGTTGGCGAAGAATCCATTGCAAGAATGTGGGGCAATCACTTTAGTACCATCCTAAATTGTATAAATGATCAAGATACCCGGAATCAAGTGGATACTCTCATCAATGCCAATAGGGATTTTCAATATAGTGACCGTATCTCCCCGAGTGACATGTGCGAGGCTATCAAGAAATTACCTGGTAACAAAGCACCCGGCTGCGATGGCCTTCCTGCCGAGGCTTTCAGATTCTGCCACCCTATAATTTATATCCTATTTTCTGCACTATTTAATGCCTGTATATTAAACCAATATCTCCCCGAAACCATTCTACTTGTCCAATTAATACCTCTCATAAAAAACAAATTGAAGGATGCGAGTGACCCAGGAAACTACCGCCCCATCGCCATAACAACAATTTCATCGAAAATATTTGAATCTCTTCTATTCCGTCGCCTTGCACCCTTTCTCAACACCGCAGACAGTCAATTTGGTTTTAAGACTAACCACTCGACTGACCCCTGTATATATACTTTAAAGGAGATATTGAATTTCTATATATCCTCAGCCTCCCCTGTCTACTTATGCTTTGTAGACGTGCTGAAGGCATTTGACAGAGTAAATTATCTGAAACTCTTTTTGGAACTATCTCATCGGCATATTATACTGTTGGTTCTCAACACAACAGTTCTGTGTCAAATGGGGCAATGTCCTTTCCCAGCCATTCGGTTCATCTAACGGTCTCAGGCAAGGAGGCATCCTCTCACCATATTTATTTAATGTTTATACAGACAATTTGAATATTAGACAGAATTCACTTCCCATTGGTTGTACGGTTAATGGCTTTACCATAAATAACATTTGCTACACCGACGATATGGTCCTCATCTCCCTCTCTGCCCAAGGGCTACAACGTCTTATTGACACCTGCAAAGCATACGCTAATGAACATGACATAATCTATAATGAATTGAAGACACAGTGCATGTCTGTCCTTCCTAGAGCAGTCCGATTCGTAGAAGACCCACATATTTTCCTCCAAAACCATCAGCTAACATTTGTCAATGATTTTCCTTACCTAGGTCACATCATTACGAAATATTTGAAGGACACATCTGACATTGAAAACAGGCGACGTAAATTGTGTTGTCTAGGGAACATGGTGACGAGAAGATTTTCCTTCTGCCACCAAGATATCAAAAAATTCCTATTTCAAACCTACTGCTATAACGTGTACGGCTGCTCGCTATGGGCAAACTAGACGCGTGAATCAATGAGACGTATCACAGTCATTCACAATGATATCCTAAGATGCCTCACCAATACCCCGAGGCACCATTCACCTTCAGCGATGTTTGTTGAAAATAGACTGGATAACCTAAAAACCATCATTCTTCGCTCTATAGTAAGTCTCACCTCCCGCCTACGATTTAGTGAAAATCCCCTAATTCAAAATGTGCTTGCAAGTGCAGCGAGAATAAAATCCAAAATGTGGGAAACCTGGAATAGGGAAGCGTCAGTACAATGAATTGTTTTCACTATTCTTTGGTAGTGTGGCTATGCCAAATCTTCATCACTAAATAACTTAGGTATAATACCCAATAATGTTATGATAACGTATTTTATTATCTTATATCTTTGTTGACTGGAAGTCCTGTATTTCCTTCACACCACCTGATCTGTGACAAGATTTTTTTTCCCAGAGTTCTATCATTATTCAAGCAATTTTTGTTCCAACATAATTATCATTGTCATCGCCATTTTTTTTCTTCCTCTCTTTTTGTTTGCTGATATGCAGGTTATCATCATTATTAAGTGTTAATACTATTGTGATTTTATTACCCAGACCTTAGACCTCTGTGGTCAACCTGCTAATTGATGTTTGTAATATATCACTGATATTATTGCATATCTCATCTTTTTTTTTTTTTTTTTTTTACTGATGTCAAAAGTATGAGATCACTGTACCCCTATTGTAACTCTGTATATGGCTTTTGCTGAAATAAAGATTATTATTATTATTATTATTATTATTATTATTATTATTATTATTATTCTCGTTCATTGTTTGTTGGGATAATCGGTTTCAGAGTATATGGGGAGTTAGAATGGCTGAGGCAGGATGGAAAGAAGCTATGTGATGAAACAGAAAAGGTAAGTGCAGCTGAAAGCGTTCGAAGGATTTTGAGGTGGAATGAACATAAGGAGAGAATGGAAAACCATACATGGAGACTTGTTTACAGATGGGATGAAATAGATCTCAGAAAGGAGAAGCGAGAATAAGCATCGATGGAGAGTTTCATATTATTAGAATAAAGGGGGAAGGCGGCATATATCTTTTAATGACTTGATAAACTGTTCTAGATAAAAGAGTGATTTCATTTTACAAATAAATTTTAGAGACCTGTTTTACGATATGAATTGGATAGATTCCACCATTATGAAAAATTGCTTTAAAATACTTAAATTAAACTAGTGTTAGTATGTCTTTAAGGAAGAAGAGATCAGTAACATACGTAGCAATTATAAGAGTTCACAACATATCTAGAAGAACTATGCGAGACTTCATTTATGATCTAGTATAGCTGACTTCACTGGAGAGTGCAAACAATAAAATAACAGCTAAAATTATATAAATTCATATCAAAGGAAGTAACATCAAATACTAATTTGATAGCGTTGAGTACACAATCCGGATCTATAAATTATCTTTTTCCCTTCAATTACTAAAGAGGAATAAATTCGACTATTTGATGTAAAAACCTCTTAATATCTAACCGACGTTAGTCTGAATATGCCCCAAGAATGGAATAAGCATTTGGAAGCCAGCGTTTGCCACTGGGTATCGGGCATCTCTTGGAGAATAAACTCGGTTGGCTGAGCAAATATAATGAACAAGACTTCATGGATATATTCACCGAATTAAGGCTTTCTTATTGTACGAGATCAATGTTGTCGATACCGTAATTGGAATATCTAAGTATTATAACTGGAGACTTGCATCACATATCTTAATTATTTCATCTTTGCTCTCTCTGTCTCTGTCTGTCTGTCTCTCTCTCTCTCTCTGTCTGTCTCTCTCTCTCTCTCTCTCTCTCTCTCTCTCTCTCTCTCTCTCTCTCTCTCTCTCTCTCTCTCTCTCAGTAAAGATATGATTTCTTCCCTTTTCTTGTACCAATATATCTTTATTTTTCAAATAAATATTCTCATGCAAGTATGGTATTGTTGGGATTTGATTATTTCCAACAGTTAATGAATGTCTAAGTTTTACATACTGTATGTGCGTTGATGAATAACAGACGAGTTAATAGTTATCCTAAAGTATCATTGATTGATTGGTCAACAGTAATTTCTGGAAAGTGATATTTCAAAAAAAAAAAAAATTTCATAACGTTTACTCTAAGAAATATCTCTTGAAATTTTAAGGAATTATTTAAGAAATCTTAATAACACAGGTTCTTTAAAGGGATTGTCATTGCTAATCATAATATCGATATTCAATATTATTATTATTATCATTATTATTATTATTATTATTATTATTATTATTATTATTATTATTATTATCATTAGTATTATTATTATTATTATTATTATTATTATTATTATTATTATTATTATTTATCATCATCATTATCATTATATTATTATTAATAATAATTTTATAATTTACTATTATATTTATAATCATCATCACTAGGAATATCTAGCTTCTAGTCAATAAAAAAATACCCATTAATTTTTCACAACATGAAATATACAAAATTGTTTAGGTAAAGAATGAAAATATATAGTCTTTTATAACTCCATTCTATTCTACATTACATACATCTAGTAGTCTTTACTTTAAACATTCATTTACATGAATAAACTCCGATAACTTACCCAAAGGTCATCCCAATTGTCAAGGACATTTGATAGATAGTTGCAAGCGAAATAATCCTGCTTCTACCTTCAAGTGAACTCAAAAGTTTTCTATTCTGTTATTTGCATTTTATATCAGGGAATGGGGGACAGCTACGAGTTGAATTCGATTCACTTTAACTACACAGTAGAATTAGGTTTTCTATAGTTTCTTCTCCACAACTTTAGCTCTTCAACTTCTGTTTTCAATCTCTATCAGATTCACTTTTCGAAGGATACGTAGATGAATAAAAATGAAAATGAAAATTACTCTGTAAAGCAAGTAATAGATATGACAATAAAGACAATAAAAATATAATACTACTACTAATAAAAATCAAAGCATTGTTATTGTATACAATTATGAGTAATTTCAACATTTTAGGAAGTCGTTTTTCTCAATAGCTTTAGTAATTGAAATTCGTCTCAGTAATTGATCAACGCAATTGGAAGAACTTGGCCACCTTACAAATCTCTTAAATTAGGTAAATTGGAACAATGTTTACGTACCAAGCTTGAGAATTTATGCCTTAATATACATTAACTAGTTTGTATAAAATATAAGTATTTTAAGTCTGGTTTAGAGATAAACAAAAATATACGTTTATACACATTTCTCCATATACGGATCTTGGTAAAGACAGCTTTTGTTGTTTTATTAACACTACTATCTGTCTCTCTCTCTCTCTCTCTCTCTCTCTCTCTCTCTCTCTCTCTCTCTCTCTCTCTCTCTCTTCATATATACACACACGCACACACACACACACACACACACACACACACACACATATATATATATATATATATATATATATATATATATATATATATATATATATATATATATATATATACAGTATGTATACCTTCTTCAAATGAAATAGTACAATCTTGTCATACATAGAAACAAACGTCAAAACAGGCCATACAAAGTTCATATCATCGAAACGATGCTCATATCATGGCGTCAGATTTCATAACTATTGAAACATTTTTACTAAACTGAAACTCAGATGCTCAAACCTAGTGTGCACCTGACTTTATTCATAACAACCTGAACAATATCCAAAATCTCAAGACAGTCTGTAATACAATATGAAAACTGTGCATAACTGGAGTCCTTATGCAAAACATTTAAACAAACTTTCAGTATTGGTAAACATATATCTAAAACTTCAAACAAGGGTTTATATTTCCCGTAGAGTAAGGATTAATTTAAGTATTTCTCCAAATGCCTTTTAAACAGGAGAATTTCTCTACTGATTGATTTTTTATGATAATCTATAACTGTATATTGACATTTGTAGTTAGCTCAGACAAATGAAGCATATGTGTATGTCTACCTATATTAAACATTTCAAGGATATCCAGTAAAATCTCAAGTAAATTTGGGATTCTAAATCAAACAGACGTACCATTTGATTGCCAAATCTATTGACAAATTAAATAAGCACATTAGATCATGTATACAATATTTATTGGCCGTACAACAATTGAGAAAAAATACAGTAGTCTTATATGTCCATTCGCTCCGAATGAGGTAAGATACAGTACAGTAGTGTAATACAGGACGCTGTTATGTATGTACAACACTGTATACCTTATAAACTTACTGTACATGTACAAATGTGCATAAACAAACATATGAAAAGTATGGAAGTATGACGTTTTTCTGAATTATTCATTCAAAGGTAATTTCTCTCAGAATACATTTGGGCATATACCCATCTGAATGCCCATAATTAATAACGCTTATATCGAAGTTGATTAATTTAATGGAACGAGCACTTCCTTTTCGTGAGAGATTTCCTCCAACTGGCCATTGACATAGTGGCAGCAAAAACCGCTCATCAATCCGATACTTGACCTTGAATCCAATTTATTCTTTATTTCATATAATTTTCAACGGTAAGGTGAATTTGGAGGCAGATGTTTTACTTTAGTCTTAATTAGGATACAATTTTTCATGACAAGGTGGATTGTCCATGAGCTGCACTGATCTTTCTTCTCCTAGTACAGTATTACGGAAATAGGTGTCACGATGTCATGGAAAATATCTGTTAACAGATGCACGGATTATTTTATAGCAGACCACGTGAGGGATATTTTGTCCTCTCTAATTACCTAATATACGGTACACCCTTTGCCATGGAAGAGCCCGTCCATATATATTCTGTGCAGCTGCAGTCCATCATTTTATATTCACTGGGTGTATTGAACGTGGGATTCCTTAGTTGCAGGGGAATTTTTTGACGTTTGAATATCATTGCAGGCTTTGAGGGTGATAAGTTGTCCATCTATCCTTCGTTCTATTGTGGAGTGAGAGACTTCTGGTTTATTTGGCCGGACATTGTAAAACGTTGACATCAACTAACGAAAATTATGGTTGGGTTACTCTCTATTATAAGGACTAATAAATCCACACTTTAATCGTCGCAACTTTCGTGGTCTACCCCAAGCTGGATTCGAGACAACTCTTTCTCATGTGCGTTGAAATCTTCGAA
>NC_090752.1:78257376-78282376 GCF_036898095.1 Palaemon carinicauda
CGATTTTTGGACACCACAAAAACGTTATCTATTCATTATAATTGTAGAGTAACATGTCAAAGTACCGTATTTAAACGTGGCAAGGCATGGTTGGAAGCGCAGAGAATGCTCCACCATGGAGAGAATGATAAAGCCAAGGGACTACAAGCTGTTGTGAAGAGTGATGCGGTTCCATATGAACTGGATTCGGGACCAAAGTAGCCTTCACATATGGAACTTCTGAGGGAGCGAGTAAGTTTCATGTCCTGATCTGCGTTGCACAAATGCGGTCCGTTTTGAATGTTCTGCATCAACCCCCTTGCAACCTTTAAAGCTTTAGATGCATCAGAGAAAGAAGAAAAACTACATGGAGTTCAGAAACTGTTTCATTGCAGACGATATGCAGGAGCATCGAGACCACAATTTGTCATACGGATAGGCGCCGGTCCAAATGGAATTGAGTCCGAGATCAATGAAGATCACATATCAAATCTCTGAGGGAGCGTGTAAGCTTCACAATTTGGTTTGCATTTGAACTAGAGATTGCGTTCCTAAAGAACCGATGTCGGTCTGGCTGCAAAGGATCGAATCGGGAGCTTCGTGAAATTCAGTGAAACCTTTTGAAAAATCAGTTATGTTTTTAAAAAATGATCTTAAATTTTCATGTTTATATTTCAAAGAATCTAGTTTTCCATTTATCAGTTATTGTTGAATGTTTTCCGAATTTCTAAATATTTTTGTATCAAAATTTCACCATCATAATCTTCATAATAAAGTGTTGTTCCAAAACTCAATGAAGTCATGAAGAAGGGTCGCGAAGTGATCCGGAATACGTATTGACACCAAACAATAAATGGAGAAAAATAAATGTATTTCTGCTGTTATCCTGAAAACTATCTGCAGGCCAATCTGACCGATGAGAAATTATCTTCGATTTTTGAACACCACAAAGACAGTGCCTATTCATTATAAACGTAGAGTAACATGCACAAGTAACACACACACACGCACACACACACACACATATATATATATATATATATATATATGCATATATATATATATATATATATATATATATATATATATATATATATATATGCATATATATATATATATATATATATATATATGCATATATATATATATATATATATATATATATATACCATACAATTGTACTATATTATATAGGGGAATTATCAAAAGAATGACAATTTTCTATCATTAACGCTTATCATTTCATTAAATATTCCTCGATAAATAATAATTCTGTGAAGTCTTACGTCCAGAATCATGAAGCGAAATACTTAGAATTGCATAATCTGTTTCTATTATCGTGAATAACAACACAAATGAGAAGCAGTTAACTAGCTTTTCCCCAAAGAAAATACCAATAACGATGCATTGTGCCCCAGCCAATAAGAACAGTTATTGCGTTCGTGATTGCGTAACTGACCAATCAGAACCTTCCCATCCCGCTGGTCTTACAACACCCGGGCGTTAAGTGTCATAACAGATGCAGGATTAGGTTACGTAATGTCTCTCATTTAGATGACGTCGCGTTTATTCCAGCCTTCGTCAATGGCGTCGCTTAATTAGTTCCGTTCTGCTCAGAGTAACATTCAAATTCCGATGTAATTTCGGTCTTTTAAAGCAAAAGCAGAAAACCAAATAATGAGATGAATGAAAAGGGGTGAGTGAGATATAATATGTATAAGATCCTTTTTAGAGATAACAATAAACAAAGCCAGTAAAGAAATAATCTGCTCATCACTTGAAATGGTATTGAAGACGTCCACTTATGCAAATGGGACATGATGGCTATTCTGAATGTAAGACGGAAAGGACGTAGGTGTTTTGGCGAATTACACAGATGAAACGTAAAATATCTGATTTGAATCTGAGCAAATGGAATAGATTATAGTATTGACCAATTCTGTAGAAGAGATTGAAATTTTCTGTCTCAGTTTCGAAGCATATCAAAAGAGAAACGCTGATTTTGACCGGAAGAATGATTAGCTTATTTTACCTGTATGTCGATTTGGGGAACACTTACGAAATTCCATATTTTATAAGGGCAAATAACTAGGGCCGTTTATATTCAGTTATCTCTTGTTAAATACACTAATTAGTTCTACAGTTGAGATTTCATCATGCTTATTCATTATGTTTCCCTTACTAATACCAGACGATTGATTGTTTTAAGAGATTCTGCGCATTTCAACGTCTTTCATTTTTTTCATCAGGACTTGGAATGTGCTACAGGTAACTACAATTTGAAATCATTATTTTCATTCATACCCAAAACTAAAGATGTGTTTGTTACCGAATTTAAATAGTAAATAGGATTATGTACAGTAGATTTTATTTCCAATAATAATAACAACAACAATAATAATAATAATAATAATAATAATAATAATAATGATGATGATGATGAAAACAATCATCTAAGTTATCCCAAGAAACAATATTACTTACGAAACCATTCAAAAGCTCTCTGATTGACCTGATATCCAAAGCAATTGCAGAGGTTCTCACTTATAACACGACTGACAAAGCGTGAGTTCTGGTAACGTTTACTAGTATTTGCCATAACAACCAGGAATCTGTTGCGCTTCAGCATAGATTTCTTGATCAATGGCCAGCACCATGCTACCAAATTGCAGGGCATCATCATTGCTAATGCTTCGCATAAGAATGGTGAGTACTGTGTCAATGATTGTAGTGATTTGCCAGTGCTGCCAGTGCTGCTATGTGTAATCAACATTTGGAACTAAGAAATAAACAGTTGATTTGATTAATCTCATAAACAGATTATGAGAAACATTCTGATAAGGAAATTTTTCCAATCTACTGTTGAATTTTATTTATTACAAAATAACCCTGGACTTTAATTTCTCATTTAAAGTAACCACGAAGTGAAAAGATACAAAGTTTGCCCCCAGGTCTCTGTTGTTATCATGTTTATTCTCATAACTTCACGGGATTTGCTAGGTTTCTTCAACAGCAGTTCCGGTCAGTACATATGAATAATATATCCCTATTTTGCACCTTTTTTTTTTAAACAATGAAGGGAAAAGAATAGCTTTTTTGCAAAGTTTTATGCTAAATGGATACGCTTTATACAGACATTTATTCTTTTATTGACGTGAAAGAAAATGGGTAATAAATCTGTAGTTTCTCCCTTTTCCATTGTTATGGGTAGATACAATACTTTTAAAAGAATATGTTTTAAAAGACAAAAATATCTATTCCCAAAGTAAGAGCAGCAAGGCGAGACGAGATTTGACTACGGCCCTGTTTGGGCAAACCTGTCATCACTTCACTGTCGTCAGCATTTTGGAAGTAAACCAAGCCTCGCTGTGAGCGCCTGCCGTGATAAGGGAACTGTCCTGTTTTGACCAAGATGTCATCGTCTTAATTAGTGGAGTCAGCATATTTTGAGAGACCGACCCTGAGGGAAATCCTTGTTTAGGATATATGTTCTCATGGAAGGACACGTGCTGCTCTTTTGTTACGACTTAACACGTTGTCCAGATTGCATCAGAAATTTCTTCTAGAAGCTTCCATGGCGTGATCGAAGTGGGCGCTTTTGACGAAGCCAATAGAGATGCAGAATTGTTAAAAAGAATGCCTTCAATGGAAAGGACCACTGCCCACTATAATTAACTCCGCCCATACATGGGTATATAAACTTCAAGAAGAGATTGTCCAAGACCCAGTTCTTACTTAGCTCCCACTGAGAGAAGACCTTCTGCCTGCTGCTGGTGCTGCTGCTTGCTACCTGGACTGCTGACTGCTGCCTTCCCCCTGCTGCTGGTTGCTGCCTCTTCACAGAGCTGATATTTTCAGCTGCCTTGCAGAGATCGCCGCCGCCGCCGATTTCGCCGCTACTTTCAGCGCTACTCAAAGGGCCTTGCCCATAAATTGGCTGGTATCAGCCCCCTTTCTATAAGAGGTTATTTTTTACAAGTTAGGCTTTGCCTCTAACTATCTAACATTTCCTTTACTAATAGATCCTCCTGTGGAAAATCCGATAGCCGTTGTGGTCTGAAAACTCCGGTTGAAGCAGGTGCCAAGGGTCAAAACTTCCCACTCTCGCCGTCTGTGGCAAGTGGCATAGGACTGCTAGGCTTGGCGCATATAGGCCAAGGCTTTAGGCAAAATAGGGATAGATCCTTGCTAACTGGCGTAATTAAACCAGGATTTACAGATAGGTGTTAGGACTTAGTTCCAATAAAAAGTTAGGAGTGTACTGTGTTTTTTATTCCCTAAAACCTCCCTACCTGCAGGAGTAGACTGCTGGGCCGTCTTAGTGCTGGAATGCAGTAAGAAGGCTCCCCAGCTGCTATTTGTGCATATTGTAACTAGTTAAACAGAGTTAGTTCCAGCACTGCTCTATCAATAGGATAGTTAGGGATTCCCCTCATTAATCATTCTATTTCAGATTCTGTGTTTCATTTTTCTAACTCTAACTATAACTTTGTCTGGGGCCCTAGGGCTTAAAGGGTTGGACAACCCCACCAGGCACACTGTCTATTTTCGAGATCCTCCTTACCTTCCAACCAACCAAAGACTTGTCCTGGAAACCAGTCGATGACCTGCTTGAAATTGAATTAGAAGCCATGGCTTCTGGAGAAGTTGAACAACACCCTGACCTGACCCTCTGCTTGACTGACCCCCAAAACAGGAAAAGGACCCACATGGAAACGGACTCCGATGATCATGATAACCAAGATTGGACTGAAGTAAACTGACGTAAGAAGCAACCTAGGAGAAACAATCCCAACATTGACACCAGGCCTGCTGCTCAGGAAAACACCACCACTGTTGGGAGCAGCCACCAGCCCGCTCGGGAAAATAAGACTTATTTTTTTCAGAGTCCTGGCTGGAAACTCTTCAGAACCTTTTAAGGCTATTGCAGCCTTTAAGCAAAAGCATAGAGACATACAAATGGTTGCCAAACCAAATAGACAGGGCCAGTGGACCATCTCCACCAGGGATGCAAGAGCCCTGATCACCCTTAGAAGTACCTCCGACATCAGGCTGCAAGAGCTAAAGGAGGAAGAAAAAATAAAGAAAGCAGTTGTGGTAGGCTACCCAACTGACATGATGGAGAGCCATCTGTTAAGACTGCCCAACATCACTGCGGCAGAAAGAATGACAAATAAGGCTGGCTTTTTAACCAAAGCCATCCTTGTCACCTTTAAAGGGCCTCACCCAAAGAAAGTGGACCTAGGCATCTTTGGAAGCTTCTGGGTCAAGAAGTATTACTTTGATCTCCTTAGATGCTATAAACGCCAGAAATTTGGGCATCATAAGGTCCAATGCCAGGCAAAGGTCCCAACCTGTGAAGTATGTAGCCAATGGCACCCTACACAAGAGTGCATTAACAAGAAAACTGTGGGCATACCGACAACACCTAAATGCCCAAATTGCAAAAAGGGACACACAGCAATGGCCTGGGGATGCCCTGAAAGGGTAGGAAGAGTAATTGCTGCCCTCCCCAAGGAAAGAAGAGAACAGTCAAGAGGAAGAGCGGCCCCCAAACCTCTACCTAGGAGAAGGTTTTATACTCAGGAAGAGCTAAGGAAAAGCTCTAGAGCCAGATCCTCATCCAGAGCTCCAAAGCCTGCAACTCAGGCACCTAAACCCTTGGCCAGAACAATTTTCATTAAGACCACGGTCTTAAGAGAAAAGTTAACTAAGCTAGTAACACAAGTCGTGACTGGAAAAATCAATGCTGAAGCCATAGTCCTCCCAACCCCCCTCTCATGCTATCCAGGAGATCACCTCTCATACTTCAACCACCACACCTACCATTCCATCACCTCAATCACTTGTACCTTCCACATCCGCTACACCAGATCCCACCCCCATCATCCCACTCATCCCATCAACCATTCCTTCATCCACTCTCACCCCATCCACCTCATCCACTTCATCCTCTGAGGTCAAGGCCATTGCCTTTGCCCCCTAGGGACCCAAGACAATTCTCTTCAACATACATCCAGGAGTAAGAGTTCTTAATTGGAACTCAGCCGGAGTAAGAACAAAAATATCCTCCCTGATTGCAGTATGTAAAACTGAGGATATAGACGTAGTCCTGCTATAAGAAACACTTCTAACAGCAGGAAAGAAACTCAAAATAGCAGGCTACAACGCCTACACTACACCACAGATAGGCACAGAAAAAGGCCTAGCTACACTAGTCAAAACAACATACCAACAACAAGGTTACACAACCCAACTCCTTGTGGTACCAATGTAGAGACACTAGCAGTAACAATAACATTACTGAATCAAAAAATCGACATATACAACATATACAGGAAAATAAACAGGGAGGACACAGGAGAGCTACAGCTGACACAACTCTTTGCTCATGCAGAAAGAACACCAACAATTGTATGTGGGGATTTTAATGCACATCACCCTATATCATCATCCCCATCAATGACAAACCCCTCAGGGGAACACATAGCCTTCGCCCTGGAGGAATTTGAAGGAGTCGCCCTCCTAAACACAGGGCAACCTACACACTTAAGAGGTGGCAGACTGGATCTATACAGAATAAATAAATTATTAATGTACTTGCCTACAGTGGCAGGAAGGATTCGTAAATATGGGATTTCAGTATTACCAAAATAAGAAAAATATACTTGGTACCGCTTACAGTCCTTCCTGCTGCCATAGTTATGATTGGCAAATTGTTGACTCCTCCTCTTTTTGTTGTTTACGAGGAAATTTCGAGACCGGTGAATGTGTGAGAAGTCAGTACTAGCAGTCCAAGCAGTCTCAGCAGTCGAGGCAGTTCTGCCAGTCTGGACGGTCCTTGGTAGGACCCACCACATACCCGTATGCCATTGAGCCCGTCTTCCATCGTCAGTGTGAGCCTGTCCTCCTGGAGGACGTCTTGGACGAGGCTCTGATAATGTTATTAAGAATCAAGGGTCCCTCAAGAGGCATTTGTTTAGTATTCCCTTGGCTCCATAATTTGGATGGCGTAATTGGTGGCCACCTTGATGTACTCTGCCTCTTACGACTGATTTGTTCATCATCGTCTCGACTTTGACTCACCTTGGTGGATGATTTGTGGAGAAAAGTCACGTTCTCCTAAGCATTGACTTCAATCCCTTCTTGCTCGGATGGACTACGGTGAGTACCAAGTATTTTTGGGGCAAATACTGAATGGTAATCATAGCAATCTCTTTGAGCCTTTGTCGCTGCCTATTAAAGTCCTTCCTACCTGCCATCGGTAGAGTACGGATATTCACGAATGTTTAATAGTTATAAAGGATTTCTCTTGTCCTTACAGTGGTTTCGCAACTCTACTGAAGGTTGTTCATGGGTTTATTGTACATAGTGGTAAGCTACTATTTGTTATTTCTGGATAAATCAATATAAAATTGTAAGAATCTCCTTAAACACAAACTTACACAGATGTTGTATTATTCCAGGATAGGATTATCCAGCCTTAATATGGTTGTCATACTTGGTTTTTCTTGTCTTGACCTACTTACAGTAAGGTAACAGTTTGCATATTCCTATGTATAAGTGCTTCTTGTCATACTATTCCTACCTATATAATTAAAGTTAATTCTTAGGCTTTACCACTAACATGCAAATTCTGTATTTCCCATCCAGGTATGGAGGAGAAGCTGATTAATGAAGAGAAAGAGCCCTGTGTTATGCACTTGACACATTTGCAATAAATAATAAATTGAAACATTTCAAAGGTGTATGAATTGAGTTCCCTTCACTATTTTAAGTACCTTATAAGGTGACTTCACAGTTTTTCAGCTCATGGCACCCAACGTGGGGCAACGACGAAGGAAGTTTGATTTTCGTTATGCAGAATCCCATTAGTTGGTGAAGGTAGTCGGGATCCATTGTGTGAACTGAAATTTATTTCCTTTCAGATTCATTATATTAATGGTACTACTGCCCAGAAATCAGGAAGTTGAAAACCAGACTAAACAGTCACAAAAATATACAGTAGAAGGTCCACAGTAGAAAACAGAGAACTACTGCAAACAGTCAAAACTGAAACACAACTTAGAATCCATGAAATAAGAATTGAAAAATGGATGGAATGGTGTTCAAGCCTGTCAGGACACACAACTCTAACTGATCTATGGAGATGGCTACACAAAGTAGCCGGAAAAAAGAAGACTCCAATTGCCATACACCCACACCCACAAGAGGAGGCAGAAAGAATTGCAACAACCTTTGCAAACAGGACACTGTCAGCTAATCTTTCCCCTGAAACCAGAATGCTACAAGAGCAACTGGCGCCAGCCAGGTGGGAAGAGATCAACACAGCCTGCCAACAGCAGGATGACACAGACACTCCATACACAGTCGAGGAACTAAGAGCAGTACACAAGACAGGAAAAGATACTGCGCCAGGAGCAGACAAGATCACCTACGCAATGATCAAGCACATGGGTCTAGCAGGAGAAACCGCATTCCTGAGGTTATTAACAAAACACACATTGAGCACACAAGGGCTCAAGCCTGGAGGCAACAAGACACGCAACCAATCCCAAAGCCAAAGGATCCAGGAAATTCCAGACCAATATCCTTAGTATCCTGTATGAAAAAAACAGGAGAAAAATGGTCCTAAACAGGATGAAGTATAAAATTGGCCCCCTACACAAGCAGCTATGTGCATATCAGGAGGGAATTGGTACTTCTGAATGCATCACTAATGTATTAAGCTCCATAAATTAAAAGAAGGCAACAATAGTCTTCATAGACTTTGAAAAAGCTTCGAGCTAGCAAGCCCGGCAGCAATGCTGCAATCAGTGGCCAAAAAAGGAGTCAAATGTCACCTAATAGCATGGACTAAAAACTATGTGCTAGGAAAGTAAGCTAGAGTCAAATACCAAGGAGTGATTTCTACCTATCACGAATTGGAAAATGGCACACCACTAGGAGGGATTCTTAGCCCCCCCCCCACCCCCTATTCAACATCCTCATGGAAAATATAGCCTCACTCCAACTTCCTGAAGGAGTAAACATATTTATCTATGCAGATGATGTATGTGTACTCGAGGATCAGTCAGGATGATCAAAATGCAAAGAGCACTCAATGCCATCAGCCACAAATCCAATGAGCTTGGAATAAAAATAAACATTGGCAAAACAAAGGCTATGTCAATTAAAGCCCTAAACCCCTTGCAACCACTCACAATAGGAACGGAACCCTTAGAATGGATGGACAAATACACATACCTGGGAGTAATAATAGACAAACAACTCACCTTCAGGGAAGAAGTCAAATATCTCAAGGAAAGAGCAGATGCCAGACTGGCAGCCATGAGATATATGTCCAAACTCAATGATGGAGCAAATGAGCATGTCCAAAAGAAATACTATCTAGCCTGTTCCAGAGCGCTAGTGGAATATGCTGCCCCAACACTCACTGATCTAACGGATACACAAAAAGCTGCAGTAGAGGTAATTCAAAACAATGCCATGAGGCTCATGTTAGGCGCTCCAATATGGACAAGACTGTGCAACCTAAGGATGGAGACTGGACTACCATCCCTTGAGGATAGAATAGCACTGAGAAATGCAAGCACGGTTGCAAAGATGTTCCTGTCAAACAGAGACTCAATTACCAAAAAGAGAGTAAGAGAGTAACTGTTAAAACATCCTGAAGTTCAAACCCCCAAGCTCTTATGGCAAAGACCATAGTAACAACATAAAGAGCCTGGGTCTAACCGAAATACTCCTACAGCTAAACCCAGACACAGCACAGGGTATACAACACATTCCACCATGGAAAAAGCAAGTAGCAAAGTTCAGCTACACCAAGCTCCCAAGGGCAAAAGAAGACTGCACAATAGAGGAACTTAGAAATGCAGCAGAAGCATCAATACACTCTGCAGAGACAATAGGGGCACATCTCTACTATACATATGGTATAGTAGACCCTGGAACCCAAACAGCGGGAGCTGCAGTTAACTCCTGCAAATTCACAGCATGCTGGAGAACATCAAACAATGTCTCCACCCTGCATACAGAGCTCGTTGCAATACAACAAGCACTAAAATACTCTATTGAAAATGAGGAAGGACCAGTAGTCATACATACTGATTCACAATCCTCAATGCAAGCCCTACAACAGGACAAAAATAAATAAAACAAGGCCCTGATAGCTGAAATATCAAATCACTCTTATATCAGCACAATGAAAGAGATAGACTAGTAACACTAAACTGGATCCCCAGTCACATCGGGATACTAGGGAATGAAAAGGCTGATGAGCTAGCCATAAGCACCAGACACATCCAAAATGTACAGGTGCACATACAGCCTGCACTGCAACAAATCAAGGAACTACACAAGTGGATAGAGAACAGCTCTCCCTCTGCCACATGGTACAAATGGGCCACAGAGCTAGAACCTCCACCCATAGACAGATATACCCCAAGGAAACAGGCTGTATGTATACACAGGCTCAGACTGGGATACAAGGCAAACTGGGAAATCACAGACATTCAGAGACCGTGTGATCAATGTGATGTCACACCACAACACGCCCTCTTGCACTATTTACTAGAATGCAGAGAAACAGCACAGCTGAGAGGTGATCTACTAGTAGACACCAACACACCACAGGCCGGGCAAGCTGCGGCCACACTGGCAAAGGCAATTGTCGAAAGCATAGACACACACAATTGCTTTCCAGACTACCTCCACCAAGGTAAAGACCTCAAAATTCACATCATACCATCTCATCCCCTCATTGTAAGGCCCTATTCACATTATCCTCTGTATTTTCTAAACTTAACCTACTACTAAAATCTTTTCTAGGGAGTAAAGGGCTGGATAACCCCACCTGCCTCCTTTCCCCTACCATTCAATGGCCTTACACCCCCAACTTTCAAACTACTACTATCCGTGAAATGATGGCCCTCTACTACTACCACCATCATCCTTACCCTGTCCACAACTTTCTCTACCACTAAAAACCTTTCAAATTTTCCTTTAATGTGATAACAAGAAGAAGGCTGTAATACACTACGAACGAACGATTGTCCAAGGGAGATAGGATAGGACATAAGACAAGAGAGGAGCTACGTTCGAAGCAGATAAGATCCAAGACCTAATGAGATTAGAAACAGAGAACACCAGAAGTCTGATAGAGCCAGATTCTAACCTTTCCTTCAGACAACAAAAGCCTATCTCCAAAAAATCCTGTTATGGCCGAGAAGAAGAGACAAACTGAAGGAGCCAGCCCTCCCTGCTTGTGACGAGAAGTAGCCAACATTGCCTACAGCCTGCCTTAGTTCAACACTATCATCGAATTCTTGGAAGAAGACCTCTGATGGCCCTTCTTGATGCCACCCTTTTTGTGACGTCTTCGAATCCGGTTATCGTGCCAGTTTCATCTGAACTTCAGCCACCCTTCTGCAACGTTCTCAAGCCTTCCTTCAACAGTATCATCAAATTCTTGGAAGAAGACCTCTGATGTCCCTTCTAGATGTCACCGTTTTTGTAACGTCTTCGAATCCGGTCATCGTGCCAGTTTCATCAGATATGAACTTCAGCCGCCCTTCTGCAACGTTCTCACTCCTGAAGTCTCCTTACCAGTATCGGCTCAGCAGCTGCAGAAAAATATCCCTTAAGTATTTCTACCTTACTGACTTTTCCCCTTTTCTATTGGTGTTTGATTGATTTGATTTGTAAGTTAAAGTAAACAAATTAGTAACGTTGGTTTTCTTTACATAAGTTTGTGAATATACGGTTTTTTTTTTTCCCGAGATTCTTTTTATATTCATTTCCCATATTTAATTGGTTGTTGTTGACATTTATTTTACTTATTAAAAGAACCTGTAACGATTTTAAGATCGTAACATCCATTAATAAACCCACAATTATAAACTACTATCGTAACATATAATGAAAAGATCTCATTTAAAAGTTATCTGGCCTTACCAATCTCCAATTTTACAAAAAAAAACCTATCTAGTTAAAAATTGCTTTTTTCCCCACTTGGTAAAAATCTCTCTCTCTCTCTCTCTCTCTCTCTCTCTCTCTCTCTCTCTCTCTCTCTCTCTCTCTCTCTCTCTCTCTCTCTCTCTCACATTTACCTTATTATAGTATTTCCTTTTTTAATTCATTTTATTTTTCTCTCAATGTACAGTACAGTAGCTTAGAACTCATACTTTTAGTTACTATTTCAACCTAAAAGTTCTCTCTCTCTCTCTCTCTCTCTCTCTCTCTCTCTCTCTCTCTCTCTCTCTCTCTCTCTCTCTCTCTCAACCCCTTGCTGCATGCTACAAGCTGAATCCCCTCGCCTTGTAATAATGTCGTGAATATCATTTTATTAAGGCAGAAAATCCAATTATGATACTCTTTTGCATGATTCCATTCAACTCCCTTTTTCAAAAGGGACCGGGGACGTGTTTTATCCTATTAACATGAGCTTTACTTCCATGAGCAGAACTTATGAATGCTAATACCGGACTTAACTTCTTTTTTTTTTTTTTTGGATGGAAAGAACCTAAATGATGAAAGAGAAAAGGTGAGCGCAGCTAAAAGCATTCGAAGGATTTTGAGATAGTATGAACATGTGGAGAGAATGGATGACCATACATGGAGACTTGTTTATAGATGGGATGAAATAGATCTCAGAAAGGAGAGGCGAGAATAAGCATTGATGGAGAGTTTCATATTATTCAAATAAAGGGGGAAGGCGGCATATATCTTTTAATGACTTGATAAACTGTTCTAGATAAAACAGTGATTTCATTTTACAAATAAATTTTAGAGACCTGTTTTACGATATGAATGAGATAGATTCCACCATTATGAAGAATTGCTTTAAAATACTTAAATTAAACTAGTGTTAGAATGTCTTTAAGGAAGAAGAAATCAGTAACATACGTAGCAATTATAAGAGTTCACAACATATCTAGAAGAACTATGAGACTTCATTTGTGATCTAGTAGAGCTGACTTCACTGGAGAATGCAAACAATAAGATAACAGCTAAAATTATATAAATTCATATCAAAGGAAGTAACATCAAATACTAATTTGATAGCATTGAGTACGTAATCCCCATCTATAAATTATCTTTTTCCCTTCAATTACTAAAGATGAATAAATTCGATTATAAAGGAGACATACATTAATGTAAAAACCCCTTAATATCTAATCGAAGTTCGTCTGAATACGCCCCAAGAATGGAATAAGCATTTGGAAGCCATCGTTTGCCACTGGGTATCAGGCATCTCTTGGAGAATAAACTCGGTTGGCTGAGCAAATATAATGAACAAGACTTCATGGATATATTCACCGAATTAAGGCATCCGTATTGTACGAGATCAATGTTGTCGATACCGTAATTGGAATATCTAAGTATTATAACTGGAGACTTACATTACATATCATAATTATTTCATCTTTGCTCTCTCTCTCTCTCTCTCTCTCTCTCTCTCTCTCTCTCTCTCTCTCTCTCAGTGAAGATATGGTTTCTTCCCTTTTCTTGTACCAATATATCTTTTTTTTTTTTTTCTAAATAAATATTCTCATGCAAGTATGTTATTGTTGGGATTTGATTATTTCCAACAGTCAATGGGTATCTAAGTTGTACATACAGTACGTGCGTTGCTGAATAACAGATGAGTTTACCATTATCCTAAAGTATTATTTAAAAATAAATTCATAACGTTTACTCTAGGAATTACCTCTTTAAATTTTTAGGAATTATTTAAAAAATTTTAGGCACAAATATTTTAAAGCGCCTGTCATTTCTAATCGCAATATCGATATTATTATTATTATTATTATTATTATTATTATTATTATTATTATTATCATTATTATTATTATTTTTATTATTATTATCTAACTTCGACTCAATAAAAGAATACCCATTAATTTTTCACTAAATGAAATATACAAAATTGTTTGAGTAAAGAAAGAAACTATGTAGTCTTTTATAACTCCATTCTATTCTCCATTGCATCTAAATAATAGTCGTCACTTTTAACATTCACTTACATGAATAAATTCTGTAATTTCCGATAACTTAGCCAAAGGTTGTTGCAATTGGTAAAAAACATTTGATAGATAACTACAGGCGAATTAATCCTGCTTTTATCTGAAAATGAACTAAAAAGTTTTCTATTCTGTTATTTGCATTTTATATCAGGGAATGGGAGACAGCTAAGCGTTGAAGTCGATTCACTTTATCGACACAGTAGAATTAGGTTTTCTATAATTTCTTCTTCACAACTTTAGCTCTTCATTTTCTGCTTTCAATCTCTACCAGATTTGCTTTTCGAATGATACGTAGAAAAAAATAAATAAGTAAAATTCGTAATAATGATGGAAGTGAATGACAATAACAATACAATAATGCTAATAATGAAAATCAAGGCATTATAATTGGCTATAATTATTAGTAAATTTAACATATTTTTTATCTATAGCTTTAGTAATGGATTAACGTAATTCGAATCATTTGGTGATAATAAAAGTTGATATATTCTTATTGGATACAATTATGAGCAAATTCAACATTCTAAGAAGTCTTTTTCTTTATAGCCTTAGACATTGAAATTTGTCTCAGAAATGGATCATCGTAATTCGAAGCATACGGTCACCTTACAAATCTTTCAAATTAAGGAAATTGGAACTATGTGAACGCACCAAGCTTTAGAAAATAGGCCTATACCTAAACTTACAAAATTTTATGTGTAGGAAATAAAAGTATTGGAAGTCTGGTTTATGATAAACAAAAATATACGATTATACACATTTCTTCACACACGGATCTTGGTAAAAAACAGCTTTTATTCTTTATTTTCTCTCTCTCTCTCTCTCTCTCTCTCTCTCTCTCTCTCTCTCTCTCTCTCTCTCTCTCTCATATATGTATATATATTATATATATAAATATATATATATATATGTATATATTATATATATAAATATATACAATATATATATATATATATATATATATATATATATATGCATATATACATATATATTATATATATATTATATTTATATATATATTATATATATTATATATATTATACATATATATTATATATATTATATTTATATATATATTATATATATTATGTATATATATCATATATGTACATATATTATTTATATATATATATATTTATATATATATATATATATATATATATATATTAAAATGTATATATGTATATTATATATATATTTTATATATGTACATATGATATATATATATAAATATTTATATATATATATATATAATATATATATATATATATATATATATGTGTGTGTGTGTGTGTGTGTGTGTGTGTGTAACTACTGATGCATGCAACGTGTCAAAAAGATTGTTAAAGATTTAAATATGTATGCACAAGAATGCACACGTGCACACATACAGATTCAGCCATTCCCACCACTTCCCTCTTTCCTAATTACACCCTTTCTCAGCAGAGTACAACCAATCCCTCTCCCTCTTCCCGAGCGATGGGGTATTAAGGCCATACTCGCAGAGGAATGGGCATACGGTTTGTCCTTCTGGACTGGATAGGTGCCCCTGTCCTGTGGAAAATGCCAACACACGCTACGGACTTGCCTGTTAATTTCAAAACGACTATATAGTTACCTTTTTGATACTTACAGTATATGCCACATTTGGTACATCACGGGTTTTCAAGTACAGTTGGTACAGCTAATTTTGAAAATGCAAAATGTTAGCACTTTTTACATGCTTTATTTTTTACGTAATATAAATCTATACAATCTGACTATAAATAATATGAAGGAACGTGATAGGCATTCTCTATCGGCTTCTATAAAGGCCTTTGTCCACTACGGTGCTAAAGTACTCATTTCTGTTGAAGTCATTATAGTACTACATTTTCCGTTTATCCAAATGTCTCCAGGGAGATATACAATAAAAGGAGTTTTGAACCTTTCTGGAGATTATCTCATCCTGATGTACTACTGCACTTTTAATGAGTCGTGCTTGATTATATGGTACCAAAAAAAAATACTGATATACATATGATTCGGTAACTTTGTTAAAGAATAATTGTTACCTGTGTCAGAAATATAGATTATTATAATACGGTAATTAATAAAAATATTTGTTACCTTGGTAAAGATACAATTTTAGTGCACAAACACGAATTCCTGGTACGTACACGTACCACGGTTTCGTACATATATATATATATATATATATATATATATATATATATATATATATATATATATATATATATATATATATATATATATATATGGCTTATATATTTTATTAGATGCCCACAGATTCTGTTTTTTTTAACGTTCCGGCTTATATATTTTATTAGATGCCGAAAAAAATGATTTATTTTTTAAATGTTTTTTAAATGTTTTTTTTTTTTTTTTTTCTAAATGCAAATGTTCTATAGTGTCTTCAATTACATATTACTAGCGTACTAACTGCTTTTCGTACACAACACTTTTCCAAGAAAATTTTACTCCTTTGAGCGAATGAAGGGGCCACTTTCAAACGGCTTTAAATTGAATTAAATAAAGTTTTGTCTGGACATGGCAAAACGTTCTGTTTGAGCTGCAAACTATTGTACCTTAACCTACGCCAAACAAAGATGTTAACGGCGATAAACATCATCACCGTCACAATTATTCCTGCTAGTAGTATGGGGTGAAGAAATTCTTCATAAGTCGGTGACAGGTGGTCCATCTCGGTCAATTTCATCAACCGCTTGGTTACCTGTTTGTTGTATGGGAGGTAAAGATGGAATCGTTGTTGACCATGTGAAGTTCGCGAAGTAGGCTCGTTCTCTGATGATAGTCTTCATACCTCTTACCATGGAATTAGGGATGTCCCGATACAACCATCTGCTGCAACGAAGATTTGGGAATAGGACGTGGATCCGTCCGGGCATGATACATTGAAGCCGGCCTTGTCGTATCGTATCCACGAGCCGTTGTTCAGTCTGCAATTGAACATATTATTGTCAAAGGGATAAAGCTTATCCAGACAATTTTCATTTGTATGGGAGAGAGCACCGTCTAGCACTATACCTAACTCGCATGAATCAATTAAGTTTTTAAGGAATTCAAATGAGTCAGCTGTACATATTTTTCTATCCATTGCATCTGAACAGTGAGTTAATTTATTTAAGTCTTTAATGACTGTATATGTTTCCTTGTCTGGGGAAATCAATACGTGTCCTGTCAAACTGGATATTACTGGATTTGAGTGATTCGTCATGAAAGTCGGAAATGGTGATATCCTGTAAGATTGCCAGGCATCGAAAGAATCAAAGGGAATTGTAATAATCCTGTTATTTTCAACGCTTACTGTAATTAGGCTGTAATAAAATTCTAACCTACGTGCGTCTAACAAAGGAATATAACCTAGTTTCTCCCATCCGTTCTCCACAATTAACTTTAAGTATTTTATTGGCAACAAATGGGGTGACAGTACACCTTTAGTCGCTAACGTGATAGCTTCCACATAATCTTTTGATTTCTCAATGAAATGTGCAATTCTGTTATGTATGTGATCTATTTTTGAATCATAATACGTTAACGTTGCCAACAAATCCTGTACTTCCATAATCTGATTGATATTACTTGAATGTTCATTTACTAAACTCATAATTTGATTGATTGAAGCTAACTGATTCCTTAGTTCTGACATAATCAATTCATCTTCATGAGTCAAGAACTCAATTTTCTTATTTTGATTACAAATCTTAAGTCGATTGGAAATTCCTAAACCTAAACTTGCAATAGAACCAAAGATGTTTAGTGCAGCAAAAATAAGCGGGTTACGTTTCTCAATATTTTCGTGTCCTACAGTCCACATCAAAAGGTCACGAGCCAAAGATTCTGTCTCGTAAGTCTTATTTTGCAAGTCTTCAGATAGCATCTCTGCAACTTTTAGTGTCGATGCAAGCGAACTCTCTGTATTAAAAGGAAAATGTCTTCTATGCAATTCATTTAATGAGACAGCAAACCCTGAAATGGCGCTTTTTAAGCTAGTGACGTCATTCTCTGGGAGAAAAATTGCTTGCATTCGCACTTCAACAACTACGTTACTTGATGTAATAAAAACGTCTTCTTGTCTTTCAACTATAGTGCCATATTTAAAATCTATACTTTTAGTTTTAGAGCTCATCCCACACGAGAAAAATATCTGAGCGAACAATATCACTCCCAACAACAAAATATTCATCTTGGAAACCTGTAACGAGAAAAATATATGTAATTACTCCTGTATTAAGAAGAAAACTTTCAACATACAAATAAAAATCTTTCCCTCACTTCTTTCCCTCTTATCTTAATTTCTTATGTGAGCCAATGGTACGATTCTCTCATCAGTAGGTTGGGATACGTTTTTAACTCTAAACCTATTGGCCGTTAATGTTTCCAAAATGTTAAATGGGCCTTCAAACTTAGGTGTTCGTTTATAATTGAGTCCTTTACGAACATTTACCTGTATGTATACATTATCACCCACGGTATATGTTTTAGTTGGCTTCGCTATTTTATCATGATTCCTTTTCATTATGATTTGTGATTCTTCTAAATTCTTTCGAAGGATATCAAAACGACTTTTGCTTGCATTTATACATTCTTTTAAAGGATTTGATAGTTTAGTTGTAGGTGTTAATACATGGAAAGGCGTTCTAACTGGGGTACCATACAATGCTTCGTGCGGTGACATTTTAATTGATATATGATATGAATGATTCAGAGTTCTCAGTACCGCAGGTATTGCAATATCCCAGTTGGGGTCTGATCCCCCTAGTGTTACTCTTAATATATTTAAAACCTTCCTATTTGCTCTTTCCACTAGCCCATTCGACTCTGGGTGATATATCATGGTATTTATTTTCTTTATGCTAAGGAATTCACACAATGAGGTAAGAAAGTGATTATTAAATTCTCCACCCGAGTCTGAGATTATCATGTGTGGAATTCCATGATTACAAATGTAACACTCGTAAAACTTCCTAGCGCATTCAATTGCAGTTTTAATTTTAAGCGCTATTAGTTCTGTATATCATGTTAAAGCATCTACAATTACTAAGAGGTGCTTCTTTCCTCTGTCTGACTCGTAAAATCCTGTTAACAAATCTAAATGTATTCTTCAAAGGGTTGATTGGGCACGGGATAAACCCCTAGGATGACAGGTGTTTTCGTATTCCCTTTGTTTTCCTGACATGTGCGACAATTAGCTATGTGTTTTTTTTATATCTGTAAGCATCGTATGCCAATAAAACAATGATTTGGCTTTCTGTGACATTAATGAGAACCCCGGGTGTCCATGCAACCAATTCAGGACAGTGGAAATAAGTGAGATTGGTACCACTACCTGGTCGTTAGTTACATGTGGTGTATTGCGGGTTTTCCTTGTCACGGTCCTACACAGAATATTGTCTTTGATTATATAATTCTGCTGCTTATACTTTATATATTCCTTTTCCTTATGATTGCCTTTCAAAGCATTTATAATTTTTTCTAATTTCTGATCTTTCTTTGCTCAGTCTGTAATAATTCAGCACTCCAGCCCAAATCTTCTTGTTCAGATATCGTTTTAACAATAGGCATGGATGTTGATATATCTATTAATTCAGCTAAAGGCTCCGTACAAGATGACACAGGGTTGCGTGATAATGCATCAGCAATGATATTTGCTTTCCCTGGTAAATACCCGATTCTCGCGCCAAAGTCTTGAATGATCAAATGCCACCGAGTTCGTTTGGGGCTGTGGTTGAAGCCTTTAAAGAACTCGGTTAGTGGTTTATGATCAGTAAGAACCTTAGCGGGATAACCGTATATTATGAACTTAAAATGCACTAGTGAATTAACAATAGCTAGCCCTTCCTTGTCTATTACTGCATACTTACTTTCGGAAGTTCTCAGTTTTCGAGAATAAAAAGCTATCGGGAAAAATTGTTTATCATATTGCTGAAGCAATACCCCACCTACTCCTAAGTCTCAGGCGTCTGTTGCAATGAAGAATTCCTTACCGAAGTCAGGAAATTTTAAGATAGGAGAACTACACAGTTCATCTTTCAAGGTATTAAACGCCTGTTGATGCTGCTCAGACCATATGAAATCTACGCCCTTCTTCGTAAGATCAGTTAAGGGAGCGGCTATTATTGAATAATTGCGTATAAAACGCCTGTAATATCCACTACAACCCAGAAATTGCTGTATTCCCTTGACATTAGTAGGTATGGGAAAGTTACGGATAGCCGACACCTTATCGTGGACTACTTTAAGACCTTGGCTTGACACCATAAAACCCAAATATATTAATTCTGTTTTGAAAAAATCACACTTACTAATCTTTACCCTTAAGTTATGTTTTCTTAGTCTCTGTAGTACTAGTTCTAATTTACGTAGATGTTCTTCTAAGGTGTTGGAAAAGATTACAAGGTCGTCCATATAGGCATGCAATATATCCCCTAGCAAGTCTCCAAACACTATGTTAATCATTCTTGTAAATGTTATGGGAGCACAACGTAAACCAAAAGGCATCCGTAAAAATTCATAATGTCCCCTGGCTGTGCTGAAGGCTGTGTATGGGATACTATCTTCTTCTAATGATATCTGGTGAAAGCCTTTAAGTAAGTCCAAACTGGTAAAATATTTATTCTGACCTAACAAAGATAAAATATCGTCAGTACATGGCACTGGGAATCAATCAGGGATTGTTTCCTCATTCAAGCGACAGATATCTACGCAGATACACCATGTTCGATCTTTTTTCGGTACAACTATTAATGGAAAATTATAAGGGCTGTTCGGTTTCCTAATGACTCCTCCTTCTAGCATTTTACCTACTTCATCATTTATCTCATTCTGGAATTTCATGGGGAGTCTGTACGAGGGTACATAGATAATTTTCTGCTTGTCCTTTAACCTTATTTGATGTTCTATGACATCCGTTTAACCTAAGGATCCAATCGTAGTGGAAAAAAACATCATGACATTTAGTTAAAAGTCCAAAAAATTTTTGCTGAATATCTTCTTGAATGTCTTTACTGATTTTATTTTTAATAGATTGCAAAAGGGATTCATCCGCAACTGATTGAGCGTGATTGATTTCAGCGACGGTAAGAATACGATGTTTGTAAACTTCTACATCCAAGATATGTTGATTTTTGTGAATTACTAAAGTGGTATTTAAATGATTACAGACTTCCATATTACATTGTCAATGTGAGCCTACGGAATAAATAGCTTGTGTGACGGACAATCCGTTAGTTTTCAAAGTGTCGGAAAGGATTAATATTTCTGATCCCGGTAATGTTTTCTTTACTTGCACTATTAAATTCGAAGGTACGTTTGGCTCGATAGATTGCGTGCAAGATGATATTATGGGTGAACGAGAATTCTGCTGGGTCGCGTATATTATTTCTTTATTAGTGAGACAAGTTATTGGTTCTTCAACGTACGTTACGGTTACATTTGTCATCTCCTTTTTATCCAAAACTGATTTCAAGGTATTAGAAGACTTATAGAATTTTCCTTTGATATACACGCCGTGCTTGGCAGGGGCTAAGATAATGTTTTGATTGCCCATAGATGGGTATCCTATAATTACAGCTGGATACATATCAATGTTTTGTACAACAACAAATGTATCGGCAAACGTGTGCTTACCGACCTTGAACTGAACATGAGTTACGCCTATTACATTCAATTCATTATTTCCTATACCCGAGAGTCTCACTCCGGATTTTTCTATCGGAAAGTTCGAAAACAACAAATGATGTGTCCTCAAATCCATGATATTACGTGGACTACCAGAGTTAAAAAATAATGTAAAAGATCTGTGTTCTAAATTTACAGCATATAATGTTGGTCGTAACTCATTTTGGCTTATTATTGTTTGAATTCGTTGCAAATCTACGGGAGCATGCACTGATTTACTTAATTCGGCCGTGTGTTTCATAGGAAAATCTATTGCCTCACAATGATCTGATAAAACATTAAATTGATTATTCAATACTACTGGTGTTGACATGAATGACCTTGACCCAACATGACTCTCTTCCCCACTGGAGTTGATTATGTGGTATTTGCTTTGCTCTGCACATTCTGAAAATTAGTCTGACCTTGCGAGGTCTGGTCTGACGACCCAGGCTCAGCGTTATTCGAAGAACTGTTTGTTTGTTTGGGATTCTGAACTACATTGACATTTGGCTGTTTCTTCTTATTAAAATGAGGATTTTTCTTTTTATTTCCATATGGAACTGACTGTGGAATTGACTGTGTATTTCTAGGATTCTGTTGTGTCTTACGCGAGTGTGCTACTGTTCTTAACACACATTAAGTATTGTAGTTGGTATGTTACATCTTCAAGTAAAGTCAAGTAAGTTAACTTTAAAATGGTTTATTCTTTAAGAACAACAGTGTTAACATCTCCATCACAGGAGTATAGCTGGTTTGGTCGGATGACCATTCCGTATGATGTCTTAGTAATAACTGGCTATATGAATGAGTCAAACTATTATGTATCGAACAGAATTTCGTTCTGCAGTCCGCAATCAAGTGACCTTGACGTTTGCAATTATAACACGTCATTCCCGCAACTTGACTATTATTAACTACATTTACTTGTTGTTGCTTTGTTTAATTTTTTGCAAAAACTTGAGTTAACACGGGATCAAGGTCAGGACACTTAGACATGTGTTTCTTTATCTGTTTATATACATCCAATTCCGTACTTGCAGGCGTTAACTTTTTATCAAAACACCGCACTAAAGCTTCAGGCAACATAAGTGTCATGCAAGTTAAATACATTAATCGTAAAAAATCTTTCACGGAGATGTTATCTCTAGTAACCCAAGTGGAATTACCTAAAATATCTTGATATTTATTAAGCCTATCGGCTCTCTCAATAACATTAAGCCGAGTCATAGTGGCTTGATTAAGTGTATTTCTTAACGTTAATACTACATCCAAGGCTTCTTCACCCCCATAGACCGCGCGTAAGCTAACTTTGAAATCATCCCAGGTAACTGCTTCTTTAAATGAAACACCTCTTAAATACGCACTCGCATCTCCTTTAGAAAAATCTATAAAATCCATGACTCCACATTCTGAGGCAAGAACCCATTAACCCGACCCTGAAAAGGAAGGATTGCTGATCGAGTATTTACAAGTGTCACAATCGGGAGGGGGTTACTCGGTCCAGCTGTTGCGTTACTCGGTCCAGGGGTTGGGCTCACAGGGGGCGTCATGTTTACGGGATTTCTTTTCCTATCTCTTCGACCCCTTGCAATTCTATCAAAATATCTATATGAATACAGACGTCCACTGCGTAAACGCATAAGCACTAAATGATAAAGATTATAACAAAATTATTACATATATATATACTGTATATATGCATAGATATGTGTATCTATGTATATATATATATATATATATATATATATATATATATATATATATATATATATATATATACAGTATATATATATACTGTATATAAACATATATATATATATATATATATATATATATATATATATATATATATATATATATATATATATATATATATATATATATATATACATTCATATATTTATGCATATATACAGCATATATATATATATATATATATATATATATATATATATATATATATATATATATATATATAAAGTCGGCGACCTCCTGGAGAGCGGCCTTCTCCACCATGGTCTGAACTTCTGGCCAAAGGGCGAGAACCTTCCTCGATCACTTCACGAAGGAATGTGACATCACTGGATGATATATCAGAAGAGGGTGAGAGCTAGTGAATATGGTGCAGTACCCTGCTTGGAGGATCTTGACCGTCCAAGGATCGGCTCCATGGATCTTCATTCTCTGCCATCTGTGCTTTAGGCCTTCACCCACTAGTGGTAGGGCAGGAGGAATGGTCGGCCCCCTTGTGGAAGCGACCATGTTTTCGAGCATTACTTACAATTTCCCGAGCCTCTTTACCAGAATATTGCTATTTAAGGTTTAAAGACTTCTTGGTATTGTTCCTCTTCTTGTCAGCCTCTCTGTGGTCATGAGACAATTTTAGTGTCAAAGGAGCAGGAATAGAGGGAAGAGATGTACTGCACTCTGAAGACGGGATTATTGACTCGCCTTCCTTCATTGCTCCACAACTGAGTCGATGTCCTACATATTGAACAACTAAGGACTCACCAATGACGAGTTACGAAGACTGAGATCTTTTTTCTTCAGTACCGGCCTCTAGAATCTCACAATGACAGAGTCACACCTTTTTAAGATCCAGTTATCCAAACTGGTTGGCCGCATTGTGTGCTACCAACTAGACACCTCTAGCCCTGGAAAGCAGACTGTTCTTAAACGCTCTCCATTTGTTTCTGAAAAATCCTCATTGTCAGTCAGATAACCAACAGAACCTGACCAATACTCTATCCATGAAAAGGTTGCAATGTTGGCACAGCAATCCTCTCCATATCTGCGGCGTCTGCAGCCATAAACTTCCCCTGTTGTACTGCCAGCATGTCGACCGTCATGCCCTGTGCCAAGGCTGATGCTGCCAGATCTAATGGCAAGGCCGAGGAATCGTATATAAGAGGATGTTGTAGTACTTCCTCTGCCTAAGAAAAGGTGGAAGTAAATAAGCCGAGTTACTCGCCCTTAGAGAGTCCTTCTTCCCTGATACCTAGGATATGACCTTCTTGATGGACCCTGACAACATCCTAGAGCAAGGCAGCTCTAGCTTGTATTTCTAGGTCGTCAGGCATGGTAGAACAAGTTCTAGACCATGTCTCTCCATCTGGAGGGGAATAAGGGGTTTCCCCAACTCCATTAATCTTCCTTATGTATGACAAGACCTGTATAAAGGAATAGCCTAACTTTTTTTGCTCAGTAGCAGGAACATTAGGGCTAATTGGTAGAGGCAACACACCACCTGAATTGTCCGAATACGAGTTCAAAGTTTCCTCCAAATCCAGACACGCATACATAGGAGC
>NC_090752.1:78284876-78294876 GCF_036898095.1 Palaemon carinicauda
AAAAACATTAGTAGTAGCAGTAGTAGTAGTAGTAGTATTAATTTTAGTGGTAGTAATAGTAGTGCTAATAATAACTTATTATCAATATTATTATTGGCTATTCAAAACCCATATGACCAGGTCAAAATTGAAAAACATAACTGCAAATTACAAGTAAAAAGATGCACAAAGTAATGACCAAGTTTACTACGCAGGAATTTTGGGAATATCATAGAATATGTACGTCAATGATGATATCGACCGACTGATGCTCTCAGGATTGCAGCAATATGAAAATTATTATAAACTGCATCGTTGTTATTGATTCTGAATAAGTTGAAAACCAATAAAAAAAGGACATTCTCCCGTTCAATCAAAAAATTGAATGGTCATGGGGTGTGACGGCGCCGAGTAAGGTGTGAACTCAAAGGCAGGTTGGAAACGACTGAGTTATATTATTGTAGAACATTCTCCTTATATACAAAACCTCAAGGCAACAGGACATAACAAGTTCACAAGACAGACAATATTACAGAGGAAAAACCAGACATGAATTTTCATGTTCGTTTTAGTGCGAGGGAAGAGCGAAGATACAAGCATAACATATACAAAAGGAATTATGTACAATTGTGTGAAACACGGTTGGTACATGGCTCCCCCCCTAAAAATGACATACTGTACATGTTAAATAGGGCGCCCTGATCTACAGAGGCGAACTGTAGGCTGGTCATCTGGCAGAAGATAAGCAGGTTTCAGTCGATCAACGGAGACCCAGTCTTCTTTGCCCCGAATGTTTAGGAGGAATGCTTTCGGACTGCGTCGGATCACAAGGAAAGGGCCCGTGTAAGGGGGCGTTAGTGGTGGCTAGCTGGTGTCGTTGCGCAGGAAGACGTGCGTTGCAGAGTGCAAGTCCTTTGGTATGTGATGCTTCGCTGGGGGCTTGTAAGTCTGGCGGCACAGAGTAAATTTTCCCACGACGTGACGTATGCGCTGGAGATCGTCGGAGGAGGTTGTAGAAGGAAAAAATTCGGCAGGGACGACCAACGGATCGCCATACACCATTTCAGCTGCCGAGACGTCGAGGGCGTCTTTAGGAGTGGTCCTTAATCCAAGGAGGACCCAGGGAAGCTGAGTAAACCAGTTGCAATCCTTGCAGCGGGACATCAAAGCTGCTTTGAGGGTGCGATGAAAATGTTCAACCATTCCATTGGCAGCGGGGTTGTAGGCCGTTGTCTGATGTAGGGAGATTCGCTAATGACGTCCACAATTGAGAGGTGAAGGTCGTTCCCCTGTCAGAAGTAATATGCTCAGGGATACCGAATCTTGAAATCCATCCAGAGAGTAAGGCAGATGTACATGAGGCGGACGTTGCAGTTTCCATGGGAATGGCTTCAGGCCAATGAGTGGAGCGGTCGATGACGGTAAACAGGTAACGATGTCCTTGTGATGTGGGTAGGGAGCCTACAACGTCGACGTGAATGTGTGCGAAACGACGCTGAGGTTGAGGAACGGTGCCCACTCCTGAATCCGTGTGTGGATGTACTTTGGAAGTTTGGCAAGAAGTACAGGCGCGGACCCAATCCTTAGCATCCTTAGAAATGCCGTGCCAAATGAACTTTGCCTTCAGCAGCTGTGCAGTAGAACGGCACGAGGGATGTGAAAGGCCGTGGATGAAATCAAACACCTGTCGGCGCATGGGAGCAGGAATCCAAGGTCGCGGTCTACCAGTACTGACGTCACAGAGGAGGGTGGTGTTGGAGTCTTCGAGGGGAAAATCTGCCCAACGGAGGGACGTGCAGGATGTCCTACAAGCTTGATACTCTGGATCCTGTCGTTGGGCTTCAGCCAGGGCGTTGTAATCCAATCCCAGTTGAACGGCAGCCAACGTGTTTCTTGACAGGGCATCGGCAACGGGATTCATTTTCCCAGGGACGTATTGAAGGGTGCAATTGTATTCAGCCACAGCGGAGAGATGTCGGCGTCAGACTGTCGAGTGAAGGCGTGCACCAGAGGCATGTGGTCTGTGCGAATGACGAAGGGCGTACCTTCTAAGAAATGGCGAAAGTGACGGACAGCCAATTGCACCGCCAGCAATTCTCGATCGAAAGTAGAATAACCCGATTCTGCCTTGGACAGTTTTCTACTGAAGAAGGCCAATGGGCGGGGCGAGCCTTTGACCACCTGCTCGAGTACTGCACCAATAGCGACGTCGCTGGCATCGGTGGAGAGAAGGAGAGGGGCGTGTGGGATAGGAAAAGTGAGAGCCGCAGCAGTTGATAGGGCCTTCTTTGCATTGCAGAAGGCTGCTTCTTGAAGGGGACCCCACTTCAGGTCCTTTGGCTTGCCCTTGAGGGAGGCGTAGAGGGGAGCAAGAGTGGCGGCAATGGCTGGCAGAAAACGGTGATAATAGTTGATCATGCCCAAGAATTCCTGCAGAGCTTTGACGGTCGAGGGCGCGGGGAAATTCTGAACGGCTGCTACCTTCTCAGGGAGGGGATGGACTCCTTCAGGAGTGATACGGTGCCCTAAGAACGACACTTCGTTGGCGCCAAAGGTACACTTGTCGTACCGGACTACAAGGCCGTTTTGTTGCAGGCGGTCGAGCACGATGCGCAGGTGACGGAGGTGTTCCTCTTTTGAGGAGGAGAACACAAGTATGTCGTCCACATAACATACACAGAAAGGGAGGTCCCCTAAGATGCCATCCATGAGACGTTGAAACGTTGCTCCAGCATTACGAAGGCCAAAACAGGAGTAATTGAAGGTGTATGTGCCAAACGGAGTGGTGATGGCAGTCTTGGGGATGTCTTCTGGGTTCATAGGCACCTGATAATACCCCTTCAGGAGGTCGAGCGTAGAGAAAACCTTCGCTTTGTGCAGGTAGGAGGTTACATCGGCAATGTTTGGGAGGGGGTAGTGATCCGGTTCTGTTTGCATGTTCAGGCGCCTGTAATCCCCGCACGGACGGAGGGAGCCGTCTTTCTTCAGAACGATGTGTAAGGGTGACGACCATGGGCTGGAGGCCTTTTGGCCAAGGCCCATTTTCTCCATTTCGGCGAACGTCTGTTTGGCGGCTGCCAATCGTTCCGGTGCCAGTCGTCTGAATTTTGCGAACACTGTGGGTCCCGTCGTCTTGATATGGTGATAAATACCGTGCTTGGCAGGAACCGTGGGCGTTTGGCGAAGTTCTGGACGGAAAACTTCCGGGTACGACGTGAGGAGGTGGGCGTAGGCATCTGTGAGTGCGCTGATGTGGAGAGCGAGGTTAGAGGGGGTGGGTTGAAGAGGTGTCGACAAGTACGAGTCTGCGTTGACCAATCGTCGGTGGGCGACATCGACCAGAAGGTGGAAATGAGAGAGGAAATCCGCACCGAGGATTGGCATTGTGACGTCAGCAACGAGAAACTTCTAATTGAATTTACCGTTTCCGAACGATAATGTGAGGTTCTCGTAACCGTAGGTGGGTATCGCAGATCCGTTGGCAGCTACCAAGCGGACGTCGGCAGATGTAGACAGACTACGTTGTGCCTTGAAGAGTTTCCTTGGCAAAAGGGAACGACAAGCACCCGTGTCTACCAAAAATCGCACGCCTGTTCCTGCATTAGAAACATGGGAGGCCACCGCTACAAGCGATGGCCTACTTACACGTTTTTTGGCCACTGACAATCTTTGGCACATTCCTTCGCGGTTGCCCCGAATCTGAAGTGGTAGTAGCAAAACTGCGGCGGATGGGAGGTAGTATGTGGCTGTAGAAGTCGTTCGTTGGGGCGCGAGCGATCGGTGGGTGGTGGGCGGCTTTGTCGTCACTTCGGCACGTCACGGGGTAGGCGTGTATGTCCTACGGCAATCATGTCAGCTTCGGTTGACATTGAATAGGCATCCTTGTCGTCAGGGGTGGAGGCGTTGATGGAGGTCTTGAAGTGGCTGTCCATAAGGGCGTCGGCTTTGGTCATCAAGTCCTTTATGGGTAAACTATCGACATCGGGTATGGCAGCGCGTACAGGTTCAGGTAAACGGCGCATCCAAAGGGCACGGAGTAGGTTCACCTCACGAGGAGAGCCGTCTGCGGCAGGTTGAAGGCGAGCGATACTGGTCATTTCCCTGAGGGCAAGCGAAGCCCTTTGGTCCCCCAACGGTTGTTGCGAGAGCTGAAAAAGCTTTGCTATACGGGGGGCTGGCGACGGCGAGTACTGCTGCAGAAGGTATGTTTTGAGGGCGTCATACGCTATTGGGGTGTCTCCTTGTTCACAAAGCCAGTCCGATATTTCTGGGAAGGTGTCCTCGGGTATCGCCGCGAGAACATAATCCGCTTTGGTGGTTGAGCGAGTCACGCCCCTGATACGAAAGTGGACTTCAGCGCGTTGAAACCAAGCAAACGCTTCTCTGCTGGCGAACGGTGAAAGTTTCAATGGGGCGGCCGCGGCGCCAACTGCTGTAGAGTCCGTCTCCGTCATAGTACCAACGATGGAGGGGCGAGGGAGGTGGGGGTGGAAGGCAGTGGGAGCGAGTCGACTTCCGGGGTCACCAATGTGACGGCGCCGAGTAAGGTGTGAACTCAAAGGCAGGTTGGAAACGACTGAGTTATATTATTGTAGAACATTCTCCTTATATACAAAACCTCAAGGCAACAGGACATAACAAGTTCACAAGACAGACAATATTACAGAGGAAAAACCAGACATGAATTTTCATGTTCGTTTTAGTGCGAGGGAAGAGCGAAGATACAAGCATAATATATAGAAAAGGAATTATGTACAATTGTGTGAAACACGGTTGGTACAGGGGCATACAGGAGGCGTTGCTACTTCAAAAAGAAGCATTGCAATTATTTATCATTAATTTTCCTTTTTCCCGACTCTACATATTCTCTTATCATTATCGAGAATTATTTGTCGTACATGTGTCGTTCTAAATCATTCCAGATTGGATTTATCTCTTATTTTATGGTTCTTGGCTGTTACATTAGGTTTTAACCATAGCCTTTATTTTCTGTGGCATATGTTTACAAATTTGCATCACCCACAACGTATATATTATAAAATAAAAATATTAAAAAAATGAGCTTTAATTTCTGTATTATTTAAGGATTCAAGTTAGTTTTGATTCAGGGCCGTAGAGATTAATAATTTTCAGAAGCTTCTGCTCATAGCCCTTATACCTTTTTTCTTAGAGGTTATGTTACTGCAGTTTATTTGAATCATTTCCGATCTCACTAGCGCTTCCTCATTTTAAGGCAATAATAAGTTTACATATTTTAGGATATGAGCTTGTAACACATATGTTAAGGGAGCTATGAAACTTCAGATGCAAATACTAAAATCCTATTAATATCATCTACAACAGTCATATTGCACATATAACAATCCCTTAACCAGTTTAGCGTACTCTTCAGGAATCAGATAACCATGTCGTGTTTGTGGGATTGGGGGAAACTTATATACCTTTTGACTCCAACAGCGTATATTAAAGCAGAAGGAAGTTCAGCTATGACACTTCCGTGCAAATTCTTCATTTCTGTTGCTATCATAGTACGAAAGGAGTACTGAGTTTCAAGAGATTTATCTTTCATTCTGTTTAGTACACATTTGCATTGACAGATGACGATGTGACAATATGATTATGCACTCCAACCAACTTTATTATCTCGTAATTTTCCTCATCTACGTTTGCATATACTCTTGCTTTACATCGCCGATTTCCCCGGATCCATTATTGTCTTCTTCCAACACAGTTTTGCTGCTATCATAAATAAAATTCGTAATCATCCATTATCTTAATTTGTTTTCTTCTGAGTTGTAATCGTCCTCGGCCTCTTGCCTGACAAAGGTTTCAACGCAATTTAAAAACAAAATTTGGTGGATTGCAAAGGAAATAAAAAAGATAGATGGTATAATTACATTAACAAAGTATTCACTACTTAGATAATTATAAAGGGTAGCGTATTGTCCCAATAGCGAAAGTTTCTAGTAATGAACTGCCCGGTAGCGAACAGTCCGGTAAGGCTATGCTTTGTCAGGGTGCAAACAGTCCAGTAGAGAACTGTTCGGACACAATGGAAAAGTTAGGAGAGGTTGGACAGGGAAGTGGAAAAAAATTGAAATGAGATCAGAAGTGTAGTAGGAAGAAGTCATAAGATATCAATTTATGGTTTAACAACGCAATATTCGTTTATTCCTTCATAAGCTTTCATTATTTTTAATATATATGTTTACCCGTTTGGTAAATTATCATAATTCCTTAATTTGGAAAAGATGCATAGATGAAAGCCTAACCCAAATCAGCGTCCAGACAGAAAATTCACAAGACAGAACTCATTTCACCAGTAAATCAGTGAGGGGTAATTATGACTTTAAAACACTGATAATGATCACGTTAAGAACTAATTTTGTCATTTTGTCCACTAAATTTTATATTCCCGCGTTGAAGGTACTCTACTGTTTTGGAAACAAGCTTTATACCCTAATCACCATTCAAGTGTTATAAACGAGGAATAGGTGCAAATCATGCGAGATCCCCAAGCTGGAAAAATACTGAGAACTCAAAAATCACAATCGTTTGGACATGTGATGGGAAGGAAATGAGAACAGTCGATCTGAAAAGCAGTAGACATGGAAATGGTATGACGAAGGCCCTCATAAAGCCAAAGAAATCTTATATAGATGAACATATAGAAAATATATAAATATCTTTAAAAAGTATGACACATCAGGGATAAGCTGCGTCTTAGTTACTAACAAAACCAAAACATGATCAATGTTCCATCTGGAGGACCTAGCGTGATTATTGTAACACCAGGGAGGTCAGTGTATACTAGGCCCAAAATATTACAAAACTTGTGATCAGTCCGTTTCAAAGGCAAATTCCAAACCTGTTAAGCCGTGATGATCTTAAGGAGAAACAGAAATTAATCATTCCCTGTAGTAAGCATTGATATAACCAAATAACACATACTCAAAACATAGAATTATCAAAGTCTGAATTCCGATATGTAGAACACAAATGAAAATTAATATGCCTCCCACAAACTTTAATGACATGAATTTCAGGGCATCCATATTCTTTACAGGACTTATGAAAAGCAAGGTACTTATTCCTAATATGAACCGCTATACCCTTTGTCATAGGAAAGGCATCCTTTTTCAAAATTATTGGCCTTTTAAAATCTTAAATAAGCACAGCTCAGACGAGTGTTACATTTGAGAAGCTAAAGTTTCTGAACATAACAGAATATCATATTGTCTTGAGGTAAATGTAAAGTCTACTATTACCATGAAGTCCTAGTAATGTTTTGAATTGATCACGTGGTTCCTGGTTGGTCATGGTTCCTAATTGCTCAGTCCTCAAAATAAGTTTGCGAGCACTCTATCGCATTGTAGATAGGTGCTAAGCTTCTAAGCTTATTCTTATTTTTGTAATTAAGCTCATTTTACCTGTACCATAAATACATAGTAAAGAAACTCAATCTTTACTTTTATCCCATTCTATCTTGAAATCAGCTAGGATAACATCTTGCTATCATCAACCTATTGTGGTCAGTTGGACTTTTTAAATTCTTCTTTCATACGCATTGCCCTGCTTATAAATGCAACCAGATTCCTGCTAGGATTTTGCAACATACCTACACTTATATATAGCTTCATTACCTGTCCTAATTTTGGGCATGAAAATAAATGTTCTGTAGTATCTCCTTCATCTTTGCAAAGGTCACATAAATCCTCAGCGTATTTTCTCCTGAAAATTGCTTTCAAATTGAGCATATTTAATTTTGCCTTCATTACAGTGGTTGCTTTATCCAGATCCATTTCTCTGATATAAGGCTGTGGGCCATTTCCTTCTATAAATCTTAATTTTTTCATCACTTTCTTCTTTTCTTCAATAGTTTATTCTTTTTTTCCATGATTCTTTTCTTTATTTCTTATTTCAGGGTTCTTTTTCCCCATCTTATTTCTTCAACTTCCATCCCATATTTACAACAGATTTCTTCCATGCTGTGACCCCAGCACTTTCCATAAGGGTTCTTCAACTCATCCTCAATTATCTCTCTTACTAGTCTCTTTTCGTCCGAGTTTATGATGCTATGGAATAGCATTAATTTTTATATTCTATTCTGTAAGACACTGGCCATATTCCTGTTTCTGCGAGGATGCCCCAATATGGAGTACTTGCATGTTGTTCATACATATTTCTTATTATCCTATATAGAATGTTTAACAGATCTTTCATATCTTTATCTCTTATTTTACCCCAGGTCTCCATATTAGCAAATATTGTTGGTACCATTACCTGTTCATATATTTTCTTTCTCACTTCCAATGCCATTTTACCTACTTTTCTCATATCCATATTTTCATATTTCTTGGATCATATACGCAACCCTTTGGCTTTTTTTTTTTTTTTTTTTACTGATACTCAATTCTTGGTTACCTTTCTCAGTCTAGCATTCACCCAGTTGCTTTTATTCTTTAACTAAACTTACTGGGCAATTTTTCCCTTTTGTTTTAACCTCCTTTACTTTATTATTCTTTCTTTTGTTAATTATTAGCACAACCGTCAATTACATCTTGAAAGCAGGGTATAAACTTCCCAAAGATGTAAGAGTATGTCGAATGTTCGACTCAACAGAATGTTCTGCTGTTATTAGTTGTCTGATGACGTCACATGAAAGGTCTCTATTATTTTATTTTATTTCTTTGACTTCAAATATATTCAATATTTGAAATATACATTTATTTCATTATTGGAAGTTGTGTTCGGAGTTCTGACTCGACTTGAACTTTAACTGTATCAGGAATTACTGGTTATTGAAGATATTTATCAATAATTTAGTTATATCATTATATTGTTATTCATTATCTTTTTCAATCTATAAATGTCACCCTTGTTAACTACCTTACGGCCAAGAATTTATTTCATCATTGTATTTGAATTTGAGTTGTCAGTGCTAGAGTGTGGATGTGTTGTGTCGAGCTCTGCTATTCATGCCCTGAGTCATGTTTTAGCTTTGTGTTTCTCGCTTAGAATATTATTGAAAAGATAAGACATTAGTTAATCTTATGGAGAAACCTAAGTGATAAGAGACAGTACAGTATGTCTTCTCCTAACTATACCTGCTTCAAATGTAATGAAACGGATGCAGAACGGAAAAAAATGGATAGTATGTGAATGTAAAAGACTCTACCATAAGAGATGCGTGCATATAGTGACAGCCATCAGTGAGATTGACCGGAATAACCTAGATTGGTTATGCCCTCACTGCATACGTGATGCCAGACAAAACAATTTAGTAATATCAAAATTAAAGGAAGATGTAAACATGAGTAATCTGGCCCTGAACGAACGAGATGCTAAAATAGATGACTTGGAAAACCAACTTGCGGACCTTGGCGCAGATGCAGCAAATTCCACACAGATCACCGACCTCACTGAGAAATTTAACATTCTTGCTATGAATATGGAATCAATTAAAGCAACACTTCAAACATCGATAGACCCAAAACCGGAGAAACCGAAATTTTCTGACAAAGTTAAGCAAAAAAATCTGTTGATAATTAAATCAACTGATACAACAACTAAAATTACTGAAAGAAAACGTGAGGTTGAACAAGCACTAAATGACATTCCTATACTTGACACAAGGTCAACTACGAATGGAAATGTTGTTGTAAACTTTGCAAACAATATGATCAGAGAAGACGCGGCAAACAAAATTCAGACATTGGTGGCTGACACCGAAACGAGAAAAATCAGAAAACTAAAACCCAAAATAATGATATGCAATGAATACAATGATGAAGATGGTGTAGTAAATGTTTTGATTCAGAGAAATAGTTGCCTGGACTATATCCAAAATATAGAAGATAAGAGAAATCCTGAAGAAAAATGCTTCGGGGGACCACCCACCACGTGCTGAAATGCGATCCCGAAGTTCGGAGGGCTATTCATGAAAATGGGGACAAAGTTTCATTACAATGGGGTATCTATAACATAAGTGATAGGTACCACGTGATCGCCTGCTACCACT
>NC_090752.1:78299876-78314876 GCF_036898095.1 Palaemon carinicauda
TTTTGACTATATTCACTACGTGATTGTAAGTTGAAAGTACTTTAATTTATTGATTAAAATCATGTGCTGTTAAATATTATGAGAAACGTGAAAATGAAATGTTTATCATATTTTCTACAGATTTGAATCACTCCATATATGCTACACTTCTGGATGTAAACTAATAAAGAATTATACGGCTTGACGTCTCAGAGTTTCCTTCTGTAATTTAACGTTCAACCGCCATTAATATATGTATATATATATATATATATATATATATATATATACATATATATATATATATATATATATATATATATATATATATATATATATATATGTATATATATAGTGTATGCAACTTTTAAAAAACTGTTAAATATTTAAAAAGATATGCACAAACGTGCACAAATTCAACCCTTCCACACCCTACCCTTTTCCTAGCTACAACTTTTCTCACCAGGGTATAAATACTCCCTCCATCCTAGAGATGAGGCGAGACCGTGTAGTTATAAGTCTTGCCGCTAAGCGTGATCAAAACGAAATTTATACAAATATTTATATATATACATTTATATATATATATATATATATATATATATATATATATATATATATATATAGCCAGATACTTGCTCTTTATTATATAGGAGAGATGTATCTATAATCTTCATTAAAATATACATATATAATATATAAAATTTAATTGAAGGCGATTGCCTTAGTGGCATCAATGTATATGTTTTATATATATATATATATATATATATATATATATATATATATATATATATATATATATATATATATATATATATATATAATGTGTGTGTGTGTGTATGTATATATACATATTTATGTGTGTATGCATGAAAATAAGACAAGCAGTAGTAGAAGATGGCCTAACAATTTATTTAATAACAGATGGCGGAGATTTCATAGTAGTAAAACTGGCCAAACTCTACACAAAATCTCTGAAGGAATTTTCTATACCTACAGCTTGGATTTTTTTTTTATTTATTCATGAAATGCGAGACTCATATGACCTGAGAAATTACCGCAGAATAAGTTTACTCTCCGTCACATATGAAATATTTACGAAGATCACGTTAGGCCGAATAGAAAGACCGCTAGACTTTGATCAACCAAGAGAGCAGGCAGGCTTTAGAAGTGGGTATTCAACAATTGACCATATCCATGTAATTAACCGGCTAATGAAAAACTCAGCAGAGTATGACAAACCACTACGTAAGGCATTTATAGACCAAGAGAAAGCTTTTGATTCTGGCACATCAGCAGTAATGAAAGCCCTTCAAAAACAAGGAATAGAAGAATATAAGGTTAGAACACTTGAAGATATTTATACAGGAAGTACAGCAATCCTAAAACTACATGATGATCGTGACAACATTTTGATTAAGAAAGGAGTTATACAGGAGACCCCATCTTTCCTAAATTTCTCACACCCTGTCTAGAAGTTTTTAAGAATTTAGATAGGGAACATGATTAATGGTGGAATACCTTGACAACTTAAGATTTGCAGATGACATAGTTGTGTTTAGTGAATAATGGCAGGAATTACAAAAGATAATTGAAGATTTGAATAGAGTAAGCAGAAATGTAGGACTTAAAATGAATATGAGCATAAGTAAGATAATCTTCAATGAAAATGGAGAGAGAAAATAAATAGGAGTAATGAACGACTCTGAATATTAATGAATATACTGTCTAATGAATAGACAGTATGAGTTTCCTCAAGAAACGAGACTGAAATTAAATGAACGATAAGCATGAGATGGAGACCATTTGGTAAACAAATTGACATTATGAAAAGTAAAATGCTACTTTCTCTAAAAAGCAAAGTCTGTAAAGAGATGGTCCTACAAGTTGTACTAACCTATGCATTAGAAAACTGGAGCCTTACTAAAGCGTTAGAACGTAAGCTAAAGGCAAATGAAAGAGCTACGAAATGAAAAATGATGGGAATAGTACTAAAAGACAGAAAAAACAGCAACATATATACTAGAGCAAACTAAAGTAGAGGATATTCTAACACCTTGTAAGAAAAACAAATGGACATGGGCATATAATGAGAATGACAGACAATATCTGTATATTAGGAATAACAGAATGGGTTCCTAGAGATTGTAAAAAAAGCAGAGGAAGGAAGAGAGGACGATGGATTGGCCTACCAAGAAAGTTTGCGGGCGTGGACTGCCACAGAAAGATATTAACAAACGCCAGTGGATGGACATGTCTGAAACCTTTGTTCTGCAGTGTACTAGTGACGACTGATGATGATATACAGGTATGTACACTTGCAAGCATGCATAATATATGAATGTATATAAAGCGTGTGTCTGTATGTATATTATTATTATTATTATTATTATTATTATCATTATTATTATTACAAGCCAAGCTACAACCCTAGATGGAAAAGCAATATGCTATAAGCCCAAGGGCTCCAATAGGGAAAAATAGCCCAGTGAGGAAAGGAAATAAGGAAATAAATAAGTGATGAGAAAAAATTAACAATAAATCATACTAAAAACAGTAACAACGTCAAAACAGATATGTCATATATAAACTATTAACAACGTCAAAAACAAATATGTCGTATATAAACTATAAAAAGACTCCTGTCAGCCTAGTCAGCATCAAAACATTTGCTCCGACTTTGAACTTTTGAATTTCTACTGATTCAGCTACCCGATTAGGAAGATAATTCCACAACTTGGTAACAGCTGGAATAAAACTTCCAGAATACTGTGTAGTATTGAGCCTCATGATGGAGAAGGCCTGGCTATTAGAATTTACTGCCTGTCTAGTATTACGAACAGGATAGAATTGTCCAGGGAGATCTGAATGTAAAGCTAAGCTACAGCCCTAGTTGGAAAATCAGTGTGGCTATAATCTCAGGGGCCCCAACAGGGAAAATAGCCCAGTGAGGAAAGGAAACAAAGAAAAAAAGAGAACTAATTAACAATAAAAACAAATATTTCATATATAAACTATAAAATCTATTACGAAATAAGAAGAGAAATAATGTAGAATAGTGTGCCCGGGTGTACCCTCAAGCAAGAGAACTGTAACCCCAGACAGCGGAAGACCATGCTACAGAGTCTATGGCAGTGAGTGTCCTTCTCCTAGAAGAGCTGCTTACCATAGCTAGAGTCTCCTCTACCCTTCCCAAGAGTAAAGCTGCTACTGAATAATTACAGTGCACCAGTTAACCCCTAGAGAGAAGAATTGTTTGGTAATCTCAGTATTGTCAGGTGTATAAGGACAGAGAAATTAACTGCAGGCAGAGAGAAGGATCCTATGTGGTACTGTCTGACCAGTCAAAGGACGCAACAGGTGGCTGGTGCCCTGGCCAACCTACTACCTATGCATACATACATACATACATACATACATACATACATGCGCATATATATATATATATACATACATATATATATATATATATATATATATATATATATATATATAATTTCATCATCTGTTACTAATCCACTGCAGACCAAAGGCCTCAGACATGTCCTTCCACTTGCGTCTGTTGATGGTCTTTCCATGCCAGTCCACACCCACAAACATTCTTGGTAAGCCAACCTATTGTCTTTTCCTCTTCCTTCCTCTGCTTCTTATGCAATTTATAGGGACACATTTTGTTTTAGATATATATATATATATATATATATATATATATATATATATATATATATACATGAATATAAAATATGCACATATATATACTGTATATATTGTGACGGGCCGAGAGAGGGTTGTGAACTCAAAGGCAGGATGCAATCAACTGAGTTGTTTATTAAGGAACACTCTCCTTTATATACAAAACCTCAAGGCAACAGGACATAACCTGTTCGAGAGACAGACAATGTTACAGAGCAAAACCGGAGACATGATCATTCAGGTTCTTTTTAGTGCGAGGGAAGAGCGCAGATACAAGCATAATATATACAAAATAATTATGTACAATTGTGTGACACACGGTTGGTACATGGCCCCACCCCCTCTAAAAATGACATACTGTACATGTTAAATATGGCGCCCTGATCTAGACAGGCGAACTGTAGGCGGGTCATCTGGCAGAAGATAAGCAGGTTTTAGACGATCAATGGAGACCCAGTCTTCTTTGCCCCGAATGTTTAGTAGGAATGCTCTCCTTTATATACAAAACCTCAAGGCAACAGGACATAACCTGTTCGAGAGACAGACAATGTTACAGAGCAAAACCGGAGACATGATCATTCAGGTTCTTTTTAGTGCGAGGGAAGAGCGCAGATACAAGCATAATATATACAAAATAATTATGTACAATTGTGTGACACACGGTTGGTACATGGCCCCACCCCCTCTAAAAATGACATACTGTACATGTTAAATAGGGCGCCCTGATCTAGACAGGCGAACTGTAGGCGGGTCATCTGGCAGAAGATAAGCAGGTTTTAGACGATCAATGGAGACCCAGTCTTCTTTGCCCCGAATGTTTAGTAGGAATGCTCTCCTTTATATACAAAACCTCAAGGCAACAGGACATAACCTGTTCGAGAGACAGACAATGTTACAGAGCAAAACCGGAGACATGATCATTCAGGTTCTTTTTAGTGCGAGGGAAGAGCGCAGATACAAGCATAATATATACAAAATAATTATGTACAATTGTGTGACACACGGTTGGTACAATATAATATACATATATATATATATATATATATATATATATATATATATATATATATATATATATAATCATGTTTGTCAGAGGTTTAATACAAAGTGACTGAGGATAATAATGTTTTGACAGATTTATAAATAAATAAAAAATTAATTTCAAAGAACCAGAGGCACTTTCCCTACGTAAAAGTGCGGCACTATATGTGATCGTGATTAATTGATTATGAGTTACCTGTTATCCTGACATCTAAGGTCATTGACGCCGAGATATGTGATCATGAAGTCCGCCGGTCGGACAGTCTGTCTCACTGATTCTGCAGTTGGAGTCTGTAGAACATTCTCGTTCTAGATCGATAGGTCTATGACTGGTCTACATACACATTCTCTCTCTCTCTCTCTCTCTCTCTCTCTCTCTCTCTCTCTCTGTGTGTGTATATATATATATATATATATATATATATATATATATATATATATATATATATAAAGTCATTTGAAGAAGCCTGGAGACTGCCTTTCTCTAGCATGTCTGGACTTCTGACCAAAGGGCGAGAACCTTCCCCGGTCTCTTTACGAAGGAACATGACATCACTGAATTATGTGTCAAAAGAGGGTGAAAGCTAGAGAATGGGACACAGTACCCTCTTCAGAGCATCTTGACCGCCCAAGGATCGGTCCGTAGATCTCCATTGTCTGCCATCTGTGTCTCATTCACCCTCTAGTGGTAGGGTGAGAGGAATCTCCCCACACTAGTGGGAGCAAACTACATTTTCCAGACTTAACCACTCTACCAGCATGTCTACCATCATGCCTTGTCCCAAGGCTGATGCTGCCAGATCCAATGGCAAGGGTGAGGGACCGTCAGAGAGGATGTTGTAGTATTTCCTCTGCCTCATAAAAGGTGGAGGATGTATATAAGACTAGTTGCGCACACTTAAGAGTGTCCTTCTTCCCCAATATCTGAGAGATGATCTTGATAGACCCCGAAAACATCTTAGACCAGGCCAGCTCTAGTTTGATCTTTCCCGGTTGTGAGGTATGGCAGAACAAGTCGAAGACCGTGTGTCTCCCCTCGGAAGGGGAATATACGTGGGTTCCCTAATTCCATTTATCTTCCTTATGCAAGCCAAGATCTGCAAAAAGAGAATAGTCTAACTGTTCTTGCTCAGTGGCAGGAACTTTAGGCCAAGCTGGCTAAGGCACCACATTATCTGAATTGTCCAAATCCGAGTTCAGAGCTTCCTCCAACTCCAGACACACACCCTACCTCAACTTTTCCCATAAGGGATCAGGGATTGGATGGGTAGCCTTGAAGTCCAGGTATTGCTGATATCTAGAAGTGTAACCAGGCGGCGAAGTAATAGCAGGGACTGGAAGACGAGGTGGAGCAAGAACGGCAGACTTTGTGCTCCTACGCTTTGGTAAACAAAATGAGATTATGTAAAGTATGTAACCACTTTCTCTAAAAAGAAAAGTATTTAATCAGATGGTCCTACCAATATTAACATATGCATCAGAAACTAGGAGCCTAACAACACTAGCTAGTTACAACTCAAAGAAATATATATATATATATATATATATATATATATATATATATATATATATATATATATATATATATATATATATATATATATATATATTATCCATCGTTCCCCTTTTAATCATGAGAAAAAAACTAATTCTGGCTCGTGCTGGAAGCAGGAAGCTCCATCCCCAGCCTGGTAAGATGCCTTGAATTCCTTTTTATTAAAGCTGGAAATCCAATTACGAATCTACGAGAATCTCTCCATTTTGCATGATCTCATTCTGCGCAATCTTCCCCCAAAAATGAATTGGGACAGGCTTTATCGTATTAACACCGACTTTACTTACTGTACATGAGTGGATAAAAAGCTCAAACCAGTTAAAATTCTCATTAATATTCCCTTATTTATCACAAGTTGTCTGAGTTGCATTACATGTAGCACCCAAGGCCTTCCCCTTGTGATAATCGTGAAAAGGATTTTGTTTTATTTTGATATCTAGGAGAACATTTACAAAACATTGTTATAACTCAAATGTCTACATGAAATATATACATACACACACACACACAAATATATATATATATATATATATATATATATATATATATATATATATATATATATATATAAGGTATTACTATCATTATTTATATCAGCTATGGAAAACCAATAAGCCAGGTTAAAAACGAACACTAGAGGTGCAAATTACAATGAAAAAGATAAGCAAATTCAATGATGATATTGACCGATTGATGTTCTAAAGATTGTGGCACAATGAAAATAATTATTGACTTATGAATAAGCTGAAAATGTAAAACAAAATCGACAATCCTTCGTTCCAGCAAACAACGCGCGCTCTCTCTCTCTCTCTCTCTCTCTCTCTCTCTCTCTCTCTCTCTCTCTCTCTCTCTCTCTCTCTCTCTCTCTCTCTCTCTCTTAGAACAAATAATGTTTGCTCTCCGCCTCTTTCTACCTCTAAAACACAGCTTTGTCGAGATGAAAGCCAAACCAAGAGGTAATACAATGGACTTGGTTTTATTTAAGGCACCATTTATGCATTATGTGACTCATGTGAAGATTCAATGGTCGTGGGATATACGGGCGGCGTTGCTACTTTAAAAAGAAGCATTGCAATTATTCAATCTTAATTTTCCCTTTACCTGACTCTCCATATTCTTTTATCATTGTCGAGAATTATTTTTCGTACAGGTGTTGTCTTAAGTCATTACAGATTGAATTTTAGCCTTTAATTTACGGTTCCTCACAAGTTTCAACTGATGAATAATTCTCGCATTAAACTTAAAACCATAACCATTATTTTCGCTAGCGTATATGATTATCTCCTTATTTAAATGAGAAATTAATTTCGCGGAGCAAAAAATTTAATCCACGAAATCTCTCTCAATTTATAATATCAATGAAGTTGAAGTCGGTCTTTCCAAGTCCGTTTGAAACTTGTTGGTAAAACAGTGTGTCGTCTCTCCATTTCCCAATTCTTTTTTCAAGTGTTCAAAAAGATTATATATCCAAAGAAACACTGGGATATCAAGAAGTTAAATTTTTATTTTTTATGCATTTTCCAAAAATACTGGCGAACGAAAAGTAAAAAAAAAAAAAAAAAACCGAGATACTTTAGTATTTTGCGTTGGTTGAAGATTATGATAACAGCATGGCTATGAGTGTAGAAAGTAATAGCCAGTAATGAGAATGAGAAAGGTTAATTTTTCAAGTATGAGGTAGGAACTTCAAGAAGACTCATGATTTAAAAAAAAAGAAAAGATCGAGAAAAGGAACTAATTCACGATCTTCTAATAACATTTGTTTTACTCCCATAAATCTGAGAGAGAGAGAGAGAGAGAGAGAGAGAGAGAGAGAGAGAGAGAGAGAGAGAGAAAGAGAGAGAGAGAGAGAGAGAGAGAGAGAGAGAGAGAGAGAGAGAGAGAGAGAGAGAGATTGCCTTGTCCATTATAAGTAAGCATTAATCAATAATAATAGTAATGACAATGAAATTATAAACACACTCTGGAAATAAGTATTTTTGGATTCCGATAAAAAACCAAAATGCTAGATAACTTCATCTTGATACCGGGAAAGACTTTGATTTTCATCTTTCTTAATTTATAAAAACATAAGACCAAATATAGAGGTTTTGTTGTTGAAAGACGAATGCATTTATCTAAAAGACAATTGATCTTCAAATGATCTGATATACGAAACGCTCATCCATTCTCGAATATTTACCAGACACACAGGCGAACGAGGTTGAAAGTTTTACCTTCGAACAAATTCCTAAAGTTCAAAGACTAAGAGGAGAGCACAGATGTTGCTTGTAACGCCAGTTTACGGTTGATTCACACTATCAATTAGTCAATCGACAGGAATAGAAATATTCAAAGGAAAATGGGTTAATGATGTGTCGGTGGAAGAATTCTCGTTTTATGCTATTGTTTGATGTATCTATAAATGTGATTATGAGCGGCACTCCCTCTGACCCAGTGTAGATAAAGGGACTTTTAACTGTGATATAGTGTTGTAGATAAAGTGAAAATTCTTGTGGCAGCTGCTAATAAATGTCAGTTTTTTTGTGACGGACAACAGATAGAAACGAGGTTTCATGTGATAAATAGTGAATGAAAACTTCTTTTCTATTGATAGATAGCTGAAAATTCGTCTACAGTCAATAATAGTCAAGTAGGCTAAGCCTTTATTAATTCTATTGTATGAACTATTAAAAATCTTGGAATCTAAGGTGTTGTGTAAGAGCATTACGATTTCCCTGAGATGAACAATGAAAAGGAATGAGGTGCTAAGCCTTCATATCATTTATGAAGTTCATCTACAATATATGGCTCAGCAGCAGTTTCCATCCTTTTTGACCCAGCTATTTAACGTAACTTTCTCACTCCGCCCACCAGCCAAGAACCTTTGGCTACTCCATCTACCCCGGCCCAGGGGAGCTCTGTGTGTGTGTGCCCGCACAGTATTTCAATTAAATAAATAATCACCGAGTTCAACTGGTGTCTGCTCTGCCGTGACTCGTTTTGCTCACAGTTTTACATTATCTCATTGCTCCTCTAATCTGGCATGCGGGTAAATATTGCGTTACGCAAGTTATGGCAAGTAAACCTTGATTCTTCATTGTCTCGGATCTTTAACCTCTGTTCTCACACAAAGGTTGCGGCAGGGAGCATAAAGTCGGAATACTAAGACTTGGCATTGGGGCCTGGCAGGTTAGCCTAGATTTCAGCTCCACCCCCATTGCAAGTATGAGAAATCCTGCATGGCACCACAAAAGAAAAGTTGAGAGAGGTTAGACAGCAAGGTTGTAAAAAATGAATGGGAACAGAAGTGTATAAGGAGGAGACTTACATAAAATCAATTTATTTAACAATGCAACTACATTTTGAAATAATTTCCATTATCCCATCATAAGCTTTCATTATTTTTTTTATATATTTTTACCTGTTTGGTGAATTATCATAATCTCTTATTATGGAAAAGATGCATAAAAGAAAGCCTAACCCAAATAAGAATCCAGAAAGAAAACTCACAATGCCAAACTCATTTCACCTTTAATTCCGTAAGGGGTCATTGTGACGTTAAACATAAATAAGAGTCACGTTAAAAACTTACAATTTTGTCATCGTAGCCTCTAAATTTTCTGTTGCTGCGCTAAAGGCCTTCCAATCTTGGAAGCAAACTCTGTATCCTAATTGCCATTCAAGTATTACAAACAAAGATTTGGTGCAAAAATGAAGGATTCAGAAGCTTTAAAAAATACTGAGAACTGGACGATCGAGATGGTTTAGACATGTAATGAGAAGGGGCTGTGAATACAGTAGTTAGTCTGAAAAGCAGTGCACATGGCAATGGTAGGAAGAAGACCTTCAGGAAGCCCAGAAAATATTGAATAGATGAAGACCTAACATAAAAGTTAATGGAGAGAAATTTTACGTCAATACACTAAGTTTCAAAATTGACGTAAAAAGTTATGATGATAGTGTAAGCATTCTTTAACATTAACTTTTCCTTATTTAAAATAATAATAACTATGAAAATTGTATGCCTACAACTTCAGATTTTTGTAGACTATATTAAAATAAAAAGATTATATTCATCAATCCGTGCAAATCCGTCTGTCTGCAATGTTATTCAGATGCAAGGGATTAAACGAATAAGCTTTGTATTGCCATTGCAAAATCAACAATTTAGATTCGGTATATTATTTAATCCTCTTCCTCGAGTCTATAATCAAGTGAGGCCATTTTTCCCATTATATATGCTGTTTTATATCTTTTCCTTTCCTCGTTTGACAATCAGCTCAGAGAGGCTGTAAGGGAACACTCTTTTTAAGTGTTAAATTAATAAAAGAGATTTTTCTGAATATGAATCTATCCGTGCGAAAGAGAGTAATTTATTTTCCATAGTTTCCATTTACGTAAGGATGTCAACACAAAACTAATAAAAATAGAGACAATTTAGAAAAAGAAAATTGTCCTAAAACTATTGAATAAGAAAAAATAATATCAAGAAAGCCTTTGGTTTAAGATTTGGCCAATAAATGGATCAGTGTCCTCTCTGAGGAATAAAAGACGCTAAAGCTGATTAAAAAAAAAAAAAAAACTAACGCTGATAAAAATTATATCCCATCCTCTCCTTACCTAGAAGGGATTCAGAGATATTTTATGTGATAAATCTGGCATTATCTCATAAAGTAAAATCTTCAGTAACCCCTAAGCCGGCCCACCACTCCCTACCCCAAATACAAAGAAAAAATAAAGATGAAAATAAACATCACGCCGTCCCACGTCTGGTAAACCGTCCAATAGCCTTCAGAATATTCATTAATTCAGCGAATTTCACATAATAACTTATTAGTTTCTCGGCCTGGCTAACATTCCTTAGGACGAACTTCCATGCAGGAAAGTAGAAGCTTTCATCTTCTATATTATATTATATCCCTTTTGCGGAGTCTATTTTCTTCCATTGGATTTCGCAAGCTGTAAGGTAATCTTTCGGATAGTTATTTCTTCCTCAATGGGTCTTGTGAATGTCTCGTTCCAATTTGTGGAGGAGATGATTTTCCTATATTCGAATCTATGAACTTGTAGCCCCAACTTCAGGCAATTATAGTTCCTCACATTATATTTTACATCTGTGTTGTTCCTCTTTCATATAAAATCAGTTGTCTCATTTGAAATCTACAATGGCGCGACTTCATTTTTCATTGAAGATTAATTTTAAATTGAAGCTCATTTTCCATAAGGTATTATCCCCTTGCATTGAATTTTATGAGTGTCGCTTATATTTCGTATTGAATTCCATTTATCCATCACTGAATTAAAAAAAACAAAAAAAAAGTTAACTTTCCCCTAATGAATATATGAACGTCCCATTTTCATAATAAAATTATAAATCTATCGCACTGACGGACATGAATAAACATGTCGGTTTTTCTTATCGGTAACTGTAAACAGAAACGGTTGTCGGTTGAACATGAAATTGCCTGTTATGTTTTATGTCCTTCTTGCCTGGACTTGATGTATATATAAACTGATGTTTTGTAATAAAGTTACTCAGTTGCTTTCATCCTGCCTTCTTAGTCACAATCTCTCTTGGCCCGTCACATTGATGACCCCAGAAGTCGACTCGCTCCTCCCCCCCCCCCCCCCCCCCCCCCGTCATTGGTACTATGGCAGACTAAACGGAAGTTGGCGCCGCCCCATTGAAACTTTCATCGTTCGCCAGCGGAGAGGCGTTTGCTTGGTTTCAACGCGCAGAAGTCCAGTTCCATATCAAGCGCATAACTCACTCAACCACCAAAGCAGATTATGTTCTCGCGGCGATACCCAAAGACACCTTCCCGGAAATATCCAATTGGCTATGAGAACAAGGAGACATCCCAATAGCGCTGCCATACCCAATGTCGATAGTTTACCCATAAAGGACTTGATGTCCAAAGCCGACGCCCTTATGGACAGCCACTTCACGACCTTCTAGACCTCCATCAATGCCTCTACTCCTGACGAAGAGGATGCCTATTCAACGTCAACCGAAGCTGACAGAATGCTGTAGGACATACACGCCTACCCCTTGACGTGCCAGAGCGGCGACAAAGCCATCCATCACCCACAACTCGCTCGGGCCCCAACCAACGACTTCTACAGCCACTTACTGCTGCCCATCGGCCGTAGTTTCGCTACTACCACTACAGATTCGGGGCTGCCGCGAAGAAATGGGCCAAGTATTGTCAGTGGCCAAAAAACGTGTAAGTAGGCCATCGCTCGTGGCGGTGGCCTACCATGTTTCTAATCTTTTCTTTTTACATGATGCAGGAACGGGCGTGCGATTTTTGGTAGACACGGGTGCTTGCTGTTCTCTTTTTCCAAAGGAAGTCTTCAGGACACGACGTAGTCTGCCTACGTCTGCCGACGTCCGCCTGGTAGCTGCCGACAGATCTGCGATATCCACCTACGGTTACGAGAACCTCACATTATTGTTTGGAAACGGTAAATTTAATTGGAAGTTTCTCGTTGCTGACGTCGGATTTCCTCTCTCATTTCCACCTTCCAGTCAATGTCGCCCACCAACGATTGGTCAACGCAGACTCATACTTGTCGACACCTCTTCAACCCGCCCCCTCCAACCTCGCTCTCCACATCAGCACACCTACAGATGCCTATGCACACCTCCTCACGTCGTAGCCGGAAGTTTTCCGTTTAGAACTTCGCCAAACGACCACGGCTCCTGCCAAGCATGGTATTTATCACCATATCAAGACGACGGGACCCCCAGTCTTTGCTAAATTCAGACGTCTGGCACTGGATGGATTAGCAGCTGCTAAACAGACATTCGCCGAAATGGAGGAAATGGGCCTTTGCCAAAAGGCCTCCAGCCCATGGTCGTCACCCTTACACATCATTCTGAAGTAAGATGGTTCCCTCCGTCCGTGCGGGATTACAGGCGCCTGAACATGAAAACAGAACCGATCACCACCCCCTCCCAAACATCGCCGACGTGACCTCATACCTGCACAAAGCGAAGGTTTTCTCCACGCTCGACCTCCTGAAGGGGTATTATAAAGTGCCTATGAACCCAGTAGACATCCCCAAGACTGCCATCACCACTCTGTTTGGTGCATACACCTTCAATTACTCCTGTTTTGCCCTTCGTAATGCTGGGGCCACTTTTCAACTTGTCATGGATGGCATCTCAGGGGATCTCCCCTTCTGTGTATGTTACGTGGACGACATACTTGTGTTCTCTTCCTCAAAAGAGGAACACCTCTGTCACCTGCGCATCGTGCTCAACCGCCTGCAAGAAAATGGCCTTGTAGTCCGGTACGACAAGTGTACCTTTGGCGGCAACGAAGTGTCGTTCTTAGGGCACCGCATCACTCCTGAAGGAGTCCATCCCCTCCCTGAGAAGGTAGCAGCCGTTCAGAACTTCCCCACGCCCTCGAGCGTCAAAGCTCTATAGGATTTCTTGGGCATGATCAACTATTATCACCGTTTTCTGCCAGATGACCCGCCTACAGTTTGCCTCTCTAGATCAGGGCATCCTGTTTAACATGTACAGTATGTCATTTTTAGGGGGGGGAGCCATGTACCAACTGTGTGTCACACGATCGTACATAGTAACAACATTTCTTTATTTTTGTATATATTATCCTTTGTATCTTCGCTCTCCCCTCATACTGACAGGGACCTGAATAAACATGTCTGTTTTTCTTACCGGTAACTGTTAACAGAATTGGTTGTCGGTTGAACATGAAATTGCCTGTAAAGCCCTGTCTACACGACTGAGCATGCCCGACGGGCTAACAGTGATACCAGATCACAACAGTTAGTAAGAATGAGGGATAATGACATCAGAAGCGGGGAAAACCACAGACAGGGATCTGGCATCATACAGTGTTGCCAGATCCCTGTCTTTAGTTTTCCTGCTTCTGACGTCATCAACCCTCATTTTCACTACCTATTGTGGCCTGGTATAACAGTTTGCTCGTCGGGCATGCTTGATCGTGTGGACAGGGCTTTATGTTTTATGTCCTTCTTGCCCGGACATGATGTATGTATAGACGGATGTTCTCTAATAAAGTTACTCAGTTGCTTTCATCCTGCCTTCTTAGTCACAGCCTCGCCTGAAAACTCTAAATCAATCAATCAATCAATCTTAGTCACAGCCTCTCTCGGCCCGCCAATTGCCTACAGTAAAAATCGGTTTTTGATATGTCATACTGGAATGCGAGATTAAATGGTGGAAATCTAACTCTTCACATATTCAAAGTTTGGTAAATTGTAATTCGTGGAAAATGTCACCCATAGGAAATTCTAGCTTACTGTGACCGAAAATATTGTTTGTTAAAATCTTGTTTCATGAATATATCAAACTGAAATGCGAATGTAAACTGTGGAAGTTTAACTTTTGATAAATTCCCATTCTGGTAAAAAAAAAAAAACGTGGAATATGTTGCTCGAAAGATATCAAGTCAAAAAAAAAAAAAAAAAAAAAAAAAATTTCTTTCATGCCGTATATCTACACAAAATTTCAAGGACTATATCTTTTTATTTCGACGATATAGTAATATAGGTCTGACCCTTACAAAATAACATTAAAAAAAAAATTATTCTTCCAAATGTTTGTTGAGAGATTTCTGCTGATTTTAAAAAGAAAAACTGCCAACCTCCCACATATTCAGGATGTTTATTGTTTTCCACAATGTATTTTCTGTAAGAATAACAGAAAGAATATATATATATATATATATATATATATATATATATAT
>NC_090752.1:78317376-78334876 GCF_036898095.1 Palaemon carinicauda
ACCGAAATACAAACCACGCTATTTACATAGGGTGACTTAACCCTTAGGTAGGGTGGAAAGTACCAGCCTTACTGGCTTTGGCTTTGCCCGGGGACTCAGAATCCGAGTGAACAGCACTCGAGAAAAAGAGTCCCTACCCCTCGCAAGTTCCTTGCTCCACAAGGAACGTGCGGCGTACATAAGCTTGTGTGTGAAGGAAAGAAGTGTGACTCGTCCTAGGAAGTTGACCTGAAGTCCTTTAGATGGAATTCTAGGCTTGGGCATTCCCAATATCACCTCGTCAGGGTATGGGGGACGCGACAGTATTATCTTAATACTAGGAACACAAGGAAGCATGGTTTACCTGCAGAGGTTTGAGGTCAGCTATGCAGAGAACCCATGATGCTGCTTTCCCCAAGAGAGGGGAGGATGAAGAAAGAAGTAAGGGCCAGACATACTCTTTCATTCATGCAGTCTAAAACCGGATAACAATGCCCTCAACCTTCTGCTACCTGTCCATTAAGGAGCCTGAGGTTAGACCAGCTGTTGTGCAGCCACCACAGGGCCGATAGAGAATGTATCAAGGCTCCTGTGGGTCACGTCCTGCAGGTAGTGGGCTGTGAAGGTCGTTTGACGCTTCCAGACCCCAGCTTGTGGCACCTGCAAAACAGAGAAGTTTCTCTTAAAAGCCAGAGACGTTGCGATGCCTCTGGCATCGTCGGCTCTGGGACGATGTGATGGAAGAGGATCTGGATTCAAGGCATGGTGGATGACCCTTCGAATCCAAGCTGAGATGGTATTCATGGTGACCCTCCTCTTCGTCCTTCCCGTGCTCAGAAACAGGGCTTGCACGCGGGGACGGACTGCAGCTGTTCTCTTCAGATAACGCCTCAGACTTCTCACTGGACATAGCAGCAGATGGTCCAGGTCACTTATTACAGAACGGAGACTTGAAACCCTGAGGGAGTCGAACCGTGGGTCCGGCACTCCAGGGTTCTGAGTCTTAGCTACAAACTCGGACGAACCTGAACGTTACCTCCCCCCATCCCCTTGAATGGGCGACGTCGTATGAGAGACCATGAAGTTCACTGACCCGCTTGGCTGATGACAAAGCGAGCAGGAACACCATCTTCCAAGTCAGGTGTTGATCAGAGGCCTGGCGTAATGGTTCGAACGGAGGTCTCTTGAGAGCCCTGAGGACGCGAACCACGTTCCATGGAGGAGGTCTCACTTCCGACTGAGGGCTGGTGAGTTCGTAGCTTCGTATGGGTAAAGAAAGTTCCAGCGAGGAAGAAATGTCTATTCCTTTCAGCCTGAAGGCTAAGCTTAAGGCTGAGCGATAGCCTTTCACCGCCGAGACTGAAAGGCGCATTTCCTCCCGCAAATACACAAGAAACTCCGCTATTACTGGAATAGTGGCATCGAGGGAAGAGATACCCCTCCCACGACACCAACCACAGAAGACTCTCCACTTTGCCTGGTTGACCCCTGCGGATGACTTTCGCAGGTGTCGAGACATCCTCTCCACAACTTGTTGCGAAAAGCCTCTCTCAGTGAGGAGACGCTGGATAGTCTCCAGGTGTGAAGCCGAAGCGATGCTACGGCCTTGTGGTAGATGTTGCAGTGTGGTTGCTTGAGTAGCTCGTGTCATGGGGGGAGTTCTCTCGGGAGTTCCGTCATGAGCTGCAGAAGGTCCGGGAACCACTCTGCATGATGCCATAGCGGAGCTATTAAGGTCATTGACAGATTGACCGATAGTCTGGTCTTGTTGAGCACCCTTCTCATCAGACAGAATGGTGGAAAGGGGAAAGGCGTAGACGTCGATGTTGTCCCACCGTTGTTGGAAGGCATCTTGCCAGAGTGCCTTGGGGTCCGGGACTGGGGAGCAGTACAGCGGCAGCTCGAAGTTCAAAGCTGTTGTGAACAGGTCCACTGTCGGGGAACCCCACAAAGTCAGGAATTTGTTGGCTACTTGAGGATCCAAAGACCACTCGGTACTCACTATCTGCGATGCTCTGCTCAGACTGTCGGCGAGCACATTCCTTTTGCCCGGAATGAAGCGAGCTGATAGTGGAATCGAGTGGACTTCGGTCCACCTCAGTATCTCTACTGCAAGATGGGATAGCTGTTGTGAAAAGGTACCTCCCTGCTTGTTGATATAAGCCACTACTGTGGTGTTGTCGCTCATCACCACCACGGAGTGGCCCGCCAGGGTCTGCTGGAACTGTTGAAGGGCCAGATAAACGGCCTTCATTTCTAGCAAGTTGATGTGGAGGTACTTTTTTAATTCTGACCATAGGCCTGAGGTCCTCTGGTTCAGAACGTGGGCCCCCCACCCTTCTTTTGATGCGTCCGAGAACAGCATCAAATCCGGGGGGAGGACGAGAAGATCAACTCCCTTTCGAAGGTTTTCGTCGGTCAGCCACCACTGCAGGTCCGTCCATTCCGCAGGTCCCATAGGGACCAGAGTGTCCGAAGAATCGTTGCCTTGATTCCACTGGGACTTGAGCCGCCATTGCAGGGATCTCATCCTGAGGCGGCCGTTTGGAAATAGACGGGTCAAGGAGGCCAGGTGACCTAGGAGATGTAACCAAGATTGGGCTGGAAGCTCCTCTCGTCCGAGGAAAGGTCTTGCGACCCTTTTCAGCCTTGCTATCCCGTCGTCTGATGGAAAGGCTTTGTGGAGATTGGTGTCTAATATCATGCCTAGATATACCAGTCGTTGAGTTGGAAGCAGAGAAGACTCCTCGAAATTTACCATGATCCCTAGATCTTGGCAAAGTCCCAGAAGCTTGTCTCGGTGTCGAAGAAGGGTCGACTCCGAGTCTGCCAGGATCAGCCAGTCGTCCAAATAGCAAAGGAGATGAATGCCGATCCTGTGTGCCCACGAAGATATCAGGGTGAACACTCTGGTGAACACCTGAGGTGCTGTGGAGAGACCGAAACACAGCACCTTGAACTGGTAGATCTTGTTGTCTAGGCTGAATCTCAAGTACTTCCTGGAAGACGGATGGACTGGGATCTGGAAGTACGTGTCCTTCAGATCCAGTGTACACATGAAGTCTTGCGGTCTCACTGCAAGTCTGACCGTGTCTACTGTCTCCATGCTGAACGAAGTTTGCTTGACAAACTTGTTCAGAGCTGAGAGGTCGATGACAGGTCTCCAGCCTCCAGCCTTCTTTACAAGAAAGAGTCGACTGAAGAAGCCTGGGGAACCGTCGACGACCTCCTAGAGAGCATCCTTCTTGAGCATGGTCTCGAGTTCTGCTCGAAGGGCTAGCCCCTTTGCCGATCCCATGGCATAGGAGCTCAATGACACTGGATTCGCTGTTAGGGGAGGAAGAGATGTCGTGAACGGGACGCGATATCCTTGGCTGATCACAGAGATTGTCCAGGAATCGGTCCCGAGTTGCTGCCACCTGTCCGCGCAACTTTGTAGGCATCACCCCACTGGTGGACATGCAGGGGGATTGCCAATCCTAGTGTTTACGGCCTCGGCCGCTCCCCCTAGGATTCCTACTTCCCCTGGAGGACTTTCTGCCTTACTTGTCCTTGACAGGAAAGGGCTGCTGCTTAGACACCTTTGCCCTTGCTGCCGGAACCTGTTTCGATGTCCTAGATTGACGAGGATGCTGATGTTGATGTTGAGGAGCTGGAGGCTTGTAGGGCCGAGATGTAAGGGCCCTTTGGAGGAGCGAATCCTGATTCGACTTCCTCCACCTCTCAGCTGTCCGTTCCACATCCTTGGGCTCGAAGAAACTCTCTCCAAGGATGGAGGAGTGTCTGAGCTTGCCGACAGCCACGGCTGGGACTTTTGAGTGGAACCTCTCGGTCACGGCATCACGACGTTTTAGGATCGAGTTTGCTCACAAGTTCGAGAATTGGTGAGCTAGGAACTCGATGGTGCGCGTGCACGAGAGGAGGAAAGTCTCCATGGCCTTCCTGGTGCTCTCCTTGGACAAGTCCTGGGATCGCAACAGGATGCCCAGAGACCCCAGCCAGATGTCCAGCCACGAAGTGGCCTGCATGGCACACTTTGCGACCTTTTCCTGGCTTAGGATCTCCGTAGCCGAGAATGTCAACGGCCGGGTGGAGAGTTTCTCGAGAGAAATTCCCCTCGAGAAATCTTCCACAGAGTGGTGGAGGGGGAGAGCTAAACAAGACTCCCCCATGATCTCGAAGTACCTCCTCTGTTGTACACGAGAAGGTGGGAGGAGTTTGTTCCCGGCAGAGGAACGGCTGGAGGAGGCGAGTTCGGAGGGCCGGCCCTCAACCTTGTCTCTGGCACTCTTCACTCCCTGGGACCCGGGCGGAGCCGCGCTGGCCTTTGGGAGCTTCTGGGTACTGTAGACTTGGTCCATACCGTATCCTTGACTTGGGGGGGGGGGGGGCGTCTCAGGGTCCTTGAATCCGTTGAGTTGCCTCATTAGACTCAGGACCTGCCAAAAGGCATGCTCCGACTCATGCTGCTCTCCTCCTTGTGGACTGGCAGCAAGGTCTCCTGTCCCCAGTAGCTCTACTTGGGGAGATACGTGGACGTTCTCCTGGGGTCTCGCTAGCTCTGGCCAAATCCGAGATGAAGACTTAGGAGCAGTCTTCGAGTCCTTAGGCTCCGTCCTGGGAGGGATACAAGACTCAAGACAAGAAGTCTGGGGGGTCCTCTCCACGTGAGACGGTTCTCTTCCTCGAGGTGGGGTTCCTCCCATTGGTGCCGTGGGAGAATGCCTCACCTCCCTGGATTCTCCTGAGGATGGAAAGGCTTCGTCCACAGGGGAAGGAGAAAGTGTCTGCGAGGGGGAAGGGGCCTTCCTGACGGACTTCTTGGGAGCCAGCTTAACCCTAGGAGAAGTTACCACGAAGTCCACTCCTCTCCTTCTCTTCAGTGAGGACGAGGCTGCCATTGGTTTTAGTCCCAGATCAGCGAGGGCCGGCTTCATAGCCTGCACGACCGCTTTGATCAGGGACCCGAACCAAGGCTGATGGCTGACCGACGCAGTGTCAGCAACACCCGCTGGAGGGAAGGGGATCGGCTGATCCTTAGGAGTGGATACCACGGGGCCTGCCTGAAAAGAAGAATGTTGTGTAGACCTCTCCGAAGATTCTTCCTGCTCCTGGACGTGCGCAGCTCTGCGCTTGCGCGGTGGAGATCGTGAGGATGAAGATCTGGAAGCACTCGTCCCCGAAGACTCGCACGGTTGGGCACGCTGCGAAACCCGGCGGGAATCACTGTCGAGGTCGCGCTGGCGCTCGCGCGATGGTAGAATCGCTGGTTTGCGCGCGGAGATAAAGGCGTGGGCGCGCGTGGGCACGCGGGCGAGAGGGCGCGTGGGCGCGCTGGCGAGTGGGCGCGCAGGCGAAGGTGCACGTGGGCGTGCAGGTGAAGGTGCGTGAGGGTGCGCGCGGTTGTAAGGGCGAGCGCTGGCGGTCGGGAGAACGATGGCGCGTAGGTGATTGGTGGCGCGTTGGCGAGCGATGGCGCGTTGGCGAGCGATGGCGCGTAGCGTGAACAGGCGATCGACTACGCACAGTCGAGTTAGCGCGTGGGGGTGTCGGAGACCTGTGGCGATCTGGAGCGGGGGCGCGTTGGCGCGTTGGAGAGCGCTTGCGCACAGGCGAGGGATTGCGCGGGCGCGTAGGAGATCGCTGGCGCGCAGGAGATCGTTGGCGCACAGTTGCGCGTTCAGAAGGGGCGCAGGACCAGAGGGCAAGGTTGCGCGCAAAGGCGAACGCTCGTGGGCGGGCTCAGGAGACATCTCGTGGGCGCGCGGGCGCGCGGGCGCGCAGGTACTCGGGCTGCCTTAGAAGTGCGCACAGGTGAGTGCGCGCGATGGCTGGCACGTAGGCGAATGTCGGCGAAGAGGCGGAGGAACAATGTCCTTGCCTGCGCCCAGATCCGGAGATCGCGGGAGCGCGGGCGAACGTTGGCGAGCATGGCGCGCATCAGGAACATGGCGGTCAGTTGTGCGCTGACGAGCAGGTGATCGTGGGCGCTCAGGAGACCGATGGCGCGCATTGCGCGCAGCAGGAACAGATGTGCGCTGGCGAGCTGTAGAGCGCTGGTGCACAGGAGGTCTCTGTAGCACAGAAGAGCGCTGGCGCGCAGGTGAGTGCTGGCGCGCAGGAGAGCACTGGCGAGCAGGAGATCTACCTTGAGACTCAGCAGGAGATCGTCGGTGCGTTTAATCAGTAGAAGTCTGGTCAGCAGGAGAGCGCTTGCGCGCTACTGCGCACAGAGATCATGGGCGCGCAGGTAAAACCTGGCACTTAAGGGACTCACCCACATTGTGGGATAAGCCCTTTTGCCCCGAAGGGACTGGTGCCCATTGGACAACGGGGAGCGTTGGCGCCCACTGCGCATCAGCGTCCAGGAACGGAGATGGAAGACTGGAAGGTCTGGCAGGCGTCGGAGATTGCGAACGATCTGCGGAGAGGTCTAGCGATGCAGCTGCAACGGTCTGCTCTCGTCGTGGAGGATCCTCTGCGGGGGACGTCGACGGCCAAGATCCGAAGAGGCGCCTCCTAACTCCCTTGTAAGGAGAAGGAAGGCCTCTACGGCGAAGAGGAGGGTGAGCCTTACGGCGAAGACGACCTCGAGGCACAGCAACACCATCATCTGTCCTCTGAAGAGGAGTCTGTCAGTGCACTCCCCCGAGGGGGAGAATCACCCGCAGGAGAGACCGTTGCACCCAGCTCCTCCCTCGAAGGATGTTCGGAGGGGGGAACTGAGCTTTCTGCAACATCCGCAACCGCAGCAGGGGTTTGACCCGACCCGTCGGAAGCCTCTGCTACAACAACGTCGACAATAGACAGAGGATCTACCTCTGCTATTACCGGCGACTGTTTGACAGCTGCACCCAACTGGATCTGGTCAAACAGGGCTTCCCTGGAGGGCGAGCCCTTAAGCCCCAATTAAGCCCAAAGCTGTAAGAGATCATCGTTAGCAACATGGTCATCAAAAAGATCAATGCCCTCCCCCAGAGGAGGAGGGGGACCTGCCTCGCTATGGGAGGCAACACCCTCTCCCGAACCCAGAGATTGGGAAACAAAAGAATGGCCTACGCTACCACTCGCCGGCCTCTCACGAGAGACCGATCGAGTGGGAGCTTCGGAGGAGGTTTGGGCAGCGGAAGAAGAGTCCTTGGAACCTTCCTTCTTCAAGGCAGCCCTTGAAGGAGAAAGGTCACGCTTAGACTTCTTCTTACGACGCCGGACAAACCTCTCCCACTGGGAGGTAGACCACTCCCTGCACTCACTACAGTTTTTATCCCTTTCACACCGTTGACCTCGACAAAGCGGACATAAGGTGTGAAGGTCCGTCTCGACCGCCGACATGAACGTTCCACAAGGGCGGTCGGGAAGTCCAGGGCACTTCCGCATGATAGGAAGGAAGGATGAGACCAACTTCAAGCACACAAGCTGAAAGAAAAAGCAAAACAAAATTAAGCTGTCCATAATGCGAGGGCGAAGCAGAGACGTCTGCTCATCCCCGGAGCCAAAAGTGAAGAGGGGCAGTTCACCGGTGTGTGAGGGGGGGGAGGGGTAGCTAGCTACCACTCCCCTACCCCCTTGCTAACTAGCGCGGGGGTAATTAACCCTCGTTGAAATTCTAATGGCTCGTGATTTCAGCCACGCCGAAAGTAATACCTTATGTAAATAGCGTGGTTTGTATTTCGGTTACGGAACAAATATATATATATATATATATATATATATATATATATATATATATATATATATATATATATATATATATATATACATATATATATATATATATATATATATATATATATATATATATATATATATTAATTGTCTCTCTCTCTCTCTCTCTCTCTCCTGCCTGGAATCGCTGACTCCACGCAAAAGAGAAATGTTTCATTGTGACGAAACGCGAAATCCAATTGCGGGGACACGTGTGGTCCTTTAGCCTATTTACCTACTTTGAGGAATGTATCGCAGCCATGATCTTCGTCAGTTCTAAACTTTTGTTTATTTAATGCTATTTGACCTAACATTGTTTAAATGTTATAAGGCCTTGTGTTGTGAGATCAGTTCCTAGATAGCAGGCCTTTATTATAAAAAAAAAGGATTATATTAACAAACGAGTCGTTAAACTTTCAATACATACGAAGTTGTATATGGGGACAAATCTTCGCTCATTTTATGTGTTGAAAGGTTGTGGTTGGACTCCATCGCCATTTTTGAAGGAAAGATTACCAATAACGGTTAGGTTCAAAAGCTCGGCATTTATTCAGCGAGTCTAATTCATTACCACCTAATCAACCCAGAGAGAGAGAGAGAGAGAGAGAGAGAGAGAGAGAGAGAGAGAGAGAGAGAGAGAGAGAGAGAGAGAACCTTGAAAACCCGATCGTCCAAATTATTTCAATAAGAGAAAATATTGGAAATCGACGCAAAAACTGACAATAAAAGAACTAATCCCGATCTTCCCAAGGACTTCATCCTTCTGCTGGCTCGGGAAACCTATTCATTCCTCAGGGCTGTATTCATCGAAGGATTCTGGACGGGTATGATAAAACCCAGCTGGGAAGAATGCGAAAATCACCTCTAATGGTGCAGAAATCATCTCGTTCAGGGGTAGATTTACTTCTTGCCTTTCGGGAAATACCAATCAGAGAGAGAGAGAGAGAGAGAGAGAGAGAGAGAGAGAGAGAGAGAGAGAGAGAGAGAGAGAGAGATTCGAAGACACTAAAATTTGCGTGGAAAACAACTGATACAATGTCTAGGAAAACTGGTACGTAGCTTAATTTAATCTAGATGAATGTCTTTCAGCTTAAGGTGTTGGAATGATCGCATGTATTTGTTGTATATTTATATGCTGCTAGATGGAGCCACTGTGTATCCTTTTGAGGTAACTTTGTACTTTGGTGACGTAATAAAAGATCACTTAGAAAGTTCGATCAAGACAAGACGTGTTGTTTTTTTTTTCTCTTGACCATGGCCGGGAATTTAACAGGTTATGGGCCCAGCACTCAGAATAAATGGACGAGATTATACTTTGATGGCGATGGACGGAAATTTGAGCAGTGGGAAGTGAAATTTCTGGGATATCTGAGACTGAGAAAATTGAAAGCTGTTGTCTGCTCACCGGAAGATCAAGAAGTTGACACCGAGAAAAATGGGGAAGCATTTGCTGAACCTATTCAATTTCTTGACGAGACAAGTCTAGCACTAGTGATGAGGGATGCTGTCGACGATGGAAGGAAAGTACTGAAGATCCTCAAGCAACATTATGCTGATTCAAGTAAGCCACGTATCATATCACTATACACAGAATTGACATCTTTAAACAAAGAAGAAACCGAGACTGTTACAAACTATATTATACGAGCAGAAACTGCGGCCACTTCATTGAGGAGTGCAGGCGAAACAATTGGTGATAGTCTACTGATAGCAATGGTGTTAAAAGGCTTACCAGACAATTACAAAGCATTTGTAGTTGTTATTACTCAGAGTGAAAAGGAGCAGACATTTACAGAGTTAAAAGCAGCCCTACGCAGTTTTGAAGATACAGAAGCATGTAGGAGGAGAGAAAGTAATGACTATGTTATGAAGGCAGCTAACTAGAGAAACAAAGCATGCTATAAGTGTGGTGAAACAGGACATTTCTTTTCAAATTGCATAAACAAGCCGAAAGGAAGATGGTGTCTGAACTGTCAGAATTCTACTCATAATACCAACACATGTAGACGTCAAGGAAGGTCAAGTGGGTATAACGAGAGGATAAACAGTTTGGTTAATGAAGAAACCGCAGGTGATCATCACTCATTTATATCTAAAGTGTGCAGCAATATGAAAATGGTAGCAAGTTAAAACCAGACATGCTATCGGTAGATTGTGGTACTACAACGCATATTTTGACTGATGAGTCAAGATTTACTCGCTTTGATGAAACGTTCATAACAAAGAGACACTTTATTGAACTGGCCGATGGAACAAGGTGCAACAATGTGGCAGTGAAAAGAGGAGATGCCATGATCGAGATGATAGACAGTGATGGCCGGCATTGTAATGTGAAGCTGAAAAGTACACTGCTCATCCCAACGTATCCTCAGAACATTTTCTCTGTTCAAGCTGCAACTGAGAAGGGTGCTCAAGAGATTTTTTTCCTGATTCTGCTGAATTAATTGATAAGAGAGATATAAAATTTTACATTGAAAAGTGTGGAAAATTGTATTACTTAAAAAGGAATAATGTTCATATCAATGTTGATAGTGTTAATTATGCTTGTGATTTGAAAGAATGGCATAAAATCTTAGGGCAATGCAACTACTATGATATTGTAAAACTAGAAAGTGTAACAAAGGGCATGAAAATTATACATCCAGACGTTAAACCTGATAATTGTGATACATGTGTTAGGTACAATGAAACAAACTAGAAATAGAAACTGTGTTACTAAATCCGAAATTCCCTTAGAATTTGTGCACACTGATTAAGCAGGTCCAATAGAACCTGTTTCAGGTGAAGGGTTTAGATATGCTATAGCATTTACAGATGATTGTACAGGGATAATTTCTGTGTATTTCCTGAAAAACAAAAGTGATGCAACTTCTGCCTTAAAAAAAAATTGTCAGACTCTGCTCCGTATGGAAAAATTAAAAGACTAAGGTCTGACAATGGGTCAGAGTTTACATGTCAGGATTTTACCAATGTACTTATTGATAATTGAATTAAGCATGAAAAGTCTGCTCCATATTCTCCGCACCAAAATGGCACGGCTGAGAGAAATTGGAGAATTCTATTTGAGATGGGAAGGTGTCTGCTAATTCAATCTAAGTTACCAAAATTGTTATGGCCATATGCAATTATGACAGCTACTTATATTCGCAATAGGTGCTTTAGTGATCATTTAAAACAAACTCCTTTCTTTGCCTTGACAGGAATAATGCCTTATTTGTCAAACATGAGGGTATTTGGATCAGATTGTTATGAATATAATAGACAAAAAGAAATTGGATGATAAATGCTCAAAAGGAATATTTATAGGATACGACAAGGGTAACCCAGCTTTTCTAGTATATTTTCCTGAAATCGGCAAAGTCATGAGACATATATTTGTAAAATTTGTGTCAAATAAGCAGGAGAAAGAAAGCCAAACTATTAATGAGTCTGATGATATTTGTGATGACGTAGTTCCTAATGAGGAAGTTGATAGGGAACCACTAGATAAAGGCCAAAATGTTCAGGTAGTTGAGCAACACCCCCCTGGTATTTTGGAAGTAAATGAAGGAACAAAAGAGGAAAAGGATGAAACACTTAGGTATCCCGTTAGACAAAGAAAACCTCCAGCGTATTTGAGCGATTATGTTACTAATGTTGATGCCAAAGACCAAGTGTTATATAGTATAGATTACTGTTACAGAGTGTCTGGTTTTCCTCAAACTTATAATGAAGCTGATTCTAATCAAGGTAGACATTGGGAAGAAGGTATGCGGGATGAAATGAAGGTGGGGGGGGGGGGGGCGGCGCTGGGTGTACACAATGAAAGATTATGCTGTTGGTAATAAAATCTACAAAGCTAGATATGTGGCTAAAGGTTATTGCCAAGTAAAGGTAGTTGATTATAATGAAACATTTGCTCCAACAGCTAAACTTACATCAATATGGAGTTTTTATGATAAAACAAAGTTTTGTGAATACTTACCTGGCAGTTATATATACATAGCTAATTATCTCTATTTCGGCAGAATTTTTCTAAAACTAGGCAACCGCCTTGTGGTGGTTGGGTGGTAACACCCGTTAAAGGGTGGTAGGAGGAATCATTCCCGTTTTCTGTTCTTCAGTTCATCTATGCCCGACCTGTCTCCTGAGGGGAGGTGGGTGGGCCTTCGAATGTATATATAACTGCCAGGTAAGTATTCACAAAACTTTGTTTTATCATAAAAACTCCATTTTTATGAATAGAACTTACCTGGCAGTTATATATACATAGCTGATTAACACACTTGGAGGAGGGTGATAGACAGTAACATCGTTGGGGAAACAACCAAAAAAGTTGTAGGATAAATAAACACCTTGATTCCTTACCTGCTAAGGTAGCTGACTTCAAAGGTTCCTGCCTCTTGAGTCGCTTTCCCTTAGGAGTGTCAGCCAGGATGTGACCTGCAGTGCTGAAAACACTCAATCGAGTCTGTCAACGGGGTGAGACCAACAATCTGACTAGACTTCAGGACTACCTATTGCCCAAAATAAAAAACCGCAACTTTACCAAACCAACCACCTAACATTTGCAAAGTAGATAAAAATTATCTAACTAGACTGAGGTGACTGTACACAAGTCGAAGTCCTCAGACAACCAATAAAAAATACACCAACCTATGTACAAGTAAACAAAACTAAGGTTGAGGGGAGGTAGTAACTCCTTTGCCTAATACAGAAGCCGTAGCTACGTATGGTCCCAAGGTATAACATTTCTCATAATCCACCCTCACCTCTCTGAGGTAATGAGAGGCGAACACAGAGTTGCTCCTCCAGAATGTCGCATCCATAATTTGACGGAGCGACATGTTCTTGCGGTAAGCAAGCGAGGTCGCAATGGCCCTCACTTCGTGAGCTTGCACTTTTAAACGTCCGAAGTGTTCCTCCTCACACAAGAGATGCGCTTCTCTTATCACTTCCCTCAGGAAAAAGGACAAAGCGTTCTTGGAAAGGGGCTTTTGAGGATCTTTCACAGAACACCACAGGGAGCTAGAAGAGCCTCTCACACTTTTCGTGCGAGACAAGTAGGTCTTGAGGGCTCGTACTGGACAGAGCAGCCTCTCTTGCTCTTGACCCACTAGGTTGGTCAAGTTAGGAACCTCAAAGGTCCTCGGCCAGGGCTTAGAAGGGTTCTTGTTCTTAGCGAGAAAGTCTAATCTCAAGGCACAAACTGCCCCATTCAGATTGAAGCCTACCTGTTTTTCAATTGCATGGACTTCACTAACTCTTTTAGCTGTTGCTAAGGCCAAAAGAAAGAGGGTCTTCTTGGTAACCTCCCTAAGGGGAGCCTGTGAGATGGGCTCAAATCTCTTGGTGCACAGAAATTTAAGAACCACATCAAGGTTCCAAGAAGGGGGCTTTAACTGGGTCTGCTTGGTCGTCTCAAAAGACTTCAAGAGGTCATGTAAGTCCTTATCGCGAGACAAGTCCAAGCCTCTATGCCGACAGACGGAAGAGAGCATACTTTTGTACCCTTTGATAGTGGACACAGCTAGCTTAGCGTCCTGTCTGAGGTACAACAAGAAATCCGCAATCTGGCTCACAGAGGTAGTGGATGAGGAAATCTTGTGCTTCCTACACCAAGCCCTAAAAGTCTCCCACTTGGACTGGTAGACCCTCTGCGAAGAGACCCTCCTCGCTCTGGCGATAGCTTTCGCAGCTTGCGCTGAAAAGCCTCTCGATCTGACAAGCTTCTCGATAGTCTGAAGGCAGTCAGATTGAGAGCGAGGGGGTTTTGATGATATCTCTTGAAGTGGGGTTGTCTGAGCAGATTTGGACTTGCAGGGAGGCTTCTTGGAAAGTCCATCAACAAGTCCACCACCTCCGTGAACCATTCCCTCATCGGCCAGAACGGAGCTATCAGGATCATCCGTCCCGAATCGAGGAGGGCGAATTTCCTGACTACCAGATTGATGATCTTGAACGGGGGAAAAGCATAAGTGTCCATCCCCGTCCAATCCATCAAAGAGGCGTCTACTGCTATTGCCTCTCTGTCCGGAACTAGGGAGCAATAGATGGGGATCCTCTTGGATAAATTGGAGGCGAAAAGATCGATGAGGGGTCTCCCCCACAGCCTCCAGAGACTCTGACAGACCTGTTGGTTGAGGGTCCATTCTGTGGGAAGGACCTGCCCTTTCCTGCTGAGCATGTCCGCCCTCACATTCTTCTGTCCCTGAACAAACCTCGTCAGCAGGCTTATCCTGTTCTCCTTCGCCCAAAGAAGGAGCTCTCTTGCTGTCTCGAAGAGAGACAGAGAGTGAGTCCCTCCTTGCTTCCTGATGTAAGCTAGAGCTGTGGTGTTGTCTGAGTTGACCTCCACAATCTTCCCAGACACCAAGTCCTTGAAGGCCTTTAGCCCCAGAAAAATGGCCATCAGCTCCTTGTTGTTGATGTGCCATCCCAGCTGAATTCCTTCCCAATAGCCTGAGACCTCCTTGCTTCCTAGTGTTGCCCCCCAGCCTGACTCTGATGCGTCTGAAAACAACACTAGGTCTGGGTTCTTCTTGTGTAAGGAGATCCCTACCCCTAACAAGGTTGGGTCCAGCCACCACTTCAGAAGAGTCTTGACTTCTATTGGAATGGGGAAGGAAAAGGAGTCTTCCTGCATCTTTCTGTTCCATGTCCTCGAAAGAAAGTGCTGAAGAGGCCTTAGGTGGAGTCTCCCCAGAGAGACAAACTGTTCGAGGGAGGATAGAGTCCCCAGCAAACTCATCCACTCCTTCGCTGTGCATCTTTTCTTGTCCAGGAAAGTTCTGACTTTTACGAGACACTTGGTCTGTCTTTCCTGAGAGGGAGAAGGCCGAAAAAGAACTGAATTCAGAACTATCCCCAAATAGAGAATAGTCTGATTCGGTCTGATCTGAGACTTCTCCCTGTTGATGACCAGGCCTAGATCTTGAGCCATCATAAAAGTCTTCCGTAAATCCTCCAGACATTTCTCCCTCGATCGTGAACGAATCAGCCAATCGTCCAGATAGAAGGATATCCTTATCCCCTCCTGATGCAGCCAACCTGACACATTCGCCATTACCCTGGTGAAGACTTGAGGAGCCGTGCTGAGACCGAAGCAAAGAGCTCTGAATTGGAAGCACTTGCCCTCCATTACAAATCTCAGGTACTTCCTCGAAGTCGGATGGATGGGGACATGGAAATATGCGTCCTGCAAGTCGAGGGACACCATCCAGTCCCCTGGACGTACTGACGCCAGCACCGACTGAGTCGTCTCCATGGAGAACTTTGTCTTCTCCACAAATACGTTGAGAGCGCTGACATCCAGGACGGATCTCCATCCGCCCGAGTTCTTGGGGACCAGAAACAGGCGATTGTAAAAGCCTGGGGAGGCTAGATCCCGAACCGGTTCTATCGCCCCCTTGTCTAGCATTTGGTTGACAAGGTCTACTAGGGCCTTCTGTTTCCCAGGATCTGAGTACCGGGCTACTAAGGCCAGCGGAGCATCTGCGAGAGGAGGTTTTTTCAGAAAGGGGATCTTGTATCCTTCCTTGATGACTGAGAGGGACCAGGTGTCCGCCCCTCTCCTCTTCCAAGACTGCCAAAAACCTGACAGTCTTGCGCCTACTGTCTGGAGGAGACGAACTTCATTTTCTGGAGCGAGGTCTGAAAGAACCCCTGGTAGATCTTGGTCCTGAATCTTGCCTTCTCCCTCTAAAATCTGGTCTTGAAGCAGTCCTGCCCCGAAAGGGCTGCTGGAATCTCCTTTCCTCCCGTTTCAAAGAAGAAGGAGGGGCTGCCAAGGGCTTACGAGCAGAACAAGATAAAAGGTCTTGGGTGGCTTTTTGGGCCAGAGAACGCGTAATGTCATTAACCAGGGACTCGGGAAAAAGATGTTGAGAGAGGGGGGCGTAAAGAAGCTCAGACTTTTGAGCATTGGTAACAGACCTAGAAGCAAAAGAGCAAAGCAGAGCTCTCTTCTTTAGGACCCCAGCTGAGAACAGAGCAGCCAACTCATTCGCCCCATCTCTGAGGGCCTTATCCATACAGGACATAATACTGGTAAGGTCCCTAGATCCTTCCATCTGTTCAGTTTTCCTTGCGAGAGTCCCAAGCGACCAGTCTAGGAAACTAAAAACCTCAAAGGCTCTAAAAATACCTTTGACGAGATGATCCAGCTCCGACATCGACCACATGACCTTGGCTGAGTTGAGAGCATGCCTTCTAGCAGAGTCCACTAAACCAGAGAAGTCACCCTTGGAGGAGGAAGGCACTCCCAGACCCAAAGGTTCTCCAGTTGCATACCACATACCCGCTCTTGAAGCAAGACGAGCTGGTGGAAACGAGAAGGAAGTCTTAACTGTTTGTCTCCGCTCCATCATCCAGTCATCAATCTTCGTGAGAGCCTTCTTTGCGGAGATAGACAGCTTCATCTTGATGAAGGCCGACTGTTTCTTGGCCTTCTTTCTGTTAAATTGGGACTGAGGAGATTGAGGGGCAGCAGGTTGGAATTCCTCTCCAAAAAGCTCAAGAAGGGAGCGAGAGAGAACTTTGTAATCTCCCACAGCGTCGGCAGGATTATCATCGTCATCAGAAACATCCTCGAGGTCCTGATCCACATCTGCAATATCCTTCGAAAGAGAAGAAGGATCCTTAGAACCCGACAAGGGCAAATCAAAGGCATCGTCCTGCAAAAGACGGGTTGCATCCTGGAGTCCCGCGCTAGAAGAATCCTTGGGACGAGAGGCAGTATCGTCCCGAAGAGGCAGGGTGGTATCGCCCTGTGACCGAGAACGAGAGGCAGAGTCGTTCTGTCGTCGAGAGCGAGAGGCGGTATCGTCATGGCGGCGAGAATGAGAGGCGGTATCGTCGTGGCGGCGAGAATGAGAGGCGGTATCGTCGTGGCGTCGTGAACGAGAGGCGGTATCGTCGTGGCGTCGAGAACTAGGGTCGGTATCGTCGTGGCGTCGTGAACGAGAGGAGGTATCGTCGTGGCGAAGCGAACGAGAGGAGGTATCGTCGTGGCGAAGCGAACGAGAGGAGGTATCGTCGTGGCGAAGCGAACGGGAGGCGGTATCGTCTTGGTATCGAGAACGAGAAGCAGCGTCGTTCGATAAGGTATCGTCCCGGTATCGAGAACGAGAAAACGTATCGCCCTGGTATCGCGAAGAAGTATCGCCTGGCGACAGCACACATTCCTCATCCTGGCGTAGAGAGGGAGAAGTTTTCTTTAAAGAAGAACTCCGTTCTCTCTTAGAAGCAGACTTCTTAATCGGCAACGAGTCGTCTTTACGTCTGTCAGACTGGGCGTGAGGGCGGCTAAAGGCTTGTACTAAAGTCAAAAGTTGTTCCTGCATGACAGACATAAAGGATTTAGCAACATCAGCTGGGTCTTGCGGACCCGAAGGGGGGGCTGACGAATAACACTCGTATCTTCGGCAGCAGGCTTCGTCCTTTTCACAGGCACGGAGTCGAAATCATCCTCCGACGGACAAGGTTCATAACTGCTAGAACCGGGAGAGAAAGAACGAGACCGTTCGTCGCGGTTCCATCTCCTCTTAGTAGGTCTTGAAGCTTCATACTTCCATTTACGTCTGGACGAATTCGGAGAAGAAAACAACACATCCGACACGTCTTTCCCGTGACGGTCAAGAGCAGCCTGGGAATCGACAACAGGACTGTCTGAGGCGACGGCTGACCGAGGGTACGTACCTCTCACCCCCTTTCGGTCATCGACGTACCTTCTCCCTTGGTCCTGGGAGCTTGGTAGAGGTCTAGGCCTAGGGGTATGACAGATTCGGTCAGTCGCCACCTCCACTGCACTAACACAAGCACTTTCACTTTCCTTACC
>NC_090752.1:78339876-78357376 GCF_036898095.1 Palaemon carinicauda
CTAGCTCATTTCTTACACCCATTCTCAAACTCACCACTTCGTTCCTAACCCTATCTACTCGAGATACACCAGCCATACTCCTTAGATACTTCATCTCAAACACATTCAATTTCTGTCTCTCCGTCAATTTCATTCCCCACAACTCTGATCCATACATCACAGTTGGTACAATCACTTTCTCATACAGAACTCTCTTTACATTCATGCCCAACCCTCTATTTTTTACTACTCCCTTAACTGCCCCAAACACTTTGCATCCTTCATTCACTCTCTGACATACATCTGCATCCACTCCACCATTTGCTGCAACAACAGACCCCAAGTACTTAAACTGATCCACCTCCTCAAGTAACTCTCCATTCAACATGACACTCTACCTTGCACCACCTTCCTTTCTCGTACATCTCATAACCTTACTCTTACCCACATTAACTCTCAACTTCCTTCTCTCACACACCCTTCCAAATTCTGTCACTAATCGGCCAAGCTTCTCTTCCGCGTCTGCAACCGGTACAGTATCATCCGCAAACAACAACTGATTTACCTCCCATTCATAGTCATTTTCGTCTACCAGTTTCATTCCTCGTCCAAGCACTCGAGCATTCACCTCTCTCACCACTCCATCAACATACAAGTTAAACAACCACAGCGACATCACACATCCCTGTCTCAGCCCCACTCTCACCAGAAACCAATCGCTCACTTCATTTCCTATCCTAACACATGCTTTACTACCTTTGTAGAAACTTTTCACTGCTTGCAACAACCTTCCACCAACTTCATATAACCTCATCACATTCCCCATTGCTTCCCTATCAACTCTATCATACGCTTTCTCCAGATCCATAAACACAACATACACCTCCTTACCTTTTGCTAAATATGTCTCGCATATCTGCCTAACTGTAAAAATTTTATTTATACAACCCCTACCTCTTCTAAAACCACACTGTACTTCTAAGATTGCATTCACTGTTTTATCCTTAACCCTTTTAATCAGTACTCTACAATACACTTTTCCAACTACACTCAACAAACTAATACCCCTTGAATTACAACGCTCATGCACATCTCCCTTACCCTTATATAGTGGTACAATACATGCACAAACCCAATCTACTGGTACCATTGACAACACAAAACACATATTAAACAATCTCACCAACCATTCAAGTACAGTCACACACCCTTCCTTCAACATCTCGGCTCTCACACCATCCATATCAGGTGCTTTTCCTACTCTCGTTTCATCTAGTGCTCTCCTCACTTCCTCTCTTGTAATCTCTCTCTCATTCTCATCTCCCATCACCGGCACCTCAACACCTGCAACAACAATTATATCTGCCTCCCTATTATCCTCAACATTTAGTAAACTTTCAAAATATTCCGCCCACCTTTTCCTTGCCTCCTCTCCTTTTAACAACCTTCCAATTCCAACTTTCACGGTCTCTTCAATTCTTGAGCCAGCCTTCCTTATTCTCTTCACTTCTTTCCAAAACTTCTTCTTATTCTCTTCATATGAATGACCCAATCCCTGACCCCACCTCAGGTCAGCTGCCCTCTTTATCTCACTTACCTTGCGCTTTACTTCCACATTTTTCTCTCTATATTTTTCATACTTCTCTACACTCTTACTCTGCAGCCATTCTTCAAAAGCCCTCTTTTTCTCTTCCACTTTTACCTTCACTCCTTCATTCCACCATTCACTGCCCTTCCTCATGCTGCCTCCAACAAACTTCTTGCCACACACATCACTTGCAATCCCAACAAAATTTTCTTTTACTAACTTGCACTCCTCTAAATTACCCGTTTCTCTTACTTTCACTTCATCATATGCCATTTTCAATCTTTCTTGATATTTACTTTTTACCCCCGGTTTTATTAGCTCTTCAACCCCCACTAGCTCCCTTTTACATCCACCTACTCTATTCCCCCACTCTTTTGCTACAACTAATTTTCCTTCCACCAAAAAATGATCAGACATACTGTTAGCCATACCCCTAAACACGTGGATGTCTTTCAATCTTCCAAACATTCTTTTAGTTATCAACACATAATCCATTAATGCCCTTTCTACCAGTCTTCCATTTGCCACTCTTATCCACGAATACTTGTTTTTATCTCTCTTTTTGAAAAAGGTAGAACTTATCACTATCTCTTGCTCAACACACATATCTACCAGTCTCTCACTACTCTCATTTTCACCTGGTACGCCATACTTCCCAATGACACTTTCTACCTCTCCAGCACCCACTCTAGCATTTAAGTCACCCATGACAACTAACTAATTCCTTCTGCCCAGTCCTTCTACACACCTAGTTAATTCATTCCAGCACTCATTCTGCTCTTCTTCACTTTTCTCACAACCTGGCCCATACACAATGACAAAAGCCCAACATTCCCTACCCAACCTAATCCTTACACACATTAACCTAAATGATATCTCCTTCCATTCCACTACTTTACCTGTCATCCATTCACTCAAAAATAAAGCCACACCCTCTCTTGCTCTTTCCCTTTCACTCTACCAGACATTTCACCAAACATCACTTCACCCTTTCCTTTTATCTTTGTCTCACACAAGGCCAACACATCCATCCTTCTATTCCTAAACATACTTCCAATCTCACATCTTTAATCTCTATCGTACTACATACACGCACATTCAAACACCCCAAAACTAGAGTGCGGGGAGCAGTCACTCTCCCCCCAGCTCCATTTTTTGATGATGTCTCACAGTATTGTGAATACAGGAGAGGCGGTTCCCAGCCCCCTCGTCCCGTCCCTCTTAGTCGCCTCTTACGACACGCAGGGATAAGTTGGCGCTATTCTAATTGTATATGTATATATATATATATATATATATATATATATATATATATGTATATATATGTATTTATGTATATATATATATATATATGTATATATATACATTTGTATATTTATATATGTATATATATATATATATATACATATATATATATATGTATATATATATATATATATATATATATATATATATATATATATATATATATACATATATATATAAACATATGTGTGTGTCTGATAATTTCCTCTTCAAACAGTAATGAATTACCTGTGAATCCAGTTATATATATATATATATATATATATATATATATATATATATATATATATATATATATATATACATACATACGTGTTAAAAACGATCAAGAATTTGCGTAGTGCTTTTCACACTAAGTAAAAAAAAGTCTAACCCAAAAGAAATCCTCTCCCGTAAGTGAGATGAATTAATTTGCCCATAGCTTGCTCATGAGAAAAAATTCTCTCTACCACCATCGTTGCTTTCTTTTGCACTTTATTGCGAGACCACAACACTAAATATGCAGCAGCAGTGACAGTCAGCTGAGGCGTCGTTTTGGCAAGCTGCTATGTTTTATTGAAAAGTTATCTAGAATGTAGCATGCTACAAGCAACAACGTTGTCGTAGGCCACTTGTCACCTGGGATGAAAGGCAGTCTAGTCGTTTGCTACATAATGCCTTGGAGAGCATTAAATACACGCTCCCTAGCATAAGTTCACCTAAATTACTGTTACTTAGCAATTTTTCCAAATGAATGTCTAATAGCATTACTCACTCTATAAAAACATCCTATAGAATTAGTAACAGTAATATCCTTTAGCATGAGTTAATGTGAAATAAATTCCCTAGGTGATGAAAAACAGATAATTAAAGGAGAATGGTGTGATATTACGAACATATATCAGTCAGTTGGTAGTGAAGCCTTGGGATATGCAGTTACAAGGAGAAAACAATGGATAAAAAATGATACTTCGGATACTATGAAAAGGAGACAAACACAAAAATGAATTTTTGCAAGTTTTCGAGGAAGAAAGGGAAATTACAAGGTAGAGCATGCTAAATAGTCCAGTATTAATAGTGAACTCAAAAGAAAAGAATATTTAAAAAGGAAAGCAAATGACGCTGAAAAAATTATGAATATAGGGAGTGGCTATGGTGTAAGAATTTCTCATGGAATTATTAATGAAATCTCTACGGGGGCAAAGAAGAAAAAGCATATACACATCAAAAAGTGAGGTGTGTCTGTTTTGAAACAGAATATGAAGGCAACGTTGTATGGAACAATCTGTGAGGTCATAAATAGGAGAATAATTTTATTGATATACCGAAGCTGGGGAAGACCTTCGTGTTCCCAGGAATGAATGTAGTGTGTTTGAAGTCGGAGCTAGGATTAAAAAACTAAAGAGATGGAAAGCCCCCAGAATAAAAATGAATAACTGCTGGGATGATATTGGTCGAAAATAATGTGACTCCCAAAATACTTATAAGATTATTTTGCAAAATGTGACGTGCAGAGGCAAAAATCAATGATTGGGAGCTAGGAGTGTTGTTGAAAATGGCAAAAACATGAGATCTGATTGATAACAATATTTACAGAGGCCTCACACTTGCAACAGTTGTCATGAACATATATAGTATGTTCATTCTAAAGATACTAGAGAGAAAGTTTGATGAAAAGTTGAGAGATGAACAAGCCGGATTTAGAAAAGGTAGAAGTTGTACTGACCAAATTTCTATTTAGGACATGTGGTACAGCTATGTGTAAAATATAGAAGTCCAATTTTGATGGCATTTGTGGACTATAAAAATGCATTTGATAGGGTGCACCGGTCAATTTTGTGGGGAGTCCTACGTTATTATGGAGTTCCTCTTAAATGTGTAAATTTAATCAATTCTGTTCATGATCATAGCAAGTGCAAAGTTAATGTTAATGGAATCCTATCTATTGAATTTTCAGTAAACAGTGGAGAACTCCAAGGGAAGTGTTATTACCTATGTTGTATATCCTCTTCATAGATTTTGTAATGCATAGAACAGTTGGAGATGGTAGAGAGGAATTGGACTAGATTGGTAATAGAAGATTAGCTGACCTAGAGGATGCTGATGACGCTGTCCTTATTAGCAGAACACTGCAGGGCTTGCAAAGATTATTTATCAGAATCAAGAAATATCACATGGGGTTGGGCTCAAGATAAATAAAAGAGAGACAGAGATGATGCGAAGGGAATATGCAATGGAAAATGAAATATCATTAGAAAGAGAAAAGATTAATGAGGTGAAATCATTTAAATATTCAGGAACCATGATTTCTAATACAGGATATCTTTAGAATCTAAGTTTAATGAAGGATTAAAAAAGGCATATCAGACAATGGCTAGGTTAAGTAAAATTTGAGAATCAAATTGCCTGAAAATACATATAAGAAATAGGCTATACATCAGTTTAACGAGATCGGTGTTACTGTATGGACATGAGTCGTGGTATGACAATGAAACATTATCCAACAGATTTTGTAGATTTGAGAACAAAGTCCTCAGAAGAATATTTCGAGTTAAATGGCAGGACAGGATTAGAAATGAAACTATTATCGCGATTACTTGAGTGTCATATGTGGATGAGATCATAATGAGGGGTAGATGGAGACGAATTGGTCACGCTCTTTGCACTCCCAAAGAGGGATTAGTTCACCATACTTTTAACTGGGCTCCAAAAAGCCACTAGAAGAGTTGGAAGACCCAGGCCTACATGGCTGAGGAATATGAATTGTGAAGGAGGTGGTGATGAATGGAGGAATATTGATTTAAAAGCTCAAGATATAGACGACTGGCGAAATCTAACCGAGGCCCTTTACGTCAATAGTTGTAGGAGATGATGATGATGACGAGTATAAGTTTACCTTTACAGAATATCTATTAGCAAGAGTTAATCCAATAGAATGTTCTGTAGCAAGATTCAATCTAAAATAATGTTCCCAAGGAGTTAGTTCAAATGAATATCCCCTAGCATATATAAACCTTAAAGAATGTTCCTCATAATGAATTAATGAAAAATATTAACCATTCACATTAGTTAATCTTCAAAGAATACCCCTTAGCACGGCTACCTACATGCTTACCCACCTGGGCCGAGATTTTTAATCTAAAACAAAACCAGGCGGGTTTCTATTAAACTTTTTAGCTATTTTCTGCTTAGGAAATTCATCAACATCCATCCAATGTGTAACTTTTAGATTGATACGAAATTTAAAGTAGAAAAAATATATATACAACCACTTATTTAAATTATGGAAGATTTTTTACCTCTTTTTCGATGTTTACTGCTATAGTACTGTACATTATCAGGGTTCTATTGTGTAAATTCTAGTGTGATACATATGAAGAGTAACACAGTATACCTATAAATTTATTTTTTTTTTCTATTTTGATGTATACCAGTCAGCCCCTTTTCATCAACTTCAAGTTTTTCATGTTGCACCATGTTGTAATTATTTTTACTGTATTCTTCAATCTAAGGTCACATGTCCCATAACTTATAAGCTATCAATAAAAATACAGCCAGCTCTCCTTATTAGCTGGGTTAGATGAAATAGACAGGCGAGAATCCGCGAATACTTAACTGTCCAAGATGAGTTAACTCCAAACTTACCAATTCACTGTTCATTGCCTACGAGCAATAATATTGTTTTTACATGGTTTCTGCTACAATATAAGTATTATATTACTGAATGAAGACATTCAGTAGGTGTACTGTACATGTATACGTTTACTATGTACACTGTAAGACTAAGGTACACATAACATGGAGTCAGCTTTCATATTAAATTTGCATAGATTGTTCATTGGATACAGGCTGGGGTATCATCAATGACATCCCTTTTCATTAACCGACCATATGAATGGTATTTAGCCAATTACCTTCTCTTGGGTCCTTTTCATTATTCCCGCGTTCCACATTCCCCGAAAAACATTCAGGAGCAATTTACTTACACTCGTTACGCTCCTCCATCCCTATTTACGTTTTATTACTCGGCAATTACGACTTAAGTAAATATCAATGAACATGATGAAAGACAAGAGGCTTTATGGAAAACTTGTGCCTCTAATTATCATAATGTTAATCACTGAATTTTACATTGGCTTGGATCCTGGAGGTCCCTTTCAGGTCGTTCATTAATTAGGGGTCATTTTCTAAAAACAGGAGTAAACTATATTTTCCACAAGATAACGAGTTCGTCATTAATCGAAATCTGAATTGCGGCTTTTATTATTTTCATTAGGCTTCTAAAAAGAGAGCTGCTAGCATAATTGTTAAGCTGCTATTAAGGCAATGGCAAAGTATGATTTTTATCACATCAGTAAATTTACATATTTTAAAGATCATTACCACCTAATAAAGTCGGTGGTATGTTGGCTATTGCCTGTTCATTAAATGAAAATGCAGGTATTCCCACTCGATGTCGAAAGAATGTTATGAAGTTCATTCATTTATATTAAGGCATTTGGCAAATGATACTTGTAAGAAAGGGATACCGGTACAATGACCTTTACTTTCCATGAAAATAGATAGTCAATTGTGCTGAAAATAATAAAGATGATCAATAGGCTTCAAAATATTTTCACACATTTTACAAAAGTAATATTATGTAATTTATGTAAACAACGTAAAAAATCTTTTCTTTCTAGTTACTAATATTTTCACTATGGCAATGATTTTGATGTTGATTGGAAGAAATACGGAATTACTTATCCTAAAAATGGCCTTCGTTTTTTCCATTAATGTTCAAGTTTTAACTGTAGCATGAAAATAACTTAATCTTATTCCTAAGTTGTCACAATCAAGGCATAAATGTATTTTCGAAAAAAAAATCCAGAATTCATTGTGAAAATTTCAAAATGATAGCAAAAGTCATAGTGGAAGAAGAGCTGTGTCTATGTTAAACTGGGAGTCATAAGAATCAAGGTTTATTATCAAGAAGTGATATGAGTTGACAGTATAGAGGAAAATCTGTTTAAAAATTCTCATACATTTGAGATAAATCTCATTTTAACAAGGCCATAAATATATAAAGAGTTTATAAGAATAATGTTAGCAATGAGCGAAAATCTATGCTGAGAATACTCAGTCAAATCATGAGTAAATTGAAAATGTGAAAGCTCTTCGTCGTATAATGATGTATTGACAGACATCAAAGAGACACCTCCCATAAAAGGGACATAAAGAGCAAAAGTTCATTGGTCACTCGATCACATGAAAACATTTAACGATGAATTTGGAGATTTCAGTATTGGCGATTGTTGGATGCTTTCAGTATGAAATGGTCCTTTGGTGAAGGAAATACATGTGATAATTAACCAGTAATTAATACTAGAGCGTCTGCTATTAACTTCATACAAAGAAGAGCATGTAAAGGTTTTTTAATCGAGAATGATCCTTTCTTCAATTTTCAAATTCGTCAGTAGAAGTTAATTGAAAAATACCAGCGCACTCGTGAGTGCTTTTGCATGAGAGAGAGAGAGAGAGAGAGAGAGAGAGAGAGAGAGAGAGAGAGAGAGAGAGAGAGAGAGAGAGAGAGAGAGAGAGAGCAGTATTTTCTTCCATTTTTTTCTGGTCTCAAATAAAAATTAATCAATAATAATAATAATAATAATATATAATCAAAATAATTGTCTAAAAGTTTTAGGTGAAAACATTTAGCTGTCAAAGAATCTATGGACATCATGTATACACTCATAGTTGAGGTGTAATGACAGTCCCATCTTTTCTCTATCTTAGAATGAATGACAGGCACACGATAGTTCACAAATGGCTTTAAACGCAGAACAATCCTTCCTAGACGGATTTTTTGAAGTAATTCCCATCAGGCAGCCAGCCATTTTGGGATGCATGTCAAGCGTTGTCGCCTCAATGGTTTTACGAGAGTGACGGGTATGCCAATGCCTCTTGCCAAGCGCCGCAAAGTTTCACGTCTCTTTTAAACGTCGACTGAACGAAAATTTTCAAGAATAAAACACGATAAACATAGATATTCTTTTATGGATATGACCCCTTTACTACGCTAGGCTGCTGGTAGGTCATATATAAATTCTGGAGATTTATTTCTTCCAAAACTATTCACATTAAGGCTGTTATTAAAGTTTATTATGGAAAGGATTGGCGTTCAAGTTGTGGTTATATCTATACGCATATATGTACATATACACATATATGTGTATATATGTGTATATATACACATATATGTATATATATATATATATATATATATATATATATATATATATATATATATACGTATATATATCATATTTGCATACATACATATTTTCATAAAAACAGTATATATCTTTAATTAAAGAAATTAAAATTTGATATTTGAATTATTATCAAAACTTTGTGCTGTTATCTTGAGCACATCTTGCAGATTTTCTTATACGTTATGTCCCACTTTTAATAGATTTACCAGTTTGACAGACATAGAATATTCACCTAAATTACAGGGGACATGATAATATACATATTCTATGGTACTGTCAGAAGGAATCTTTATAAGTGTTGTTTTCGTTGTATTATTGGTTTTAAAAGCTGCATTAACATTCAAGTTTATTAACAAATGGGGAATTTCTTTATATTTCTTTGTTCTTAAAGCTATGCTGCCAGATGTTTGGCAAACACGGAATAAATTACATCCCGGATATATCTCATTTTCATTTACAGAGTTATTCTTAACAGTTTTTCTATTTGAAACTATATTTAAACACTACCCTTATATCGAGTTTATTACAAAAAGGGTATGATATCTAGAAACCTTCATGGAATAGTAAACAAATTATTATTTATTGCTTCGTTTTTCTCTAACTGGAAACTTAGCTTTACTCATACAGTTTTCTAAAAAAAAAAAAAAAAAAAAAAAAAAAAAAAAAAAAAAAAAAAAAAAAAAAAAAAAAATTACTTGAGATATCACAGATTAAGAGGCAATTTGTTTAATTTTTGTGTGTTCATCTTCTATGACTCAAGGCTAGAAATGACAATAATGTGATGTATATTCTAGTATTCCAAGATCAGAATGTTATCTATTTTATGTCATCAAAACTTTTAAAAGCTTATCTTTAAGAACAAAACAGCATAAGATGGTTCTTTCTATGGGATTAATTAATACAGATTTGGCCGTCCATTGGCTTCGGTCATAGAATTGTTGAAGGCCGAGACAGTAATCTATATAAATGAGTTTAAGGAAGATATAATCTACATAAATGACTTTATTAAAATAAATATTGTGGAATACTTTTTAAGAACCTGTACCAAATGTCATAATTTAAATGAAGGCCATAGTCTGTTTTTCAATAATTCTGTACTATCCTCATTTAATTAAAACTGATTTATCTACAATCATCAAGAAACTGTATAGACACGATGCTCTTTTATATTTACTATCATTGAGAGGCCAATGATACCAATTACGATAAGAAAGTACTAGCTCCAATCAATTCTATTCACTTTTCATTTCTTATCTAATGATATATAGGAATCAATGCAGAAACGGTCAAACAAACATAGTTTTTATCATTCAGGAGGCACTGTCAAAAGTGATGGAATATGAAACGGTCAAACAAACATAGTTTTTATCATTCAGGAGGCACTCTCAAAAGTGATGGAATATGAAACGGTCAAACAAACATAGTTTTTATCATTCAGGAGGCACTCTCAAAAGTGATGGAATATGAAACGGTCAAACAAACATAGTTTTTATCATTCAGGAGGCACTCTCAAAAGTGATGGAATATGAAATGGTCAAACAAACATAGTTTTTATCATTCAGGAGGCACTCTCAAAAGTGATGGAATATGAAACGGTCAAACAAACATAGTTTTTATCATTCAGGAGGCACTCTCAAAAGTGATGGAATATGAAACGGTCAAACAAACATAGTTTTTATCATTCAGGAGGCACTCTCAAAAGTGATGGAATATGAAACGGTCAAACAAACATAGTTTTTATCATTCAGGAGGCACTCTCAAAAGTGATGGAATATGAAATGGTCAAACAAACATAGTTTTTATCATTCAGGAGGCACTCTCAAAAGTGATGGAATATGAAATGGTCAAACATAGTTTTTATCATTCAGGAGGCACTGTCAAAAGTGATGGAATATGCAAAAGTGAGACTAAGAAGAGAATGTCCATGGCAAAAGATGCATTTGGCAAAATAAAAAAAAATAATTTACAAAATAGAAAAAATTTAGGAATCTAAGAAGTAGCCTCAGGATAAATTTGATTTAAATCGATTTGAATTAGAGTAAATAATCTCGAGTGTATATATATATATATATATATATATATATATATATATATATATATATATATATATATATATGTATATATATATATATATAAAGGAAGAAAGAAGAAAAGTTTATGTAGTTGTAGACGGAAATTATCAAGAAATATACATTTATTAAATTTAACGTAAAAAATCATGATTGATTCATTCATTGATTGATTTGAAGTTCGCTGGCATCCTAACATCGAAGGATATTGACGCCAATATCGTTTATTATAAATAAAGATTAAAAGAATATTCGATTAAAATCAGAAAAGCAACTATATTATAAAAGTTAAATAGCATTAAGAAGACCTGCTACTGATACAAATTTAAATATGCCACTAGCATTGTACGACACATCATGTCCAAGGATCTTGGCAAGGATTAACCTGCCATCTTCACCCCAAGCCTCAGACAGATATCTATTTCTTTCTGTGCTATACTGTAAATAGGCCATTCAGTCAACAAATGCCTCGCTGTCAAGGGTATTAAACAGTCGTTGCAATAGGGTTGGCGTTGGCCAGCCAGCAGAAACTCAAGTGTCATCCGAGTGTGACCAATGCGGAGACGACAGAGAGTAGTCTCGCACTTTCGGGGCATCACATTGTATCTCCAAAGGGATATAACAATCGTCATTTTCACTCATCTTATTTTCGGTTAAACTATCCCAATGCTGTTGCCAATTGTTATAAATGAAATTGATTGCTGGTAAAAAATAATTACAGAGAATGGGAGACCTTCTTGGTAGAAACTCGGCTGCAGCACTCCTTGCCAGGGAATCTGCCTCTTCATTTCCAGACACACCTGCGTGTGCCGGAACCCACAAAAATCGAAGTTATCTCTTTCAGGCTAATGATTAAAAGCCACTCTAAAATCTTCAAAACTAAAGCTTGAAGGACACTTCTTGAATCACTAAAAATGGTAAAATTGCTCTCCTCTTTTAAGGCTTAAAAATCATGATTTAAATCAAAAGCAATTTGAGTGTCATATCAATTATTAAAAGCAATATATATATATATATATATATATATATATATATATATATATATATATATATATATATATATATATAAATATATATAAATATATATATATATATATATATATATATATATTTATATATATATATATATATATATATATATATATATATATATATATATATATATATAAAAGAAGAATGAAGAAAATATGATGTTGAGGGAAAGTATTGGAAATAAGTCTTCGTCCTGCACTGATAATGTTCTGGTCCTGTAGCAAGTCGGGCAACAGTGAATCATGGTCATATCTTAACCATCACCCCCCCCCCCAAAAAAAAAATATTCAAAAACATAAGAAAAAAAAAATTAAACGAAAGCCTCTTTGTTGATAATAGCAACAAATGTAATTAAGAAGTTTAATAAGCTTACTTATTTTATTTAATGCAAAGTAACAGAAGTGTAATTTCTAATCAATATAATCCAAAATTGACAGAATATAAATCGACACGTTACCAAATTTCTACATTATGTATCAGACAGGGTCGCAGTGTGAGTAGATTACCCTTGGTAATGTATATTGAACTATGGTTTCATTTAACATTGACCAAATTTAATACCAGAAAATGCCCTCATAAGATTTAAATAAATAATCATCAGCAGCTAAAATAATTACAGTATTCCTGAAATAATAATTTAAATTAAAAAAAATGCATTTAAATAAAAAAAAATCTGATTTACATCAAATATTTTTTTTTTTTTTCATGATTTTCTTCAACCCTGGAAAGAGGTTTGTAACATGTTTTGTTTAGTTTGCACTTTTGTATGGCTGTGAAACTTTGGCCTTGAAGAAAGTAGACGAGGAGATGTTACAGGCTACAGAAATGGGGTTTGAAGACGATTGCTAAAAATATTATGGACTGAGAAGAAAACTAATGAGGAGGCATTTGGAGAGGGTGGGAGTTGGGAGAGAGAGCTTTTAGCTTCAGTGAGAGGTAGGCAAATTCTGTTTCTGGGTTACATAGTAAGAAGACAAAACTAGAACATTCTCTCTCTCTCTCTCTCTCTCTCTCTCTCTCTCTCTCTCTCTCTCTCTCTCTCTCTCTCTCTCTCTCTCTCTCTCTCTCTCTCTCATAAAATTGAGGGAAGAAGGCCGAAGGGAAGACCTACACAAATATATATGGATGGATCGGTGATAATGATTGGAGGAGGAATATCTGCATCTCGGTTGCTGCAGAAAGTAGGAAAAAGAAAGGAATGGCGAGCAATGATTGCCGACGTCCTTTGGGATATGGCACTTGGATAATTATATATATATATATATATATATATATATATATATATATATATATATATATATACAGATATATCTATGTATATACATACTTTATAAATTAAAATTTATATACATATACACATACCTATATGTATTCACACACACACACACACACACACACACACACACACACACACACACACACATATATATATATATATATATATATATATATGTGTGTGTGTGTGTGTGTGTGTGTGTACAAGTTGGTGTTAACAAACCTCTTACATATAAAGTTCTGAGCTAGATTGAATTGATATTTTCAAAAATTGATGTTCTTATCGACATGATTTTAGTGCCCCAATTTTAATCCAAATTGCAGTAAGTTTTCATTGCATAATTTATAATATGTAAATATTTTCAATTGCCAGTATCCCTCTCATTAAGGAGATATTCAACAATGATGACCTTTTTATTAGAAAATTCTTATTACCTATGCTGACTTCAGCAGTGAATCAAGTACCAGGTAATTTTAGGGTCGTGTTGACATATGTGGTTTGAGTGATCTTTTAGGTCTATCTGCTAAATCATCACCCATTGCCTGGCCCTCCTTGGACCTAGCTTGGGTGAAAAAGGGGCTTGGGCACTGATCATATGTATATATTGTCAGAGTCTATAGCATTGTCTTGCTTGAGACGGCAATGTCACTGTCCTTTGCCTGCCTATGGTATTCATGAGCGGCCTTTAAACTTTCAAGCTGTGGTTAACCGCAAGTATGATGATGGATGGCAGATGATCAGTAACCTCATCCCTCAGGAAACCCGAATAATAGAAAGAAAAAATAATATAGTGAAGACAAAACTAACTTGGGAGTTTCAGTTACAAATCTATGTAACAGAAGTTCTGAACCCCTTTTTCCAACACAAACTACAATAAATTTCGGAAATACATGCTAGGTGAAGCTACTTAATTAAACGCCAATTCCAAGAGTTCTAATCCAAACTACAGTATACAAGCACCTACATTGACCCCCCAAACATTACCCAACCTTTCCAGAACACCGGCAGTCTTCACTAATCCATAACGAGTATCTGGATCCATCTTCCTTTCATGACTTCCGGCTGCGATGATGGAGAATTAAATACTTCCGGAGACATAATGAGCGAGGGAGTTACCCGTTTGATTATTGATATGCCTCATCTAAACTTGTGTCGGAGTGTTTTGTAAGTGAAATTGCTGCTATGACTAATGGATGGAAGGGGTGCCTATGGAATTCTTATTATAGAGGTTCTAGGGAGACAGACAGACCCAAACACCCACAAAGAATCCCAATCATATTCCTGTAATCAATAGGGTTTATTTAATTGGAAATGCCAGACCCAAGGGATTAAGATTGAACAATATTATAATTAGAATAAATCAATTTCCTTACTCTGATATTCGATCAGTTACCCCTTATTAAAGAATGTCTACATGTCCCAAGTACTTTGTCTTCTCTAATTGGGGAAGTTATGGAACCTGTTGGCTTGCCCGCCACTCGTATGAGTGACAAGTAAAAAAAGGCAAATGCTATCGGCACATAAACAGTTGAAAACTCATTTCACTAGTAATCTCATCACAAATACACCTACTGGAAACCGTTATCAAGGGAAAAAAGTACACTATATATATATATATATATATATATATATATATATATATATATATATATATATATATATATATATATATATATGAATATTAATCACAAGCACACGTGATTTCAATCATTGTAAATATCACCCACGAATGGCATTTAATACCGAATTCTATCTTGGGAACATACATCCACTTGGAATTCATTTTATGGCAACAGCTTCTGGCCGGGTGGAGATTCGAACCCCCACCTGTTCGGCTGGAAACCATATAAATACATATATATATATATATATATATATATATATATATATATATATATATATATATATATATGTGTGTGTGTGTGTGTGTGTATACACACATACATATATATACATACATACATACATACATATATATATATATATATATATATATATATATATATATATATATATATGCATATGTATATGTATAATCAAGTTAAAAATTTAATTTAAAACACGAAAAGGACTTGCAGTAAAATGCAGTACAACGTGAATAGTGCATGAAAAAATGTGGTAAATAAGAATGTCGCAACATATCCGCCACCTTTACTAGTATTATCTCACACAAAAAAACTCCAACAATTTCGGCAAAAAATTCTTAAAAATAGAGGAAACTTTTAAAAACTATTGTTACTGGAAGTAGCTTTCTCCTTAAGTAAAAGATGGTTACCATCCTATCGCAAAAAAAAAAAAAAAAAAAAAAAAATGTCCAGGCATCGAGACAGTCCAACAACAAATGCTTAACAATAAAGAAAACTAAGCAATCAATAAAAAATGTAATATGAATAATAGTCTCATTGGCGTAAATGATTTTAGCAAAGACGACATAAGATCGGTGAAAGGAAGAGTTATTAAAAAAATCCATTTTCTTACCTCCTCTTCATCCGTTGCTGTCGGGATATCTTCTAATTTCAGTCATCTGATGTTTACGAAGAAGAGCTCTCGCCCATAAACACTGACCAGGCCATGGTGATTATCCTCATGCTGAGCGAAGAATAAATTCACTGGGTGGTAAAGAGATACAATTTTTGAGTCATTTCATTCAGAACATTTGAACAAAATATAGAATAATAAATATAAACAAAGTTATTCAGTCTAACATTGCACTTCCACTCAAATAACGAATATTATTTTTCATTGATATTCAAATATCATAAAACACACACACACACACACACACACACACACACACACACATATATATATATATATATATATATATATATATATAATATATATATATATATATATATATAATATATATATATATATATATATATATATGTATATATATATATATATATATATATTTATATATACATATATATACATACTGTGCATATACATGTATACACACACACACACACATATATATATATATATATATATATATATATATATATATATATATATATATATATATGTATATACTTACATACATACATATATATACATTATATATATATACAGATATATATATACAGTATATATATATATACTGTATATATATATATATATATATATATATATATATATATATATATATATATATATATATATATATATTATGGTCGAATGGTCTGGGAACCAAAAATGTACATTATACATTACGGCTGACAAGCTACACAACCTCTCTAGTTCCAAATTCACCTGTGTGTTTTTAAATAAATCTGTTATATTTGGATAATACCCGAACCCTAAGAAAATTATATAACTCCCAGACGACAATATATAAAACACTGAATATCCAAAGGTCTCTTAAGTACACTTAAAACAAAACTGGGTAAGTATCATTAAGGACTATTCAAAATCACCTCTTACTTCGATTCTTTCACAAGGATACGAGTGTGTTCTGAAATAAACACTGGTGATCGAAATAATACACTCTTTACAAATATAAATATATTCTATAAAAATTACAACACTAAAGAAATTTACATAAAAAATAAATCACTCAAAATACTAAGTCTGAGCAAAACTTAGATTAAGACAAAAGAATGTTTAACCAATTGTTTCACTGGAAATTAAATTTTACACTAACATTCAGGCCCCGAGCACACTAGCCACTCTGTGGCACCACAAGTGGCCGTGCAAAGTGGCAGGCCAGAGCACACTAGCCACTCTGTGGCACCACAAGTGGCCGTGCAAAGTGGCAGGCCAGGGCACACTAGCCACTTTTTACAACCACAAGTTGCGACCACATGTGGCGACCACGTGTGGTTATGTTTTGAATACAGCCATTCTTCAAAAGCCTTCTTTTTCTCTTCCACTTTTACCTTCACTCCTTCATTCCACCATTCACTGCCCTTCCTCATGCGGCCTCCAACAAACTTTTGCCACACACATCACTTGCAATCCCAACAAAATTTGCTTTTACTAACTTCCACTCCTCCTCTAAATTACCAGTTTCTCTTAC
>NC_090752.1:78362376-78367376 GCF_036898095.1 Palaemon carinicauda
AACCAATTCACTGCTCATTGCATAAGAGCGGTCGACCCCAAATACAGCCTAATATTTTTTTTACTTGGTTTCTGTTACAATATAAGTATTATATTACTGAATGAAGATATTCAGTAGGTGTACTATACATGTATACGTTTACTATGTACACTGTAAGACTAAAGTACACATAAAATGGAGCCAGCTTTTATATCAAATTTGCATAGATTGTTCATTGGATACAGGCTGGGGTATCATCAATGACATACCTTTTCATTAACCGACCATATGAATGGTATTTAGCCAATTACCTTCTCTTGGGTCCTTTTCATTATTCCCGCGTTCCACATTCCCCGAAAAACATTCAGGAGCAATTTACTTACACTCGTTACGCTCCTCCATCCCTATTTACGTTTTATTACTCGGCAATTACGCCTTAAGTAAATATCAATGAACATGATGAAAGACAAGAGGCTTTATGGAAAACTTGTGCCTCTAATTATAATAACGTTAATCACTGAATTTTACATTGGCTTGGATCCTGGAGGCCCCTTTCAGGTCGTTCATTAATTAGGGGTCATTTTCTAAAAACAGGAATAAACTATATTTTCCACAAGATAACGAGTTCGTCATTAATCGAAATCTGAATTGCGGCTTTTATTATTTTCATTAGGCTTCTAAAAAGAGAGTTGCTAGCATAATTGTTAAGCTGCTATTAAGGCAATGGCAAAGTATGATTTTTATTACATCAGTAAATTTACATATTTTAAAGAACATTACCGCCTAATAAAGTCGGTGGTATGTTGACTATTGCCTGTTCATTAAATGAAAATGCAGGTATTCCCACTCGATGTCGAAAGAATGTTATGAAGTTTATTCATTTATATTAAGGCATTTGGCAAATGATACTTGTAAGAAAGAGATACCGGTACAATGATCTCTACTTTCCATGAAAATAGATAGTCAATTGTGCTGAAAATAATAAAGATGATCAATAGGCTTCAAAATATTTTCAAACATTTTACAAAAGTAATATTATGTAATTTATGTAAACAACGTAAAAACTCTTTTCTTTCTATTTACTAATATTTTCACTATGGCAATGATTTTGATGTTGATTGGAAGAAATACGAAATTACTTATCCTAAAAATGGCCTTCGTTTTTTCCATTAATGTTCAAGTTTTAACTGTAGCATGAAAATAAATTAATCTTATTCCTAAGTTGTCACAATCAAGGCATAAATGTATTTTCGAAAAAAAAATCCAGAATTCATTGTGAAAATTTCAAAATGATAGCAAAAGTCATAGTGGAAGAAGAGCTGTGTCTATGTTAAACTGGGAGTCATAAGAATCAAGGTTTATTATTAATAAGTGATATGAGTTGACAGTATAGAGGAAAATCTGTTTAAAAATTCTCATACATTTGAGATAAATCTCATTTTAACAAGGCCATAAATATATAAAAATTTTATAAGATTAATGTTAGCAATGAGCGAAAATCTATGCTGAGGATACCCAGTCAAATCATGAGTAAATTGAAACTGTGAAAGCTCTTCGTCGTAAAATGATGTATTGACAGACATCAAAGAGATACCTCCCATAAAGGGACATAGAAGCAAAAGTTCATTGGTCACTCGATCACATGAAAACATTTAACGATGAATTTGGAGATTTCAGTATTGGCGATTGTTGGATGCTTTCAGTATGAAATGGTCCTTTGGTGAAGGAAATACATGTGATAATTAACCAGTAATTAATACTAGAGCGTCTGCTATTAACTTCATACAAAGAAGAGCATGTAAAGGTTTTTTAATCGAGAATGATCCTTTCTTCAATTTTCAAATTCGTCAGTAGAAGTTGATTGAAAAATACCAGCGCACTCGTGAGTGCTTTTGCATGAGAGAGAGAGAGAGAGAGAGAGAGAGAGAGAGAGAGAGAGAGAGAGAGAGAGAGAGAGAGAGAGAGAGAGAGAGAGAGAGAGAGAGAGCAGTATTTTCTTCCATTTTTTCTGGTCTCTAATAAAAATTAATCAATAATAATAATAATAACATATAATCAAAATAATTGTCTAAAAGTTTTAGGTGAAAACATTTAGCTGTCAAAGAATCTAAGGACATCATGTATACACTCATAGTTGAGGTGTAATGACAGTCCCATCTTTTCTCTATCTTAGAATGAATGACAGGATCACAATAGTTCACAAATGACTTTTAACGCATAACAATCCTTTCTAGACGGATTTTTTTGAAGTAATTCCCATCAGGCAGCCAGCCATCTTGGGAAGCATGTCAAGCGTTGTCGCCTCAATGGTTTTACGAGAGTGACGGGTATGCCAATGCCTCTTGCCAAGCGCCGCAAAGTTTCACGTCTCTGTTCAACGTCGACTGAACGAAAATTTTCACGAATAAAACACGATAAACATAGATATTCTTTTATGGATATGACCCCTGTACTACGCTAGGCTGCTGGTAGGTCATATATAAATTCTGGAGATTTATTTCTTCCAAAACTATTCACATTAAGGCTGTTATTAAAGTTTATTATGGAAAGGATTGGCGTTCAAGTTGTGGTTATATCTATACGCATATATGTACATATACACATATATGTGTATATATGTGTATATATACACATATATGTATATATATATATATATATATATATATATATATATATATATATATATATACGTATATATATCATATTTGCATACATACATATTTTCATAAAAACAGTATATATCTTTAATTAAAGAAATTAAAATTTGATATTTGAATTATTATCAAAACTTTGTGCTGTTATCTTGAGCACATCTTGCAGATTTTCTTATACGTTATGTCCCACTTTTAATAGATTTACCAGTTTGACAGACATAGAATATTCACCTAAATTACAGGGGACATGATAATATACATATTCTATGGTACTGTCAGAAGGAATCTTTATAAGTGTTGTTTTCGTTGTATTATTGGTTTTAAAAGCTGCATTAACATTCAAGTTTATTAACAAATGGGGAATTTCTTTATATTTCTTTGTTCTTAAAGCTATGCTGCCAGATGTTTGGCAAACACGGAATAAATTATATCCCGAATATATCTCATTTTCTTTTACAGAGTTATTCTTAACAGTTTTTCTATTTAAAATTATATTTAAACACTACCCTTATATCGAGTTTATTACAAAAAGGGTATGATATCTAGAAACCTTCATGGAATAGTAAACAAATTATTATTTATTGCTTCGTTTTTCTCTAACTGGAAACTTGGCTTTACTCATACAGTTTTCTAAAAAAAAAAGAAAAAAAAAATACTTGAGATATCACAGATTAGGAGGCAATTTGTTTAATTTTTGTATGCTCATCTTCTATGACACAAGGCTAGAAATGACAATAATGTGATATATATTCTAGTATTTCAAGATCAGAATATTATCTGTTTTATGTCATCAGAACATCTAAAAGAATATCTTTAAGAACAAAACGGCATAAGATGACTCTTTCTGGGGGTTTCATTAATAAAGCTTTGGCCGTCCATTGGCTTCGGTCATAGAATTGTTGAAGGCCGAGACAGTAATCTATATAAATGACTTTAAGGAAGATATAATATACATAAATGACTTTATTAAAATAAATATTGTGGAATACTTTTTAAGAACCTGTACCCAATGTCATAATTTAAATGAAGGCCATAGTCTGTTTTTCAGTAATCCTGTACTATACTCTTTTAATTAAAACTGATTTATCTACAATCATCAAGAAACTGTATAGACACGATGCTCTTTTATATTTACTATCATTGAGAGGCCAATGATACCAATTACAATAAGAAAGTATTAGCTCCAATCAATTCTATTCACTTTTCATTTCTTATCTAATGATATATAGGAATTAATGCAGAAACGGTCAAACAAACATAGTTTTTATCATTCAGGAGGGACTGTCAAAAGCGATGGAATATGAAATGGTCAAACAAACATAGTTTTTATCATTCAGGAGGGACTGTCAAAAGTGATGGAATATGAAATGGTCAAACAAACATAGTTTTTATCATTCAGGAGGGACTGTCAAAAGCGATGGAATATGAAATGGTCAAACAAACATAGTTTCTATCATTCAGGAGGCACTCTCAAAAGTGATGGAATATGAAACGGTCAAACAAACAAAGTTTTTATCATTCAGGAGGCACTGTCAAAAGTGATGGAATATGCAAAAGAGAGACTAAGAAGAGAATATCCATGGCAAAAGATGCCTTTGGCAAAATAAAAAAATAATTCACAAAATAGAAAAAATTTAGGAATCTTAGAAGGAGCCTCAGGATAAATTTGATTTAAATCGATTTGAATCAGAGTAAATAATCTCGAGTGTATATATATATATATATATATATATATATATATATATATATATATATATATATATATATATATATATATATATATATAAGGAAGAAAGAAGAAAAGTTGATGTAGAAGTAGACGGAAATTATCGAAGAAAAATACACTTATTAAATCTAACGTAAAAAATCATGATTGATTGATTCATTTATTGATTTGAAGTTCGCTGGCATCCTAACATCCAAGGATATTGACGCCAATATCGTTTATTATAAATAAAGATTAAAAGAATATTCGATTAAAATCAGAAATGCAACTATATTATAAAAGTTAGATAGTATTAAGAAGACCTGCTTCTGATACAAATTTAAATATGTCACTAGCATTGTACGACACATCATGTCCAACGATCTTGGCAAGGATTAACCTGCCATCTTCACTCCAAGCCTCAGACAGATATCTATTTTTTTCTGTGCTATACTGTAAATGGGCCATTCAGTCAACAAATGCCTCACTGTCAAGGGTATTAAACAGTGGTTGCAATAGGGTTGGCGTTGGCCAGCCAGCAGAAACTCATGTGTCATCCGAGTGTGACCAATGCGGAGACGACAAAGAGTAGTCTCGCATTTTCGGGGCATCACATTGTATTTCCAAAGGGATATAACAATCGTAATTTTCACTCATCTTAT
>NC_090752.1:78372376-78379876 GCF_036898095.1 Palaemon carinicauda
TTCACAATTTAAAATTTCTTGCAAAATTGTAGTAACGATTTAACACACTACACACTATTTACGTTGGGCACTTTTGAGAGGACACCTATGAGGCACTTGATAGAGAGAGGATGAACTTTGGCTCTTTCATATAACAGGTTGTTTCTCTTTTGCCCTATGCATCCCTAGGGGCACAAATAAATTGACTTAGTGACTTCTAGATTGTCCTAGTTCAGAGATCTGGAAGCTTGGGGGCTGACTTAGCGACGCCAGAGTTTCCAACTATCACGTATCAAACAAGAGAATCAACTTCGCTGCAAAGCAACTCCCTTTCAGCAGCTCCGCCCACCCCCGTTCTCAAACATTAAAAAAAAAGATAAAATCTAACAATGGGGTTTTTGCGAACCTTTCAAAAAAACATGGCAAATATTGGGATTGCATATTTTTTCACAAACATGACGCAATACCATTAAAAAAATTACATAAACCCTCGTTCACACCTCGTAGGGTCACATAGCACTCTTAAACAGTTACATAAGACTTCGTAACAATTTAGATGAAATTATTATTATTATTATTAAAAGTTAATTCTTAAAAATAACATGAATTTACAAATACTGACTCAAATGAAAAATACAATGAAATGGACAAAAGTCTTACATAATTTACATACAAAACTTGAAACTACAGGAGAGGAACTCACCTCATAAGCTAGCTATTCACCTCTAAAATGCACATATGAAATACAAAAATAAAACATTTACTCTACACTAGACCAGCTTCGTAAGAATATAGAAATATATATATATATATATATATATATATATATATATATATATATATTATATGTATAGATACATATATATTCATAGATATATATATATATATATATATATATATATATATATATATATATATACATATATATATTATATATATGTATATATAAATAAATATATATACATATATATATATATAATATATATATATATATATATATATATATATATATACATATGTATATATTTGTGCATATATATATATATATATATATATATATATATATATATATATATATATATATATATATATATATATGTATATATATACATATATAATATATAAACATATATACATATATATATATATATATATATATATATATATATATATAAACATACATATATATATATATATATATATATATATATATATATATATATATATATATATATATATATATATATACACATATGTATCGGTGACAAAAACAGCACCTTTATTCTTTAAACAGCTATCAGATTTGTAGTGCTGCAGCCAATCCAAAATATAAAACAATATAAAAAGCCGTTTCAAAAAACAAAGCGAACATGATGACATTGACACGTACAGATTCCAGTAATTACTTCTTGAGATCGTAATTATCTTACCTAAAGTATATTCAGCGAAGTTGAAAATTAATTCATATCAAAATTAATATCAAATTGGGTTATATATATTTCAAAACGTTGATTATTTGAGATAAAAAATATTTAGTACCTTTTTACATCGAATTTGGTTAATTCTATCAGTTCTCTGTTTTGAGAATTTAACTCCTGTGAGCAGGAAATTATTTAGATTATACAACGGGTGCCTGCTGGGAGATCAACACCATGACAGGAAAGAGCCCCCCATCCCCCTCAAAAAAAAAAAAAAACACCCTGATATATATAAGAAGTAGGTATCAAAGTACATGGGTGAAATAAACGAATATGCTAATTCGTTCATATAGAATCTGATAAAACAGGGTTATCCATTTTTACCGTTTTTAGCGCTCTCAAGATATTTTACATTCTTTATTCATTAACTCTGAAATAGTTTAATTATTTCCTTTCCTCACTGAGCTATTTTTCCTTGTTGGCGCCCTTCTTTTCAAACTAGGGTAGGAGCTTAGCTAATAAATAACAATACCGATAACAATAACAATAACAACAATAATAATAATGATAATAATAATAATAATAATAATAACATTAATAATAATAATGAAGATGATGATGATAGCAACCAGAGATTCCTGACCTCCTGCCAAAGGCTAATGGAGTCGTCCATGGCCAAAGATCTATCGGGAGTGGAAATTTTGTCAAACTCCGTCAATTTGTTTTAACGCTATGTTTAAAATGGCTAGAAAATGCAAATCTGGATCTGATGGTGTCCATAACCTAAGATCCATCTGCGGGAAAATTTCGTCAAAATCCGTAGTGTAGTTTTAACATAATACTGTACAGATACAGAAATAGAGAAAAATAAATAAATAAGCCAACTATTCTATAACCTTCTTGACAGTTGTAATAATAACAATATTAACAATGATAATAATAATAATAATAATAATTATAATAATAATAATAATAATAGAAAAGTACCAAGACTTACAAAATGAATTGTAAAGACTATAGAATATGCAAGTGAAGAGGGGTCAATAATCACAGGAACACTTGGGACCATACCCACTTCATTGATAGAAAATCTTGAAAAGGTTAGAGCTGAGAAAGCCCCGGGACTGATGCAAAAGAGCTTGCTACTTGATTGATTGATTGATTTGAAGTTTTCTGGAATCCTGACATCGAAGGTCATTGACGCCGATATCGTTTATTATAGGTAAAGATTAAAAGAATATTCAATTAAAACCAGGGAAGTAAATATGTTATAAAAGTTAAATAGCAATAAGAAGATCTGCTTCTGATATATATCTAAAAATGCCACTAGAAGTAAATATGTTATAAAAGTTAAATAGCATTAAGAAGACCTGCTTCTGATATCAATTTAAAAATACCACTAGCATTGTACCACACATCATGTCCAAGGATCTTGGCCAGGATGAACCTGCCATCCTCACCTCGAGCCTCAAAAAGATATCTATTTCTCAAGTTATTATAATTGGGTCATTCGATCAACAAATGCCTCACTGTTAAAGGTACCAAACAGTCGTCACGATACGGTTGGTGTTGGCGCTTCAGAAGAAACTTGTGTGTCAACAGTGTGTGACCAATGCGAAGACGACAAAGAGACGTCTTCCACTTTCGGGGGATATCTCCAAGGAGATATGACATTTGTTACTTCTCTCATCTTATTGCCATCTAGACCATCCCAGTGGTGTTGCCAACTATTACAAAACAATTTCCTGATGTTATGTAGGAAATCATTAAAGGGAATAGGATACCTTCTTGGTAGCAACTCGGAGGTAGCATTCTTTGCCAGTAAATCTGCCTTCTCATTCCCAGAAACTCCTACATGTGCTGGAACCCAACAAAATTGAACCATTATACCTCTCCAACCAATAATAAAAAGCCATTCTAAAATCTTTAAAACTAGAGGGTTACTAGAGTTAAAAACTTCTAAAGCTTGAAGGACACTCCTTGCATCTCTAAAATGGTAAAATTACCCCCCTTCTCCAATGCTATTTTCTCAGTAGCAGTTAGTATGCCATACAGTTCGGCAGTAAATATGGAAGCTGTTAGAGGAAGTGCACCTCTACAATTAAAATCATTACTATGTACTAAAAATCCAACGCCAGCATCAGATCTGGAGCCATCAGTATATATAAAGTCGATCCCTTATGTTCTGCAACATGTTCTATAAAAGACACCTGGACTCTAATTCAATAATATTCTTCTTAACTCCAATAAAATATTTACAAAAAGATACCTCTGATAATTTCCATGGAGGCGTTGATGATACCTTAAATGGAAGCACCTTACTTCTAATTCAGACTGTTTAATAATTGTTTCACCCAAAAGCCATAACATAGAGGAGATTTAGGGTGTAAAATACCGAGCAATAGAAGACTTTCGGTAAAGGTCTAGAGGTAACTCTCGGGCATTAACAAGGAGATTTGTAATAGGCGAAGTTCTAAACGCTCCTGTGGACAATCTAATACCAGCATGATGTATTGAATCTAACATCTTTAATCGGCTTGGGGTGGCTGAAGAGTATATTTCACATCCATAACTAATTTTGGAACAAATCAAGGGCTTGCATAATTTTAGAATAGTATTGCGGTCTGGCTCCCATGATGTATGGGACACTACTTTTAAAAGATTCAGATCCTCAAGACATTTAGCTTTTAACGCTTTTAAGTGAGACACCCACATAAGCCTACAGTCAAATATCAAACCTAAAAATTTAGCTTCACTTACACATGGGATACATTGACTTTTAATGTAAATATCCGGGTCTGGATGTACTCCCCGGATACGGCAGAAATGGACAATAGTAGTTTTACTTGTCGAGAACTCAAATCCATTCATATCGGCCCACTGAGTAATATTGTCAATTGAGAGTTGTAGTTTTCTCTCAACAATTGCCATTCTAGTTCCAGCAAATGATATGGAGAGATCATCTACAAATAATGTTGAGAGAACATCCCAGGGAATGACTGAGAATATCCCATTAATTGCTAGTGCGAAGAGGGTTACACTCAGCACACTACCCAGAGGAACTCCTTCTTCCGGACATTTACTCTCTGTTAGAGCTATCCCCACTCTCTCTTGAAAAATTCTACGTGAAAGAAATGACTGAATAAATAGTAGTAGCTCTCCTCTTATTCCTAATTCATGAATTGTTTTAAGTATATCGTATCTCCATGTGGTATCATATCCCTTTTCAAGGTAAAAAAAGACTGTCACATTGTGCTGTTTGGAAGCAACGGCTTCAAAAATAGAGGATTCAAGTCGTATTAACACATCAGTCGTTGAGGGCATTTTTCTGAATCCACACTGAATCGGATATAATATACCCTTTTTTTTAAGGTACCAAATCAGTCTTACATTGACCATCTTCTCCATAATTTTACAAAAACAAGATTTTAATGCAATTGGCCTATAATTTGCTGGTAAAAACTTGTTCTTACCAGGTTTTAAAAAGGCTAAAATAATGGCTAGTTCCCAAACACTTGGATAACTATGATCATGCCATATTCTATTAATAATCCTTGAAATAAATAACTTTGTATTAAAATGTACATGTTTAATCATTGCATAAGAAATTCCATTGGGTCCAGGGGCTGTATCGTTACAATTAGTAAGAGCTGCATCAAATTCTCTTTTAGTAAAAGGAGAATTATATAACTCTTCCCTTCTTGTTACAAAACTCAAAATTTTCTTTTCTTCGTTGCTCCTATACTGGTGACCTGGAGCTCTTTCGCACTTGCATGATATATTTGAAAAATGATCAGCCAGGGCATTGCTAACACCATTTGCTTCAGTCACATACTGACCATTCATCTTCAACACTGGTGGTGGGTTCCAGGTAAATTCTCCGGCAATCTTTTTTATTTTTCCTCCACACAGCAGACGGTGGTGTTCTACTGTTAATGGAGGAAACACAAGACACCCATGACTGGCGCCTAACTTCCTTCATGGCATGACAGAACTGTGCTGTACTTTTCTTGTATATATTCAAATTGCCCACAGTGTGGTATCTCCGCAGTCGAATTAAAGACCTTCTTGTGGTTCTGTGCAGGGCAGTTAGTTCTGGAGACCACCAGGGTACTGGTCGTCGTTTGAATAATCCTGTTGTTTTGGGAATTGAATTAACTCCTGCTGTATGAAGGGTTCAATTCAGTAAGTCTATGGCATCATCAATATTTTCAAACTGTTCTGCATTTCCTTCAATTTCACTTAGCTCATGAAATCTATCCCAGTCCGCCTTATCAAGATTCCATCGGGGAGATGTTTGAAAAGGTGGACCATTGTTGGTGTTTATAATGATTGGTGCATGATCACTAGTATGTCAATCATCTAATACCCTCCAATCGAAATTAAGGAGGCAGTTAGGGCTTGCAATTGGAAGGTCAATGCATGACAAGGTACCTGTCTGAACATGGAAGTGTCTGGCTTCTCCTGTATTTAGGAGTCCCACATCCTCGTTTTCCACAATTGGTGATTTAATATTGCCCCTGGTGTTTGCTAAAACATCACCCCACAAAGGATGTCTACTATTCACATCTCAGAGTAAAAGGAAAGGTTGATGGAACTGTGTAATCATCTCTACTAAATCATCATATGATATGTTATCATTAGCAGATTATATATTTTCTCCCTATATCAATCTGCCTGCAGAGGTGTACGAATAGATAAGGGTATTTGTAGAACATCTTGACGAACGTATAAGAGGCTTCCACCATGGCTCCCTACTCGGTGACCATATGGTGTCCTATAGTGAACATATTTGCGAGGACAAGGGGTATTAGCCTCAAGGTTGCTCTCTTGTAGACTTACAATTATGGGGGAATACTCGTGAATTAAGAGCTTAAATTCTTCATATTTACCTTAAACCCTGACAATTCCATTGCAAAATGGAGGAAAAAACTATATATTATTTTCTGGAAGACATCTTTGATGAGGTCTTCCCATTGATAGTTTTTGATTTGACAATATTTTCAGTAGGCTTCTTAAGTGTAGGTCTTGATAAGTTAGGTTTTATATTAGCCTTTTCAATGTTCCTTTACCTAATACTTGTGGGGGATGGTGGACCTCAACTTGAATTTCTGATTGATTCAAGAAGTTTTCCTGTGATCTGAAATATCAACCGGCAGAACATCATATCTATTTGATGTAATAACTTTGGTGTTTTTAATGGATGGGGGTGAGAAAGATGGAGGTCTGTCTCTTTTCCTATTGATATGTGGTGATTTGTTAGGTTTTGGTGTTTTCCCACTACAGGTAACTGTTTTATGTGGAACCTCCATCAAATCATGGAAAGATATAGCCCTGAGAGAGGTTACTATTATCCTTTGTAGTGGGGGACAAAGATTTCATAGAGGTGAGCGAAGCCTTAAGTGATATTTTTGCCCTTTCCTCTAGAATCTTATCAGAAGATGGCGAATTTCTCTTCTGGGGAATAGAGGCAGTAATATGTGGGTTGGATGTTTCATGCCTCATTTTCACTCCTGATTTCAATAACTTTGCCTAACTTGCTGAATTACTCTATAGTTTCTTAGCATGCCTCACACTTGTGTGTTCCATACTGGATTTATTGAGAACAGCCTCTTCCAACTCATATTGCTGGCAGCTCCTATCAGTAGATTTATAATTCAAATTGCAGTTTATACAATTTGCCATGGTAAACATTGGAGCAAGTACTACACATTTTATCATTCTTGCAAACTTTAGATGGATGCCCATATCTAAAGCAATTAAAACATTGCAGTGGCTTCTGCTTAAAAGTTCGAACTTTCACCCATTCATTTTCTATGTAAATGTGGAAAGGCACATCAGCATCCTGGAAAGTCAGGATAACAACTGACGTTCAAGGGACTTTATGCACTTTCCACACAGTTAAAGGACACATGGCCAATATCTCCTCTTCTGTAAACTCGTATGTCTCTACTAAAAATACACCCCTTCCATAACTGAAGTTTAGATGGGGTTTCACATCCAGCTTTATGTTATCATTCTCTGTATTTAAATTGCTAAGTATAACAGATTGAGTTTCTGATTTGGCACTTACGAGGAAACTGTTCTTTCCAAACCGAGATAT
>NC_090752.1:78384876-78394876 GCF_036898095.1 Palaemon carinicauda
CAGGCATTCCATGGGTCAGGAGTTTGAAACTCCCTTACAGCGTGATGAATTCACTAGCTTGCCGAATCATCAAAAGCTATTGCCTGGTCTTCCCTGGGCCTGAGCTATGATCATTCCAAGACATTGTGTGACAGTCTGAACCAAAATGACCTGTTCCTTGCCCCTGTCGCTCGTTAACGACTTTCTTAATAACCGAAACGACAGTGTTACCAAGTCTATCTCCAGGTAGTAAATCCTCCCACTTTATTTCAAAAAATTCAGTTAAAGTTTACGTTATGTTCCTATATAAAAAAGTTCTTCGGCAATATTGTTAAGTTCCACTTAATTTCAACTCAAAATATGAATAATAAAAACTTGCGTAAAAACACATACACACACATATATATGTGTGCTAATGCATGTATTTAGCATATATATATATATATATATATATATATATATATATATATATATATATATATATATATATATATATATATGAGTGAGAGATTCTTTAACGTGGTGAAAAGAATTGTGTATAGGCATCCTTATTATTACTATTGTTATTACTTGCTAAGCTACAATCCTAGTTAGGAAAGCAGGATGCTATAAGCCCGGGGGCCCCAACAGGGAAAATAGACCAGTGAGGAAAGGAAACAGGAAAAATAAAATATTTTAAGAATAGTAACATTAAAATAAAATATTTTCTACTATAAAAACTTTAACAAAACAAGTGGAAGATAAATAAGACAGAATAGTGTGCCTGAGTGTACCCTCAAGCAAGAAAACTTTAACCCAAAACAGTGGAAAACAGTACAAAACTGTACTAGTCCTGACCACACATACTAGATTAGTTTGATGTTAGAGATCCGACTAAAGTCTACCACCATCACCAATGCACAAGGACCAGCATGCTGATGAAAATGGCCCAGCCCCATCCAGACTAAGGATATGTCTGACGGTTTTATCCTGTAGTGGACTGGATTAGTGTGTATTTGTTGTTGTTGTTTTATATGAAACATATATATACACACATACATATATATATATATCTATATATATATATATATATATATATATATATATATATATATATATATATATATACTGCATAAATATATATTATATATACATATATACACACACACACACATATATATATATATATATATATATATATATATATATATATATATATATATACTGCATAAATATATATTATATATACATATATATACACACACACATATATGTATATATATATATATATATATATATATATATATATATATATTTATATATATATGTATATATATATATGTATGTATATATAGTAATATCTATAAACATTATATATAACATATAAAATAATATATATATATATATATATATATATATATATATACAATATATATACCATATAATATAATACGCATATATATGTATAAATACAGTATACATTATATATATATATATATATATATATATATATATATATATATTAGTTGATAGTTGGGTTCCTCTCGGGAATCGCAATTTTAGTAGAAATAAAATAGTCAATGCTGCTATCATCATCTTTATTCGGTAGCTTTCGATATAGCTTATGTCAACCTCAGCCTATCTGCAATTATCATTATGTAAATTTAATAAAATTGATACAAATCATCCTAAGTACATAGTTAGGAAGATATACTTCCAAGAATTGCCCAGCTAGCTCTAAAATCAAACTAATCAAGGAACATAAAACCATATAAAAGACTTATTACACTATATAACTATATAAAAGACTCAATAATTAATATACCTTGTCACCCGCAGGAGACGATGACCACCCATCCAAAGCAGCAACCCACAGACCAAAGGGATCAATGGGTCACTGGCAACTGAACAGGTAAGCCCTCATTCAAGCTGGATTTTGTCTTAAAAATGTATAAAGACTCCAAGATTCTCAGTTGGCTGACGCTACTATGTCTGTCTGTAATTTTGAAATTATCCTTAGAAATGGCATGACCAGATTTAAATGCGTGGTCATAAATAGCTGAAATTGGCTTCTTATTCAAAGGTATATTGGTTCGTACCGATCTCCCCATGTGCTACGAAATCCTACACTGAAGCTGTCTAGATGTGGTTCCAGTGTAGCACTCATTACGGAGTGCACATAGAAAAGTGTATATGACACCAGAACACAAGAGAGTAGGCAGACTCTCCTTATATTTAAAAAGTGAGCCAACTGAGAGCTTGCTAATAAAAATTAGTTCTAAATCTATGTGGGTATAACACTTCCCCACAACACTCATAACCTCTGTTCTTAGTCTCTCCGAAACATGACCATAGTACGGAAAGGAGACATATAACTTTTTCCTACTGACCATTTGAATTGCTAAATTTTGACTAAATTTTACCTAAAAACTTCTTGACTTGGTTGTAATAGAGGTCCAGAGAGAACCCATTGATAACAAAAATGATTTTAGAAAATGTTGTTCCTCATAAAACCCCAGATAAGCTCAGAGATTTGGTGTCGGAGGACCCCTTAATTCACACTTTAAATATGGAAAATAAAAAAAACTACAGAGTTCGTAAGTGGAAGAAGTTAACAGAATTTATGAGAGTACTTTCAAGGGTAACATGAGCCAAACCTTGCTTAGCTTTTGATAATACAGTTGGCTCTTCTTATACATGGGGAGGTCTGGTGCCTCACATCTCACAACCGAGCAAAAATAGATCCTACTCTACAATCGTTAAAAATTTGTATTCTCATTTCTGGAATACTTATGCGCAGAGGTAATTTGCATGTATTGTAATTTTTTAAAGATCCACACTAAAGTCGGTACGGTATTGTCGGCAAAATGAATACATCCTTTTCAAAATTATCATTAAAATGTTGAGTAAGGATAATATCGTGCAATACATGAAAATATTTTTCTTTTTCTTTACACAATCAGCTTTACTTTACTTTAATTATACTAGACAACAAATTCAACTAAGTTATACAAAGACTTTCAAAGCTATATTGGTGTCAAAAACAAATAAAACATTTGGAACTTAGCAATAAGGCAATTGCTTATACTAAAAACATTATAAAAACCTAGCGCAGCTTTTGTGTATAACCTACAGTTGGTCCTTATCAGGGGATGTTATATTTTCAAAGCCACTCTACACCCCTTCCATTGGATAACACGAGTCCCCCAAACTCTACAGCTGTTAACCACTTGTTCCCGACTTGATAAAATACTTAGGAACAAAATTACTGTGAAGGTATTATTGTAAAACTCTACTCTACAGTTAGTACCGTATCAATATCCCTACCATGTTCACTTTTGAAACACCTATACTATACTATACAGGAGAATTAGGGTGCAACTCAAAATATGATGTGTGTCTTACAAGGCTTGCAGTCTGAAAGGCTAAAGAGTTAGGGAGTCTTTGCAACCTTAACCAATACCGAACAACAGAACACTTTCGGTAAAGGTCTAGAGGTAATTCTCGAGCATCAACAAGGAGACTTGTGACAGGCAAATTTCTAAACGCTCCTGTGGACAATCTAATACAAGCATGATGTATTGAATCTAACATCTTTAATCGGCTTGGGGTGGCTGAAGAGTATATTTCACATCCATTACTAATTTTTGAAAAAATCAAGGCCTTGTATAAATTTAAAATAGCATTGCTGTCTGTCCCTATGATGTATGGGACAATACTTTTAAAAGATTCAGAGCCTCAAGACATTTAGCTTTTAAAGCTTTTAAGTGAGATACCCACGTAAGCCTACAATCAAATATCAAACCTAAAAATTTAGCTTCACTTACACATGCGATACATTGCCCTTTAGTGTATATATCTGGGTCTAGATGTACTCCCCGGATACGACAAAAATGGACAACTGTAGTTTTACTTGTCGGGAACTTAAATCCAGTAATACCGGCCCACTGGATAATTTTGTCAATTAAGAGTTGTAGTTTCCTCTAAACCATTGCCATTCTAGCTCCAGGAAATGATATGGAGAGACCATCCACAAATAATGTTGAGAAAACATCCTGGGGAATGACTGAAGATATCCCATTAATTGCTAGTGCAAACAGGGTTACACTCAGCAAAATACCCTTACGAACTCCTCCTTCCTGACATTTACTCTCTGATAGAGTTTCCCCAACTCTCACTTAAAAAAACTTTATGCAAAAGAAATGACAGAATAAATAATGGTAGCTCTCCTCTTAATCATAATTCATGGATTGTTTTAAGTATACCATATCTCCTTGTGGTATCATATGCCTTTTTAAGGTCAAAAAACGACTGTCACATGGTGCTGTTTGGAAGCAAAGGCTTCACAAATAAAGGACTCAAGTCGTATCAACACATCAGTCGTTGAGTGCATTTTTCTGAGTCTACACTGACTAGGTTATGAAATACCATTCTTTTCTAGGTACCACATCAGTCTTGCATTGGCCATCTTCTCCTTGATTCTACATAAACAAGATGTCAATGCAATAGGAAGATAGTTTGCTGCTAAAAACTTGTTATTATCGGGTTTTAAAAAAGGCTAAAATAATAGATAGTTCCCAAACACTTGGATAACTATGATCATGCCGTATTCTTTTGATAATTCTTAAAATAAATAGGTTTGTATCAAAATGTACATGTTTAATCATTGCATATGGAATTCCATCGGGTCCAAGGGCTGTATCGTTACAATTAGCAAGTGAGGAATCAAATTCTCTTTCAGTAAAGGGAGAATTGTATAACTTGTCACTTCTTGTTGCAAAATTTTAAATTTTCTTTTCATCAAAGCTCCTATACTGGTGACCAGGAGCTCCTTCACACTTGCATGATATATTTAAAAATGATCAGCCAGGGCATTGCTAACATCATTTGCTTCCGTCACATACTGACTGATCACCTTCAACACTGGTGATGGGTTTGGGGTAAATTTCCCAGCAATCTTTTTTATTTTTCTCCATACAGAAGATGGTGATGTTCTACTGTTGACTGAGGAAAGAAAATATACCCAAGATTGTAGCCTAGTTTCTTCCATGGCACGACGGAACTGTGCTTCATACTTTTTGTATGTTATCAAATTTATCTCAGTACAGCATCTACGCAATCTAGACAAGAGATTTGCTGATGCCTCTGTGCAAAACAGTTAATTCTGAAGACCATCAAGGAACTGGTCGTTATTTCAATAATCCTCTGGTTTTGGGAATCGAATTACCACCTGCTATATGGAGAGTACCATTCAGTAGGTCTATGTCATCATAAATACCTTCAAACTGTTCTGCACTCTCCTCGATTTCACTTACCTCACGAAATTTAACCCAGTCCGCCTTGTCAAGATTCCATCGTCGCAATCTTTGTAAAGGTGGACCATTGTTGGTGTTATAATGATTGGTGCATGATCACTAGTATGATAATCATCTAATGTCCTCCAATCGAAATCAAGAAGACTGTTAGAGCTTGCAATTGAAAGGTCAATGCAAGACAAGGTACCTGTTTGAACATGGAAGTGAGTGGGCTCTCCTGTATTGAGAGTCCGACATCCTCGTTTTCCACAATTGATGATATAATATTGCCCCTGGTGTTTGCTAAAACAATGCCCCACATACAATGTCTACAATTCAAATCTCCAAGTAAAAGAAAAGGTTGAGGGAGCTGGTGAATGACCACTACTAAATTATCATACGATATGTTATCATTTGGAGGCAAGAACAGAGAGTAGATTGTATATTTTCTCCTTATATCAATCTGTACAACCACTGCCTGCAGAGGTGTACGAATAGATAAGGGTATTTGTGGAACATCTCGACGAACGTATAAGAGGCTTCCGCCATGGCTCCCTACTCGGTGATCATACAATGTTCTATAGTTAACATATTCATGAGGACAATGAGTATTAGCATAAAGCTTGCTCTTTTGTAGACATACAATCAAGGGGGAATGCTCGTGAATTAAGAGCTTAAGTTCTTCATATTTGTCCCTAAAACCCTGACAATTCCATTGCAATATGAAGGAGAAATTTATGTATTATTTTATGGAAGACATCTTTGATGAGGTCTTCCCATTGATAGTTTTGATTTGACAATATTTTCTGTAGGCTTTTTAAGTGTGGGTCTTGATAAGTTAGGTTTTATATTAGCCTTTTCAGTGTTCTTTTTACCTAATTCTTGTGGGGGATGGTGGACCTCAACTTGAATTTTTGATTGATTCAAGAAGTTTTCCTGTTGATCTGAAATATCAAAAGGCAGAATATCGTATCTATTTAATGTCATAACTTTGATTTTAATGGATGGGGGTGAGAGATATGGAAGTCTCTCTTTTCCTATTGACAGGTGGTGATTTATTAGGTTTTGGTGTTTTCCCCACTACAGGTGCACCTCCATCACATCAGACAAAGATATAGCCTGAGAGAGGTTACTATTATCCTTTGTAGTGGGGACAAAGGTTTAATAGAGGTGAGCGAAGCCTTAAGTAATATTCTTGCCCTATCCTGCAGAATTTTATCAGAAGATGGCGAATCTCTTTTCTTGGGGAATACAGACAGTAACAGGTGGGCTGGATGTCTCATGCCTCATGTTTCCTCCTGATTTCAAGGCCTTTGCATAACTTCTTGATTTACTCAATAGTCTCTTGGCATGCCCCACACTAATGTGTTCGATACTGGATTTATTGAGAGCAACCTCTTCCAACTTATATTGCTGGCAGCTCCTATCAGTAGATTTGTGATTCAAATTACGGTTCATACAATTGGCCTCTAGTGTACATTCTCCGTGGTAAACATTGGAGCAAGTACAACACATTTTATCATTCTTGCAAACTTTAGATGGATGCTCATATCTAAAGCAATTAAAACATTGTAACGGCTTCTGCTCAAAAGTACGAACTTTAATACATTAATTTTCTAAGCAAATTGGAAAGGCACATCAGCATCCTGGAAAGTCAGAATAATAATTGACATTCCAGAGACTTTATGCACTTCATCACAGTTAAAGAACATGTGGCCGATATCTCATCTTCTGTAAACTCATATAAGTCTCTATTAAAAACTACTCCCCTTCCATAACAGAAGTTTAGATGGGGTTTCACATCCAGCTTTATGTCATCATTCTCTGTATTCAAATTGCAAAGTATAACAGATTGTGTTTCTGACACTTACGATGAAACTGTTCTTTCCAAACCGAAATATGTCTTCTGGTGTGATGGTACCTACTTTTTTTTAAGGAATTTACATATCTTGAAATAATTTCCTGTACTCCCTTTTGACTGAGCAATAGGCCACATTGGTGGTTTTGGCTTTCTCTGGGAGGGTACAACTACCTCTATACCTTTATCAATCTAATCTGCCGGTTTGTATATATCTAGATCCTTAGGTACCCAATCGCAAAGAGCACCCTTGATGTTCAAATAATTGATTTTAATATTCATAATATTACTTATTGCATTGAATGTTTCATCATGGTTATCAACTGATATCCAAGAATCCCATTTGTCACCTTCAAGCCTCATTCTAATTTCTTTGATATGACCACAACATTGAAATTATTTATACAGCACTCCGTAATTAGTTTCTATGGGAATCTGAGTGGCATGAAGGATTCACAAATTTTCCATGTCATCCAAATTACTTTGTTTTTGAACATTAGTAGAATTGTTTTTTAGAGTTTCCAGGTTGTCAACAGAGGGGTTACTTTTTAAAGAAGCAGCAAGCTGGGTTATCCACCTCTTATCGGAGGATGTCAGTGCTCCTATCACGTGTGGCCCAACACGATAAGAGGCTTCAGCAGGGACCAGTCCTCTAATAGTAGGGGGCTGCCTCTCTTTAGGTGGGCGTACACTGGTCAGCGGAGGTAGTTAGCCCCTCCCACCGATGACTCCAATGCCTGGCATCACACATTACCCACAAATATGGGCGACTTAAAACCGGATCACTGGAGCCCGACTCTTAACAGACTTGGTCTGCACCCAATGGGGTCTGCCAGAGGGTGATGGCTTCTAAATTTGTACAGGTTGAGATGGTATGCCATCCATCCCACCCTGTGCCAAATCCAAATAAGCAGTCAAAACCAAAGTCATACAAGCCAAAGTCGTCAACAAGTTCATGCCCAAGAGGAAGAGACCGGAGAGTAAAAGAAGTAATCAAAAGAAAGGAGAGTAAGTGCTGACTAATTTAGTTGGATCAACAATTGGGCACCAAGGTCCAGTGGGAAAGCAGTTTCCACTGTTCATTAGAGCCCAGCTGCTAATCCCTAAGCCCCCATCCTCGTCAAGGCTTCAGCATCTGGGGGGTATATCCACAGAAATAACGTTACTGTCTACAGTTGATAAGTAATTGACATAGAGAGAGAGAGAGAGAGAGAGAGAGAGAGAGAGAGAGAGAGAGAGAGAGAGAGAGAGCTTATAGATTGTCTTGCCCATTATAAGTAAGCTTTCATTAAAAATAAGTGCTGGAATTGTCAGCACACTCTGGAAATAAGTCGAAATATTAAAATGCTAGATAACTTCATCTCGATACCAGGAAAGGCTATGATTTTCTTCTTCATAATTCTTAAAAACATGAGACGAATGCATTTGTCGAAAAAATAAAAATGTTCAAATGACGGATATACGAAACGCTCATCCATTCTCGAAATATTTACCAGACACACAGACAAACCAGGTTGAAAGTATAACCTTCGAATAAATTCCTAAAGTTCAAATGCAAAGAGGAGAGCACAGATGTTGCTTGTAACGCCAGTTTAGGGTTGATTCACACTATCAATTAGTCAATCGACAAGAATAGAAATATTCAAAGGAAAATAGGTTAATGATGTGTTGGTGGAAGAATTCTCGTTTCATGCTATTGTTTGATTTATCTATAAATGTGATTATGAGCGGCACTCCCTCTGACCCAGTGTAGATAAAAGGACTTTTACCTGTGATATAGTGTTGTAGATAAAGTGAAAATTCTTGTGGCAGCTGCTAATAAAAGTGAGTTTTTTTTGTGACGGACAACAGATAGAAACGAGGTTTCATGTGATAAATAGTGAATGAAAACTGCTTTTCTATTGACAGATAGCTGAAAATTCGTTTAGTGTCAGTAATAGTTAAGTAGGCTAAGCCTTTATAAATTATATTGTATGAACTATTAAAATTCTTGGAATCTAAGCTGTTGTGTAAAAGCATTACTATTTCCCTGAGATGAAAAGGAATGAGATGCTAAGTTTTCATATCATTTATGAAGTTCACCAACAGTACATGGATCAGCAACAGTTTCCATACTTATGACCCCGAAATCTAAGTACCTTTCTTACTCCGCCCACCAGCCACGAAACTTTTGGCTACTCCATCTACCCCGGCCATAGTGAGCTGTGTGTATGCGTGTGTGTGTGCGTGTATCCATGTGTGTGAGAGCGCCCGTGCAGAATTTCAACTATACTCATAATCACCTAGTTCAACTGGTGTATGCTCTGCCGTGACTCCTTTTGCTCAAAGTTTATCATTATCTCATTACTCCTCTATTCTGACAAGCGGGTAAATATTAAGTTACATGCGTTATGGCAAGTAAACCTCAAGTCTTCATTGTCTTGGATCTTCAACTTCTGTTCTCATGGAAAGGCTGCGACAGCGATATCTTAGCAGTCATCATGCATCCAGCACAAGACTTCCTGGCTGATACAGGGAGCATAAAATCGGAATACTGCGGCTTGGCATTGGGGACTGGTAGGTTATTCTGAATTTAAGCACTCCCGCCACCAATTGCAACAGGGGGAAATCCTGCATGACACCACAATTGAAAAGTTGAGAGGTTGGGCAGGAAAGTGGTAAAAATTAAATCGGATCAGAAGTATATAAGGAAGAGGAGTTATATAATATCAATTTATTATTTAGAAATGCAACCAGAGTTTAAAGTAATTTCCAAAATTCCATAATAAGCTTTTATTATTTTATTGTATATTTTTACCTGCTTGGTGAATTATCATAATCTCTTAATATGAAAAAGATGCATAAAAGAAAGTCTAACCCAAATCCAGACAGAAAACTCACTAGGCAGAAC
>NC_090752.1:78407376-78422376 GCF_036898095.1 Palaemon carinicauda
TATCATGCATAAATACCTAACTGTATGCTACCTCAGGTCAAACTGATTAAGAAATCATTGGCGTCAGTGTTTGCTTACAGACTACGGGTAATCGTAAAGTTATTAACGTTTAGCTGAATACGTTGTTTATGGTTTTTTCCTCCCAGACAGCTTGACGCTCTCTCTCTCTCTCTCTCTCTCTCTCTCTCTCTCTCTCTCTCTCTCTCTCTCTCTCTCTCTCTCATAATTAAGTACTAATGATAATTTCTTACTTATTTTCCTCGGTGTTAGTAATAATGATTTTTTAGACTATCACAGCCTGAATGCAAAACTAATGATGATGTCTGACAAGTTTTATTCGTAACGTTGAAGTAGGAAATAATGTTAAGTATGGTAGTTTTGACTTTTAAAATACTGCAGAAATAATGGGGATGAGTAACCTAAAATTTATTCAAGGCAGCATTTCAGATAATAAGAAACATACATACCACATTTTATCATGCGTAAAATTATGGTAAAAAGTGTTATAGGTCACATAAATACCAGAGTCAATGCAAAAACCATAATAATAAAAACAATATAATAATAATATAAGGAGTATAATAATAATAATAATAGTAATAATAGTAAAAAGAGTAAAGGAATAATAGTAATCATAGCAATATTATTATCATCATTTTATATTGATATCAAAATAATAATAATAATAATAATAATAATAATAATAATAATAATAATAATAACAGTAAAATTAAATGAGATTATGGAAAGCAGTCAGCGAGAGACAGAGGGGAGAAAGAATTCGCCTGGCGAGAGAGAGGGAGGACTTGTCTCAGTTGTCGTGCCTAGTGACGTCACATTAATAACGGCTATCCGAGAGAAAGCTGTACATGAGTTGACAAAGAGCAATTTCATATATATATATATATATATATATATATATATATATATATATATATATATATATATATATATATATATATAGATTAATTGAATTATTATAACTAAAGAAGTTACTAAAGTCTACTAAGTAATATGTCAAAAGGCTTCGTCTCTGTTTTAACCATCTTTCAGTGCAAACCACCACGTAGGTATATGCTATTTAGAATCATTGTCAAAACGAAATAAAATAATGTAAGTGTCATTCTCGAATAGTTGTGGTTCTTTCACCATAGTTATGACATGCAACAGAGACGTACATAGCCGCGTATTTGTATGGTAAACCGCCGCCTTTTTATAAGCATCTACCGGCGTTTTTCTTTCAAGTCAGAGTTGGCGGTGTATATACATGTTGGGGACCACTGTCTATGCTTGCATAGATGGACAGTTAGTGTTCTTACCTTGGTTAGCAGTTAACAGGTGAAATGCAGTGTAGATATTATAATCTCGATGACGCTAATTGGAGCAATTCATCTTCACCGTAGAGCAGACGAGAGTCCAGACGCCACTGAAATTTCCCGCCAAATTCCCGGGGTCTCGAAGAATCTCGGGACGGCAACAATACAAATTGCCAAGTACCGCATTTTTTAGGAACTTGCTTCAAAACTATCCATAACTCAAAACCAATATGTTGTTCGTAACTTTTTTGGTGCATTATACTATCAGTGTAACAATATGGTGATTTAATACAGAGTAAAAGTTCATTTCATGACATGATCACACAAACTTACCAAGCCCATTTTAAGACAAAGTACAATAGAGGGTATATTATTCACAAAAAATACCCTTTTTCCTGGTGTTGAGGGGTATATTTGAGCCTTGAGGTGTTTTACATGTATTTAAACCCCAGCTCAATCGTTATACCCTTTCTGTACCTTGAACTTTTTACAGTGTATCCCCTAGCATATATAAACCTTAAAGAATGTTCCTCATAATGAATTAAGGAAAAATATTAACCATTCACATTAGTTTATCTTCAAAGAATACCCCTTAGCACGGCTACCTACATGATTACCCACACGGGCCGAGATTTTTAATCTAAAAAACATGGGCGGGTTTCTATTAAAGTTTTCAGCTGTTTTCTGCTTAGGAAATTCATTACATCTATCTAATGTGTAACTTTTAGTTTGATGCGAAATTTAAAGTAGAAAAAATATATTTACAACCACTTATTTTAAATTATGGAAGATTTTTTACCTTTTTCCGCTGTTTACTGCTATAATACTGTACATTATCAGGGTTCTATTGTGTAAATTATAGTGTGACACATATGAAGAGTAGAACGGTATACCTATAAACTGTATTTTTTTTTCTATTTTGATTTATACCAGTCAGCCCCTTTTCATCAACTTCAAGTTTTTCATGTTGCACCATGTTGTAATTATGATTATTGTATTCTTCAATCTAAGGTCACATGTCCCAGAATTTATAAGCTATCAATAAAAATACAGTCAGCTCTCCTTATTAGCTGGGTTAGGTGAAATAGACAGACGAGAATCCGCGAATACTTAATTATCCAGGATGAGTTAACTCCAAACATACCAATTCACTGCTCATTGCCTACGAGCGGTCGACCCCAAATACAGCCTAATATTGTTTTTACTTGGTTTCTGTTAAAATATAAGTATTATATTACTGTATATGTTTACTAAGTACACTGTAAGACTAAGGTACACATAACATGGAGTCAGCTTTCATATTAAATTTGCATAGATTGTTCACTGGATACAGGCTGGGGTATCATCAATGACATCCCTTTTCATTAACCGACCATATAAATGGTATTTAGCCGATTACCTTCTCTTTGGTCCTTTTCATTATTCCCGCGTTCCACATTCCCCGAGAAACATTCGAGAGCAATTTACTTACACTCGTTACGCTCCTCCATCCCTATTTACGTTTTATTACTCGGCAATTACGCCTTAAGTAAATATCAATGAACATGATGAAAGACAAGAGGCTTTATGGAAAACTTGTGCCTCTAATTATCATAACGTTAATCACTGAATTTTACATTGGCTTGGATCCTGGAGGCCCCTTTCAGGTCGTTCATTAATTAGGGGTCATTTTCTAAAAACAGGAGTAAACTATATTTTCCACAAGATAGCGAGTTCGTCATTAATCGAAATCTGAATTGTGGCTTTTATTATTTTCATTAGGCTTCTAAAAAGAGAGCTTCTAGGATATTGTTAAGCCGCTATTAAGGCCAAGGCAAAGTATGATTTTTATTACATCATTAAAATTTACATATTTTAAAGAACATTACCACCTAATAAAGTCGCTGGTATGTTGACTATTGCCTGTTCATTAAATGAAAAGGCAGGTATTCCCCCTCGTTGTCAAATGAATGGTATGAAGTTTATTCATTTATATTAAGGCATTTAGCAAATGATAATTATAAGACAGCGATACCGGTACAGTGACCTTTACTTTCCATGAAAATAGATAGTCAAGTGTGCTGAAAATAATGAATATGATAAATAGGCTTCAAAATGTTTTCACACATTTAACAAAAGTAATATCATGTAATTTACGTAAACAACGTAAAAAATCTTTTCTTTCTATTTACTAATATTCTCAGATATGATTATTATTCCCCTCTATTCACTGTGGCAATGATTTTGATGTCGATTGGAAGAAATACAAAATTACTTATCCCAAAAATGGCCTTTGTTTTTTCCATTAATGTTCAGGTTTTAACTGTAGCATGAAAATAACTTAATCTACTTCCTAAGTTGTCACAATCAATGAATAAATATATTTTCGATAAAAAATCCAGAATTCATTGTGAAAATTTCAAAATGATAGCAAAAGTCATAGTGGAAGAAGAGCTGTGTCTATGTTAAACTGGGAGTCATAAGAATCAAGGTTTATTATTAATAAGTGATATGAGTTGACAGTATAGAGGAAAATCTGTTTAAAAATTTTCACACATTTGAGATAAATCTCATTTTAACAAGGCCATAAATATATAAAGATTTTATAAGATTAATGTTAGCAATGTGCTAAAATCTATGCTGAGAATACTCAGTCAAATCATGAGTAAATTGAAAATGTGAAAGCTCTTCGTCGTAAAATGATGTATTGACAGACATCAAAGAAATACCTCCCATAAAGGGACATAAAGAACAAAAGTTCATTGGTCACTCGATCACATGAAAACATTTAACGATGAATTTCGAGATTTGAGTATTAGCGATTGTTGGATGCTTTTAGTATGAAATGGTCCTTTGGTGAAGGAAATACATGTGATAATTAACCAGCAATTAATACTAGAGCGTCTGTAATTAACTTCATACAAAGAAGAGCATGCAAAGGTTTTTTAATCGAGAATGATCCTTTCTTCAATTTTCCAATTCGTCAGTAGAAGTTGATTGAAAAATACCAGCGCACTCGTGAGTGCTTTTGCATGAGAGAGAGAGAGAGAGAGAGAGAGAGAGAGAGAGAGAGAGAGAGAGAGAGAGAGAGAGAGAGAGAGAGCAGTATTTTCTTCTATTTTTTTCTGGTCTATAATAAAAATTAATCAATAATAATAATAATGATAATAATAATAATAATAATAATAATAATAATAATAACATATAATCAAAATAATTGTCAAAAAGTTTTAGGTGAAAACATTTAGCTGTCAAAGAATCTAATGACATCATGTATACACTCATAGTTGAGGTGTAATGACCAGTCCCATCTTTTCTCTATCTTAGAATGAATGACAGGAACACAATAGTTCACAATTGACTTTAAACGCATAACAATTCTTCCTAGACGGATTTTTTTGAAGTAATTCCCATCAGGCAGCCAGCCATCTTGGGAAGCATGTCAAGCGTTGTCGCCTCAATGGTTTTACGAGAGTGACGGGTATGCCAATGCCTCTTGCCAAGCGCCGCAAAGTTTCACGTCTCTGTTCAACGTCGACTGAACGAAAATTTTCACGAATAAAACACGATGAACATAAATATTCTCTTATGGATATGACCCCTGTACTACGCTAGGCTGCTGGTAGGTCATATATAAATTCTGGAGATTAATTGCTTCCAAAACTATTCACATTAAGGGTGTTATTAAAGTTTATTATGGAAAGGATTGGCGTTCAAGTTGTGGTTATATATTTACACATATGTGTACATATACACATATATGTGTATATATGAGTATATATACACATATATGTGTATATATATATACGTATATATATCATATATGCATACATACATATTTTCATAAAAACAGTATATATCTTTAAGTAAAGAAATTAAAATTTGATATTTGAATTATTATCAAAACTTTGTCCTGTTATCTTGAGCACATCTTGCAGATTTTCTTAAACGTTATGTCCTCTTTTTGATAGATTTACCTGTTTGACAGACATAGAATATTCATCTAAATTACAGGGGACATGATAATATACATATCCTATGGTACTGTCAGAAGGAATCTTTATAAGTGTTTTTTTCGTTGTATTATTGGTTTTAAAAGCTGCATTAACATTCAAGTTTATTAACAAATGGGGAATTTCTTTATATTTCTTTGTTCTTAAAGCTATGCCGTCAGATGTTTGGCAAACACGGAATAAATTATATCCCGAATATATCACATTTTCATTTACAGGGTTATTCTTAATTAACAGTTTTTCAATTTGAAACTATATTTAAACACTACCCTTATCTCGAATTTATTCAAAAGGGGTACGATATCTAGAAACCTTCATGGAATAGTAAACACATTATTATTTATTGCTCTAACTGGAAACTTCTTAGCTTTACTCATACATTTTTCTAAAAAAAAAAAAAAAAAAAAATTACTTGAGATATCACAGATTAGGAGGCAATTTGTTTAATTTTTGTATGCTCATCTTCTATGACACAAGGCTAGAAATGACAATAATGTGATACATATTCTAGAATTCCAAGATCAGAATGTTTTATGTCATCAAAACATCTAAAAGCATATCTTTAAGAACACAACAGCATAAGATGGTTATTTCTAGGGAATTGATTAATAAAGCTTTGGCCGTCCATTGGCTTCGGTCATAGAATTGTTGAAGGCCGAGACAGTAATCTATATAAATGACTTTAAGGAAGATATAATCTACATAATTGACTTTATTAAGATAAATATTGTGGAATACTTATTAAGAATCTGTACCAAATGTCATAATTTAAATGAAGGCCATAGTCTGTTTTTCAATAATTCTGTACTATCCTCATTTAATTAAAACTGATTTATCTACAATCATCAAGAAACTGTATAGACACGATGCTCTTTTATATTTACTATCATTGAGAGGCCAATGATACCAATTACAATAAGAAAGTATTAGCTCCAATCAATTCTATTCACTTTTCATTTCTTATCTAATGATATATAGGAATTAATGCAGAAACGGTCAAACAAACATAGTTTTTATCATTCAGGAGGGACTGTCAAAAGCGATGGAATATGAAATGGTCAAACAAACATAGTTTTTATCATTCAGGAGGCACTGTCAAAAGTGATGGAATATGAAACGGTCAAACAAACATAGTTTTTATCATTCAGAAGGCACTGTCAAAAGCGATGGAATATGAAACGGTCAAACAAACATTGTTTTTATCATTCAGGAGGCACTGTCAAAAGTGATGGAATATGAAACGGTCAAACAAACATTGTTTTTATCATTCAGGAGGCACTGTCAAAAGTGATGGAATATGAAACGGTCAAACAAACCTAGTTTTTATCATTCAGGAGGCACTGTCAAAAGTGATGGAATATGAAACGGTCAAACAAACAGTTTTTATCATTCAGGAGGCACTCTCAAAAGTGATGGAATATAAAACGGTCAAACAAACATGGTTTTTATCATTCAGGAGGCACTGTCAAAAGTGATGGAATATGAAACGGTCAAACAAACATAGTTTTTATCATTCAGGAGGCACTGTCAAAAGTGATGGAATATGAAACGGTCAAACAAACATAGTTTTTATCATTCAGGAGGCACTGTCAAAAGTGATGGAATATGAAACGGTCAAACAAACATAGTTTTTATCATTCAGGAGGCACTGTCAAAAGTGATGGAATATGAAACGGTCAAACAAACATAGTTTTTATCATTCAGGAGGCACTCTCAAAAGTGATGGAATATGAAACGGTCAAACAAACCTAGTTTTTATCATTCAGGAGGCACTCTCAAAAGTGATGGAATATGAAACGGTCAAACAAACATAGTTTTTATCATTCAGGAGGGACTGTCAAAAGTGATGGAATATGAAATGGTCAAACAAACATAGTTTTTATCATTCAGGAGGGACTGTCAAAAGCGATGGAATATGAAACGGTCAAACAAACATAGTTTTTATCATTCAGGAGGCACTGTCAAAAGTGATGGAATATGAAACGGTCAAACAAACAGTTTTTATCATTCAGGAGGCACTCTCAAAAGTGATGGAATATAAAACGGTCAAACAAACATGGTTTTTATCATTCAGGAGGCACTGTCAAAAGTGATGGAATATGCAAAAGAGAGACTAAGAAGAGAATATCCATGGCAAAAGATGCCTTTGGCAAAATAAAAAAATAATTCACAAAATAGAAAAAATTTAGGAATCTAAGAAGGAGCCTCAGGATAAATTTGATTTAAATCGATTTGAATCAGAGTAAATAATCTCAAGTGTATGTATATATATATATATATATATATATATATATATATATATATATATATATATATATATAAAGGAAGAAAGAAGAAAAGTTGATGTAGATGTAGACGGAAATTATCAAGAAATATACATTTATCAAATTTAACGTAAAAAATCATGATTGATTGATTGATTTTAAGTTCTCTGGCATCCTGACATCGAAGGTCATTGACGCCAATATCGATTATTATAAATAAAGATTAAAAGGATTAACCTGCCATCTTCACCCCGAGCCTCAGACAGATATCTATTTCTTTCTGTGCTATACTGTAAATAGGACATTCAGTCAACAAATGCCTCACTGTCAAGGGTATTGAACAGTCGTTGCAATAGGGTTGGCGTTGGCCAGCCAGCAGAAACTCATGTGTCATCCGAGTGTGGCCAATGAGGAGACGACAAAGAGTAGTCTCGCATTTTCGGGGCATCACATTGTATCTCCAAAGGGATATAACAATCGTCATTTTCACTCATCTTATTTTCAGTTAAACTATCCCAATGCTGTTGCCAATTGTTATAAATGAAATTAATTGCTGGTAAAAAATCATTACAGAGAATGGGATACCTTCTTGGTAGAAACTCGGCTGCAGCACTCCTTGCCAGGGAATCTGCCTCTTCATTTCCAGACACACCTACGTGTGTAAGAACCAAGCCAAATCGAACTGTTATAACTTTCAGGCCAACAATCAAAAGCCACTCTAAAATCTTCAAAACTAAAGCTTGAAGGACACTTCTTGAATCACTAAAAATGGTAAAATTGCACTCCTCTTTTAAGGCTTAAAAATCATGATTTAAATCAAAAGGAAATATACTGTATTCAAAGTAATTTGAGTGTCATATCAATTATCAAAAGCAATATATATATATATATATATATATATATATATATATATATATATATATATATGTATATATATACATATATATGTATATATATACATATACATATGTATATATATATATATATATATATATATATATATATATATATATATATATAAAGAATAATGAAGAAAGTATGATGTTGAGGGAAAGTATTGGAAATAAATCTTCGTCCTGCACTGATAATGTTCTGGTCCTGTAGAAAGTCGGGCAACAGTGAATCATGGCCATATCTTAACCATCACCCACCCACCCCAAAAAATATTCAAAAACATAAAAAAAAAAAAAAAAAAATTGAAACGAAAGCCTCTTTGTTGATAATAGCAACAAATGTAATTATGAAGTTTAATAAGCTTCCTTCTTTTATTGAATGCAAAGTAACAGAAGTATAATTTCTAATCAATATAATCCAAAATTGACAGAATATAAATCGACACGTTACCAAATTTCTTCATTATGTATCAGACAGGGAAGCAGTGTGAGTAGATTACCCTGGGTAATGTATATTGAGCTATGGTTTTATTTAACATTGATCAAATTTAATACCAGAAAATATCCTCAAAAGATTTAAATAAATAATCAGCAGCAGCAAAAATAATTACAGTATTCCTGAAATAATAATTTAAATTAAAAAATGCATTTAAAAAAAAAAATCTGATTTACATCCAATAATTTTTTTTCAGGATTTCCTTCAACCCTGGAAGGAGGTTTGTAACATGTTTTGTTTAGTTTGCACTTTTGTATGGCTGTGAAACTTTGGCCTTGAAGAAAGTAGACGAGGAGATGTTACAGGCTACAGAAATAGGGTTTGAAGACGAATGCTAAAAATATTATGGACTGAGAGGAAAACTGATCAGGAGGCATTTGGAGAGGGTGGGAGTTGGGAGAGAGAGCTTTTAGCTTCAGTGAAAGGTAGGCAAATTCGGTTTGTTGATTACATGGTGAGAAGACAAGAACTAGAACATTCTCTCTCTCTCTCTCTCTCTCTCTCTCTCTCTCTCTCTCTCTCTCTCTCTCTCTCTCTCTCTCTCTCTCTCTCTCATAAAATATCGGGAAGAAGGCCGAAGGGAAGACCTACACAAATATATATGGATGGATCGGTGATAATGATTGGAGGAGGAATATCTGCATCTCGGTTGCTGCAGAAAGTAGGAAAAAGAAAGGAATGGCGAGCAATGATTGCCGACGTCCTTTGGGATATGGCACTTGGATAATTATATATATATATATATATATATATATATATATATATATATATATGTATATATATATATATGTATATATATATATATATATATATATATATATATATATATATATATATAATATACATATACATATATATATATATATATATATATATATATATATATATATATATATATACAGACATATCTATGTATATACATACTTTATAAATTAAAATTTATATACATATACACATATCTATATGTATTCACACACACACACAGACACACACACACACACACACACACATATATATATATATATATATATATATATATATATATGTGTGTGTGTGTGTGTGTACAACTTGGTGTTAACAAACCTCTTACATATAAAGTTCTGAGGTAGACTGAATTGATATTTTCAAAAATTGATGTTCTTATCGACATGATTTTAGTGCCCCAATTTTAATCCGAATTGTAGTAAGTTTTCATTGCATAATTTATAATATGTAAATATCATCAATTGCCAGTATCCCTCTCATTAAGGAGATATTCAACGATGATGACCTTTTTATTAGAAAATTCTTATTACCTATGCTGACTTAAGCAGTGAATCAAGTACCAGGTAATTTTAGGGTCGTGGTGACATATGTGGTTTGGGGGAGCCTTTAGGTCTATCTGCTGAATCATCACCCATTGCCTGGCCCTCCTTGGACCTAGCTTGGGTGGAAAAGGGGCTTTGGCGCTGATCATATGTATATATGGTCAGAGTCTTTAGCATTGTCTTGCTTGAGACGGCAATGTCACTGTCCCTTGCCTATGGTATTCATGAGCGGCCTTTAAACTTTCAAGCTGTGGTTAACTGCAAGTATGATGACGGATGGCAGATGATCAGTAACCTCATCCCTCAAGAAAACTGAATAATAGAAAGAAAAAATAATATAATGAAGACAAAACTAACTTGGGAGTTTCAGCCACAAATCTATGTAATTAGTGATTTCATCATATATACAATAGATCTGAACCCCTTTTTCCAACTCAAACTACAGTTAATTTCGGAAATACATGCAAGGTGAAGCTACTAAATCAAACACCAATTCAGACTTCTGATCCAAACTACACAAGACCTACACCGACCGGCCCCCACTCTTCCCCAACCCTTCCAGAACACCGCCAGTCTTTTTTAATCCATGACGAGTCTCTGGATCTATCTTCCTTCCATGACTTCCAGCTGCGATGATGGAGCATTAAATACATCCACAGACATAATAGGCGAGGGATTTACCCGTTTAATTATTGATATGCCACATCTAAACTAGTGTCGGAGTGTTTTGTAAGTGAAATTGGTGTTATGACTAATGGATGGAAGCGGTGCCTATGGAATTCTTAATAAAGAAGTTCTAGGCAGAAAGACAGACTGACAGACAGAAAGACAGACAGAAGGATGGACAGAAGGACAGACAGACAGACAGACAGGCCCTCAAAAAATCCCAATCATATTCTTGTAATCAAAAAGGTTTAGCAGGAAATATCAGACCCAAGGGATTAATATTGAACAATATTATAAATAGGACAAAACAATTTATGTACTCCGATATTCGATCAGTTACCCATTATTAAAGAATATTTGCGTACCCCAAGTACTTTGTCTTATCTAATGGGGGAAGTTCAAGAATCAGTTGGCTTGCCCACCACTCGCATGAGTGACAACTAAAAAATAGCCAAACGCTATCGGCACATAAACATTTTAAAACTCGTTTCGCTAGTAATATTATCATACATACACCAATTACCGTCAAAACTCCAACAAATGTTTGACAAATTCACTTTTTTCATCTATATTTTTAGAACGGTACTACACGATAAACTCAATCCATTGATATCTTTATAGTAAGGCAGTTACAAGAAATGAGAGTAGAGAGAAACCAGAAGCTATCCTTTGCCTTTTTAGATTATAGAAGGCGTATGATAGAATACCAGAGAAGTGGGTTTGGTACTTGAGGAAGAAGAAGGTTCTGAAGAAGTTGGCTGGAGAAGTTAGCTTGAAAGATTAGAAAATGATGAAATAAGAAGAATGGAAGGCGTAGTAAAGATTACAGAGATGATAAGAGTGTCACGATCAAGATAGAGTGGGCACGTGTTGAGAATGAATAGTGGGGAGGGAGCGAGGAGGGCTTGGGAGGAACCTGTTAGGAAGAGAAGATCAAAAGGGAGGAAGAGAATTAGATGGCGAGATAAAGTGAAGGATGATATGGAAAGAAGAGTTTTGAGGGGACAAGATGCAACTGATAAAAAGCATTGGAGAGGTTGCATTAGGCAACCGACCCTTGATGTAAGGATAACGGTGGGGAAGAATATAATTTTTGTCCCAATTAATTGAAGAAGGATATCTTGATGTTTCGCTGACTGTATTTCGTATATTTTCATATGATTGTAGTTTTAGAAAATGTGCACATTACTTATTGCCTGTGTTTCGGTCATAAGAATATAGCTATAACTACCCAAAATAACAAATTTAGTACATAAAATTCGATATCATATATATATATATATATATATATATATGTATATATATACAGTATATATATATATATATATATATATATATATATATATATATATATATATATATATATTCAAGTTAAAGATTTAATTCAAATTACAAAAAGGACTTGCGTTAATTTTAGTAAAACATGAATACTGCAATACAAAAATAAATCATATACATATACTGTATATATATATATATATATATATATATATATATATATATATATATATATATATATATATATATATATATATACATATACATATATATATATATCTATATATACATACATAGATATATATATATATGCATACATACAAGGTCTATAGATATAAGAGGTCTTCTCAGGCCACCTTAGTGCGCAGGTAGCCGGATGTTGGGAGTCGGGTCGGTCAGAGCGATGACGTCACTCAGACTTAACCGTGGCTGAGTAAGCTGTGGAACTTCCATAAGAAAATAAAGGAACCATGCTTTCTGCTTTGTATTTTTCAACCTTTTCGAAGATTTATATTTTATTCTTTTAGGATAATAAAATTAAGATTACAAATGCATAACTTTATTACACTCAAAAACCAAACAAATATTTGATGATGTAAATAACTGAAATTTGTCGAGCAACAGACAGTTTAAATTCATAAAATAAATAATGATATATACACAATATATATTTCAGTTATGTTCTATATCGCGTTGCAAGCTTTTTCATTTTATTCTGCGCTTTTCTTGATGAACTAATATTCCTATTTAAAACACGAATTCTACAAAATGTACGACATCTAACAAAAAATGTAATCACTTCGTATGGTAATGGGATATCATTGCTTTTAAAACACTCGCTAATTAAATCAGTCAATTTATCTGTCGCCCCTTTTCCAGGTTTTAGATATTTTTCCCCATGATGACAAAGAAACATTTTTTCCACCGTTTTTAAATGCACCAAAAATTCTTCGCTTGGTTGCATTAGTTTTCCATCTGTTGCACTTATGGCACCAATCCACGTGCCATCTCCCTTCGTCGCTGTAGTTCCAAGGAATTCATATTCAGGAAACTTACGAGCTATATAACCACCTACGTATTGTAAGCCTTCATCTTCCATCACTTTCCCTAATGCTTCTTTTTCAGTGTCAAATTCTACAAATTCATCATTTTGCAAATCATTAACAAATTTCACTGGCAAACAAAACAGCATTGCCGATAGACTCAGCTCTTTTTGAATCTACAAAGGATGCGCTTTGTTCAACAGGAAAACTGGAAAATGAGCCTGACGTCATCATATCACTATTGCAGCTTTCATTGATGTGCTTTTCAGAGACTTCATGTGCTGTCCGTAGATCACTTTTGTTTTTCATAATTAACTCTCTGACTGAACCACAAAGAGCAAACCTATCTCCCGACAATACAAATCCATGATCAAGAAAATTATTCCTAATGAGTTTTATTAGGTGCAGTGCAACGGAAAACACATGTATTTCTGTTATCATCTACCGGGTTAACAAATGCAGAATTGTCTATATCAATGCCTAAGGAATTCCAGAAAGTGATATTTGTTGATCTTAAGTCACTAACCATGGCTACTACAGGAATCCCAGCTTTCTCAACCCGATTAATCAATTTAAAAAGATCTTTTTTCATGCTAGTGTCGAAATTATAATAAATAATTTGTTTCCAGGAAGTCGTAAGTCCTCTGATCATTGCGCATTGTACTTAGGATTTAGGATCATACAGTGTCCGCGCATTTATCGTTAATTACTAATTTGTGCAACACTGCACTCGTCAAATGAACCTACACAAAGACGCTCGTGTTCCAGCATTGACTTCGATTTTATTTTTAATAAGTGGATTACCGATTCCAAAATGCCAGGTTCTACAGCTATCTTACTTGACCAGCGATATAAAGTTGATAAAGAAGGAAAAGGTAATTTCCACTCTTCTCTTAAAAACTTATAAGCTTTTGGATTCAAACTGCGTAACGTTAAGGCTTTGCTGTTATCATCGTCTTCCCAAGTATTAATATTACTTCCAGTGACAAGACATGTTACTTGTTTGGGTGAAAAGTATTTCTTTAAATTAGCTTTTACTACAGCAGTTGCTGATGCATACATCTCATTAAACTTAACGTACATCGCTGTTTTCTCTTTTTCCCAGTTTTCCTTTTCTTTTTCCCACTTGACCTTATCATCCAACCATTTAGCTTTTTCATTTTCCCATTTAGCCCTTACTTTGTAATGATTTCCTTAGGGAATTTATGAAAAGCGAGATCCTTACTTTTCCCTCTAAATGAGAAGCATCCGAAATCTGCACAATTACTGGGCATTTTGTTATATACAAAACAGCTTTAATCAGCAAGGCGGAAGTGTACACCACGTTTGCTTGTAAACAACTGCCCGGTCAAGGGGTGATGGACCTTTGGTATGCTTGGGTGGAAATAGTCTATAGACCTTGGCCGCACCCACGGTCCTGCCTACGTCACAGTACCTGCGCAGAAGAGTCATATTTTTGGTCGGGGTTGAGAAGACCTCCTTAATCTATAGACCTTGCATACATATATATATATATATATATATATATATATATATATATATATATACATGCATATTTATATATATATATATATATATATATATATATATATATATATATATATATATACATGCATATTTATATATATATATATATATATATATATATATATATATATGTATGTATGTATGTATGTATGTATATATATATATACACAGTTAATCACTGATAATTATTATCAAATAAAAAGGATGACAATACTTGA
>NC_090752.1:78424876-78452376 GCF_036898095.1 Palaemon carinicauda
CAGTTATCTGGTTTGAGAAATTCATTCCTGTGAGCAGGAAATTACTTGAATTATACAACAGGCGTCTGTGGGGAGATCAACACCATGACGGGAAAGAGCCTCCCTTCCCATTTCAAAAAAAGAAAAAAGAAAAAAGAAAAAAAAGGTATATATATATATATATATATATATATATATATATATATATATATATATATCAAAGTAAAAAAAATTAAAATACACCATGTAACGTAGCAATATTTGTGAAATCAACATATATCTTAATTTGTTCATAGAAAAACTAATAAAACAGGGATATCTTTTTTTATCGCTGTTAGTGCTCTCAACATATTTTACATTCTTTATTCATTACCCCTAATATAGTTTATTTATTTCCCTATTTCATTTCCTCACTGGGCCATTTTTCCTTGTTGAAGCCCTATGGCTTTTAGTACCCTGCTTTTCCCACAAAGGTTATAGCTTAGCTAATAATAATAATAATAATAATAATAATAGTAATAATAATAATATCAAGACCAATCAGAGATTTCTGACTTAATGGAGTGTCCATGGCCTAAGATCTATCTACGGTGGAAATTTCGTCTAAATCCGTCAATTTGTTTTAACGCTTTCTTTACGATGGAGGAAAATACAGATCCAGATCATCTTTAAAATTTAATGGGGTCATCCATGATTTTGGATTTATACATACATACATATACCAAGGCAGTTCCCCCAATTTTGGGGGGTAGCCGACATCAACAAGAAACGAAACAAAAAAGGGGACCTCTACTCTCTACGTTCCTCCAGCCTAACCAGGGACTCAGCCGAGTTCAGCTGGTACTGCTAGGGTGCCACAGCCCAACCTCCCACATTTCCACCACAGATGAAGCTTCATACTGCTGAGTCCCCTACTGCTGCTACCTCCGCGGTCATCTAAGGCACCGGAGGAAGCAGCAGGGCCTACCGGAACTGCGTCACAATCGCTCGCCATTCATTCCTATTTCTAGCACGCTCTCTTGCCTCTCTCACATCTATCCTCCTATCACCCAGAGCTTTCTTCACACCATCCATCCACCCAAACCTTGGCCTTCCTCTTGTACTTCTCCCATCAACTCTTGCATTCATCACCTTCTTTAGCAGACAGCCATTCTCCATTCTCTCAACATGGCCAAACCACCTCAACACATTCATATCCACTCTAGCCGCTAACTCATTTCTTACACCCGTTCTCACCCTCACCACTTCGTTCCTGACCCTATCTACTGGAGATACACCAGCCATACTCCTCAGACACTTCATCTCAAACACATTCAATTTCTGTCTCTCCATCACTTTCATTCCCCACAACTCCGATCCATACATCACAGTTGGTACAATCACTTTCTCATATAGAACTCTCTTTACATTCATGCCCAACCCTCTATTTTTTACTACTCCCTTAACTGCCCCAAACACTTTGCAACCTTCATTGACTCTCTGACGTACATCTGCTTCCACTCCACCATTTGCTGCAACAACAGACCCCAAGTACTTAAACTGATCCACCTCCTCAAGTAACTCTCCATTCAACATGACATTCAACCTTGCACCACCTTCCTTTCTCGTACATCTCATAACCTTACTCTTACCCACATTAACTCTCAACTTCCTTCTCTCACATACCCTTCCAAATTCTGTCACTAGTCGGTCAAGCTTCTCTTCTGTGTCTGCTACCAGTACAGTATCATCTGCAAACAACAACTGATTTACCTCCCATTCATGATCATTCTCGTCTACCAGTTTTAATCCTCGTCCAAGCACTCGAGCATTCACCTCTCTCACCACTCCATCAACATACAAGTTAAACAACCACGGCGACATCACACATCCCTGTCTCAGCCCCACTCTCACCAGAAACCAATCGCTCACTTCACTTCCTATTCTAACACATGCTTTACTACCTTTGTAGAAACTTTTCACTGCTTGCAACAACCTTCCACCAACTCCATATAACCTCATCACATTCCACATTGCTTCCATATCAACTCTATCATATGCTTTCTCCAGATCCATAAACGCAACATACACCTCCTTACCTTTTGCTAAATATTTTTCGCATATCTGCCTAACTGTAAAAATCTGATTCATACAACCCCTACCTCTTCTAAAACCACCCTGTACTTCCAAGATTGCATTCTCTGTTTTATCCTTAATCCTATTAATCAGTACTCTACCATACACTTTTCCAACTACACTCAACAAACTAATACCTCTTGAATTACAACAATCATGCACATCTCCCTTACCCTTATATAGTGGTACAATACATGCACAGACCCAATCTACTGGTACCATTGACAACACAAAACACACATTAAACAATCTCACCAACCATTCAATTACAGTCACACCCCCTTCCTTCAACATCTCAGCTTTCACACCATCCATACCAGATGCTTTTCCTACTCTCGTTTCATCTAGTGCTCTCCTCACTTCCTCTATTGTAATCTCTCTCTCATTCTCATCTCCCATCACTGGCACCTCAACACCTGGAACAGCAATTATATCTGCCTCCCTATCATCCTCAACATTCAGTAAACTTTCAAAATATTCCGCCCACCTTTTCCTTGCCTCCTCTCCTTTTAACAACCTTCCATTTCCATCTTTCACTGTCTCTTCAATTCTTGCGCCGGCCTTTCTTACTCTCTTCACTTCTTTCCAAAACTTCTTCTTATTCTCTTCATATGACTGACCCAGTCCCTGACCCCACCTCAGGTCAGCTGCCCTCTTTGCCTCACGTACCTTGCGCTTTACTTCCACCTTTTTCTCTCTATATTTTTCATACTTCTCTATACAATTACTCTGCAGCCATTCTTCAAAAGCCCTCTTTTTCTCTTCCACTTTTACCTTCACTCCTTCATTCCACCATTCACTGCCCTTCCTCATGCTGCCTCCAACAACCTTCCTGCCACATACATCACTTGCAATCCCAACAAAATTTTCTTTTGCTAACTTCCACTCCTCCTCTAAATTACCAGTTTCTCTTACTCTCACCTCGTCATATGCCATTTTCAACCTTTCCTGATATTTACTTTTTACCCCAGGTTTTATTAGCTCTTCAACCCTCACTAGCTCCCTTTTACATCCACCTACTCTATTCCCCCACTCTTTTGCTACAACCAATTTTCCTTCCACCAAAAAATTATCAGACATACCGTTAGCCATACCCCTAAACACGTGCACGTCTTTCAATCTTCCAAACATTCTTTTAGTTATCAACACATAATCCATTAATGCCCTTTCTACTACTCTTCCATTTGCCACTCTTACCCATGTATACTTATTTTTATCTTTCTTTTTAAAAAAGCTAGCACTTATTACCATCTCTTGTTCAACACACATATCTACCAGTCTCTCACCACTCTCATTTTCACCTGGTACGCCATACTTTGTCGAAATCCGTAGTGTAATTTTGACGTAATCCTGTCCACAGACACACAGAAAAACAGATAAATCAATAAATAAACCGACTATTCTATAACTTCCTTGGCGGTTGTAATAATAATAATAATAATAATAATAATAATAGAAAAGTACCAAGACTTGCGAAATGAATTGAAAAGGGCCAATAATCAAAGGAGCACTTGAGACCATACCAACGTCATTGAAAAGGAATCTTGAGAAGGTTGGAGCCGATATAGCCTCAGCGCTGGTACAAAAGAGCTTGCTACTTGACACAGCACATATAGTGAGAAAAGTGATGGATTCTTAAGGAAGCTGGATGTAGCCAGGAACCCTCACATTAATAACGACCAGTCTCTCTAGACTATGATTGGCAATAATAATAATAATAATAATAATAATAATAATAATAATTATAATAATAATAATAATAATAATAATAATAATAATAATTATAAAAATAATAATTATAATAATAATAATGATAGAAATATACAATATCGATAATCGTGGTTTAAGACAACACAAAAAACGGCCATATCGTTCGATATCTCACCTACATTTTGAACCATTATCACGAAAAGAGATGATTCTCTTTTCAACTTTTATGAAACAATTAAGCGCATCTACAGATGAACAGAACTGGTGTACTGTCACAACAGATGATGCAAAAATGACTTTTGTGATGATCTACCTCAACAACGTTTTTACCTCACTCCAAAAGCAATATGAAAACCCTCCATGAAATTGTAAATTGCATCATAAAAAAGGCAGTTTAATTACATATTGTTATTACAGCGATACTTTCGTGTTTGTTAACTAGATTGCTGCGCACTGTTCCATATGTAATCTATTAATTATCCATTAATAATATGCATAGAAAGTACTGTCCGTCATGTTAATTTAATTTAAATGTACATACATATATATAATATATATATATATATGTATATATATATATTATATATATACTGTATATACATACACACACATATATATATATATATATATATATATATATATATATATATATATACATACACATATATATATACATATATATATATATATATATATATATATATATATATATATATATATATATATATATATATAGATATATATATATCACCAAACGCTATTTGGGCAGGGTGGCACCTGAAAAGAACAATTTCTAAACTACCTCTAGTAGTGAGGTTCCTGGCGCCAAGGACTTTTTCCTGTACCCAGCGGGAGATGGTTTTCGTTTAACTGCCGAGCGATAGAGCTCGGGTATGATCCACCAACTTAGGAAATGTGAATTGGGTGCAGTACCACTTACAATAAACAATCATTGGACAACTTCTCATCCATTGTGTGATCTCCAAATTCACTGACGTTCCAAACAAAGGATTTTTCCTTAACAAGTCAGACGGGAAATGGGTTTTATCTCATTCTCTTGCCCAAGACATTGTTTACACAATTTTTGACTGATAATTGCCCATAAATTACTTATCACATAAGAATTTAAAAAAAAAAAACTACCTACCGATGACCTTTAGTGTGAGCAAAATTTAACTCTAAAGAATTTTCAAGATGTGAGAATCAAAGGATATACGAAAGTATGGACTTTCAAAATAGGCTTCAATTCACCCAGAGTAATCTTAGGAAAAATTTGAACAATTATCAGTTTGGCAACAGAATTCGAAAGGAAAGAGTCTGATCATAAAGCGATCGATGAAGCGGTCCATGGCAAAGTCATTGCAACTTGAGCCTGGTTGATATTTCCGTTGTAGTACTGTTTTATACTAGTCTGGTTGAGCATTTTTTTTCTCTCTGTTCAGTATCAGGTATTCATGGGTACTAGAGAAAATAAATTACAGACTACAAGTTTCGTCAATGTTTTGGAAAAAAAATCAGTGATATTTGTTGTCGTGTTAATCAAATCCACCAATCAGGTTATGGAAAAAGGTCATGGCAGGGACAGCATAATAAAAACCTGGTTTAGATATTTTCATCAATGTCACAAGAGAGCCAAGTCGAGTTTCTTACCTCTGCCATTAAAGATTGCACATTTATGCAAGTGCAGGTAAAAGTGTTAAATCACTGAAAAGAAAATCCTTCTATGTGTGTGTGTGTGTGTGTGTGTGTGTGTGTGTGTGTGTGTGTGTGTGGGTGTGTGTGTGTGTTAGTCAGACACCTCATGAAAAAGGAAACAAATCTTACCAAGCTTTGCAGAAAAATTATTGAAGTTTCGGATGATCCAGCAAGACAAGACGGTTTCCATGGTGACAAATCGTCACCTAACCGCCGATTTCTGATCCCTTTGAAAAGATCACCTAATATAAAATGTCTCGGCAGTTTCTATCACGCATTCTAGAGATTGATTGATTGATTTTAAGTTTTCTGGCATCCTGAAATCGTCACCATATGACTGGTGATGGCCAGTCATAAAAAATTCGTAGTCAAATGAGTCGCACACTCTAACAGATATCTGGCTAAGTTACTCACGGACTGGTACATAGAGCCAAACTCAAACCAATGTAAGAAATTACTTTTTTTTTTTCATCTATATTCGTGCTGGTACTATAGTATAATTTATTGCAATTTTGCAATCACTTTCAAAGAGTTACACAATTAGAACAGAAAATTTACCTTTTTTGAAGACAAAAACTATTAGTGTTCAAGAAAATAATACAATTAACAAAGAATGAAATTAAAACGCGAATCAAGGAGACGTTATATAAAAGCAATTACCTTTGATCTTAATCGATTAACTTCTTTGATAAAATAAAGTAACTTCTGAAATTTAATGAAAAGAGAGAAAAAAAGAGAAAAAAAATATTCTGAATGAAATGTAAAAGGATGTTTGATCAATTCATGATGACAACAAAAAATAGAAGAAAATCAATAACTATTTTAGTGATGATATTCAGTTTCCTGAAGGTGACTAATAGAACCCTGAGGGAAAATAAAAGGTTAAAGACAGAATAGTATCACAATGCTAGTCAAACAAACAAGAAGCTATCAAAGAGAGAGAGAGAGAGAGAGAGAGAGAGAGAGAGAGAGAGAGAGAGAGAGAGAGAGAGAGAGAGAGAGAGAGGGGGGGGGGATATTGATAAACATTCCACGTGAGGGTTCAATGAACTAAAGAATCGTAAATAAATCCTTGTCGATATCGTAATATGACCATCTACAAATCAGTCTGCAAATTAAATCAAATTAAACAATAATTAAACACCAAGAGATACAGAGATAAATTATCTTGATATGGTAGAGTCTATTACATTCACATACTATCCATTTTTCCGTTCTCCCTCTGTGTTATTACATATGAGGCAGACATAGTTAGAAGCAGACATAGTGTACTATTTCTTATCACTTAGTTTTCAACATAACCCTAACTAATATCTTTTCAATGATATTGTAAGCAAGTAACAGAAAGCTAAAACACGACTCAGGGCGTGTATAATAGAGCTCCGCACAACACCTCCACACTCTAGCACATGTTATCCCGTCCAAGATGACATCACCAGAATTATCAGGAGAGCAAAGAAAACAAACTGTGCGATCGATCCTATTCCAATATCTGAAGTAATTGGAGAGATAAACTTTTCTAGTCTCGCCGAAATAATAATGAGAATAGCAAATGCAAGCATTTATGAATGTAAGTTTCCTAAATCTGAGAAAATGGCTATAGTCACACCAGTTCTGAAAAATGCACTGGACTACCAGGAATTAAGCTCATGTAGACCTATTTCTAATATATCCTTTGTTTCAAAAGTGCTTCAATAAGTAATTCTCGAACAGCTAGTCTGTTACTTCGAAGTAATAGAAGCTTTGCCTGACAACCAATCTGCTTACAGAAAACTATACTCTACGGAGTCAGCCATCTGCTCAGTTGTAAATCATATGCTAGAAATGATGGATGAAAATAAATTTGGTATCTTAATACTGCTCGATCTCAGTGCTGCTTTTGATACGGTTGTGCATGAACTGCTACTAAATGATCTACAGTCCATGGGCGTTGAAGATCAAGCCTTCGAATACCTAAAAGACTACTTAGTTGGTAGAAATTACTGTGTACAAATTGGAAACTCTTATTCATCATATGATCCCTTAAACAGAGAGGTACCCCCAAGGGAGTGTACTTAGCCCAATCTTATTCTGCATCTATACTATTGGTCTATCGAAAATACTACAAAGGCATGGCATGAAGTTCAAACTATTTGCAGATGACACAAAATTTTACTTCTCCATAAATGATATAGATGACACTACTGAAACTCTAAATCGAATCCTTGATAGTGTTAGAGAATAGATGACATTTAAACAACTAAAATTAAATGAAAACAAAACTGAAAGTACTTGGGTAGAATACAAAACTGCTGCGTGTGACTTTTCAATGAACTAAAGAATCGTAAATAATTCCATGTCGATATCGTAATATGACCATCTACAAATCAGTCTGCAAATTAAATCAATATAACACCAAGAGAAAAAGATATATTATCTTGATATTTAATTTCCTACAGCAATTAATATAACATTCCCCAACACAATGAATAGTTTTGGAGTGAAGATTCTATCATTAATTAAGGACTTGCGACCATGGCGGAATTTCTCTCTTATTCATTTCATTGTATTAATTCTTGGCAAGAAATTTATCGTAGATGATTCCTTTTCGGCGAACCGTTTGATGTCCGTAAAAAGCCTTTAAACATCGCAAAGACACATATAGCTGCAATTAAGTTGAAATCAGATTTCCATTCGGTGGAGTAATATCTTGTTGGTAACAAAAGGATAAGTATGAAAGGGCTCCAACCTTACAGTGAAATTTGAAGATACGCACAAAAAATTATATACATATATATATATATATATATATATATATACACAGTATATATAGCATATGAATATAATATATAATAAAAATCAAGGCCTTGTATAATTTTAAATAGTTTTGCGGTCTGCCCCCATGATGTAAGGGACAATACTTTTAAAAGATTCAGAGCCTCAAGACATTTAGGTTTTGATGCTTTTAAGTGAGAAACCCATGTAAGCCTACATTCAAATATCAACCCTAAAAAATTTAGTTTCACTTGCACATGGGATCCGTTGACCTTTGATGTGTATATCCGGGTCTGGATGTACTCCCCGGATACGACAGAAATGGACAATAGTAGTTTTGCTTGTCGAGAACTTAAATCCATTCATATCGCTAGTGCAAAGAGGGTTACACTCAGCACACTACCCTGATAGAGTTTCCCCAACTCTCACTTGGAAAACTCTATGTGAAAGAAATGACTGAATAAATAGTGGTAGCTCTCCTCTCAATCCAAACTCATGAATTCTTTTAAGTATACCATATCTCCATGTGGTATCATATGCCTTTTCAAGGTCAAAATCCTTTCACATGATGCTGTTTGGAAGCAAAGGCTTCACAAATAGAGAACTCAAGTTGTATTAACACATCAGTCGAGTGCATTTTTCTGAATCCACATTGAATCGGTGATAAAATACCCTTCTTTTCAAGGCATCACATCAGTCTTACATTGACCATCTTCTCCATGATTTTACATAAACAAGATGTCAATGCAATTGGCCTATAATTTGCTGCTAAAAACTTGTCCTTACCGGGTTTTAAGAAGGCTAAAATAATGGCTAGTTCCAAATACTTGGATAACTATGATTATGCCATATTATATTAATAATGCTTAAAATAAATAACCTTGTATTAAAAGGCACATGTTTAATCATTGAATATGGAATTCCATCGGGTCCAGGGGCTGTGTCATTACAAGTAGCAAGTGCAGAATCAAATTCTCTTTCAGTAAAAGGAGAATTACATGACTCTTCCTTTCTTGTTGCCAAATTTAAAACGTTCTTTTCTTCAATGCTCCTACACTGGTGAGCAGGAGCTGCTTCACACTTGCATGATACGTTTGAAAAATGGTCAGCCAGGGCATTGCTAACTTCGGTTGCTCCAGTCATATACTGTACTGACCATTTACCCTTAATACTGGTGGTGGGTTTGGGGTAAATCTTCCTGCTATATTTTTCACTTTTGTCCATACAGATGATGTTGGTGTTCTACTGTTGATGGAGGAAACAAATGACACTCAAGACTGGTGCCTATCTTCTTTCATGGCACGACGGAACTGTGCTCTACATTTCTTGTATACAACTAAATTCTCCTCAGTACGGCATTTGCGCAATCGAGTTAAAGACTTTCTTGTGGCTCTGTGCAGGGCAGTTAGTTCTGATGACCACCAGGGGACTGGTCGTCGTTTGAATATCCCTGTTGTTTTGGGAATAGAATTGGCTCTTGCTGTGTGAAGAGTTCCATTAAGTAAGTCTATGGCGTCATCAACACTCTCAAACTGTTCTGCACTTCCTTCAATTTCACTTAGCTCCCGAAATCTATCCCAGTCCGCCTTATCAAGATTCCATCATGGCGATCTCTGTAAAGGTAGACCATTGTTACTGTTTATAATGAGTGGTGCATGATCACTAGTATGCCAATCATCTAATGTTCTCTAATTAAAATCGAGAAGACAGTTAGAGCTTGCAATTGATAGGTCAATGCAGGACAAGGTACCTGTCTGGACATGAAAGTGTGTGGGCTCTCCTGTATTAACGAGTCCTACATCTTCATTATCCAAAATTGATGATACAGTATTACCCCTTGCGGTTGCCAAAACATCACCCCATAAAGGATGTCTACTATTAAGATCTCCTAGTAAGAGAAAAGGTTGTGGGAGTTGTTTAATCACTTGTACTATATTATCATATGAGATGTTATCTTTAGGAGGCAAGTAAAGAGAACAGATTGTGTATTTTCTCCCTATATCAATCTGTACAACCACTGCCTGCAGAGGGGTACAGATACACAAAGATATTTGAGGAACATCTCGACGAACGTATATAAGACTTCCCCCACGGCTCCCTGCTCGTTGATCATATGGTGTCCTATAGCTAACATACTCTCGAGGACAAGGAGTATTAGCATCCAGCTTGCTTTCCTGTAGTCATACAGTTATAGGGGAGTGCTCATGTATGAGGAGCTTGAGTTCTTCTAAACCCTGGAAATTCCTTTGCAGAATGGAGGAAAAAACTATGGTTTATTTTTTGGAAGACACCTTGGATGAAGTCTTCCCATTGGCAATATTTGATCTAACAATATTTCCCAGTGGTATCTCTAGAGAGAATCTTGATATATTGGGTTTTGTGTTCGTCTTTTACTTTGTGTCCTTTTGATCTAATTGTTAAGGAGGATGGTGGACCTCAACTTGAATTTCTGATTTATTCAATTTACCTTCCAGTTGATCAGAAACATCAGCAGACAAGACATCATATTTATTTAAAGTCGTGACTTTAATGTTTCTTAGGGTAGGAGGCGAGAGATAGGGAGGTCTGTCTCTTTTTCAATTAAAAGGTTGTGAGTTGTCAGGTTTTTGCACCTTCCCCACTACAGGTTCACCAGGTAAATTGGTTTCGAGTGGAACCTCCATCAGATCACGCAAGGACACAGGCTGAGAGAGGTTTGAACTATTGTTTTGAATAGGAGTAGATGGCTTTTGAATATTTTTTAGATCTTTAAGTATCTGTTTTGATTTTTCTACAATTTCTGGATATAAATTTTCAATGGGACTTTCAATCTCTTTTAACTACTTTCCTATGTTTCTTTATGTTAGAATTAGGATTAAAGTTTTCGTCTGTGTGCTTTGGTAAGTTTTTCTTCAGAACCATTGAAAAAGGTTGCCCTGGTCTTATCTGCTTTTCAAGAGCTCTTTTACGAGCCTCTTTAAAAGTAACCCTTTCCATGGTCCTAATGGCCTGAATTTCTTTTTAAAAAATAACCTTAATGCCGCTTTTAGATGTAGCTGGGTGTGCTTCCCAACAATGTATGCAATTTGGATTTTCTATGCATGCACCATGATTATTTTTTCCACAGTTGGCACAAACAGCTGGCTTATTATAGAATTTTTTCGCGTTACGAAGTATAGCGAAAAATAATTGTCCTAACGACATGTAAGCTGATCTTAAGTGTCTTGTTACTTAAGTTCAGTTGTTATGTAGGCAGTGGCCAATGAGAATTTAGTGTTGGGTGAAACATATTCGATGTTTGAAGAGGTATTTAGTAAGTGGTCACTTTCTAGCGCACGCTAGCCCGAGCAAGTCGAATTTATTAGCCAGGACGCCAGGCAGGGTCAAATACAGCTTCAGATGTGAATAGTGTTTTCACGCTAGCAATCAGAATGCTGAAACCGTTTCAAGAAGTGATGGACAATCTATTATCCGATTTCCAGCAGAATATTCAACAAGTATCCGCACCTCATTAAAGTATGATGGAAAACCATTTGAATGAGCATCGCGTTATTTTGAGGAAACTGATACGAAAATGTTAGCATTAGATGCGATTGTTTATCAACTTGGAGGACAAGGAACATCTAAAACTGCTGCAGAAACGAGTCAGTACGCAAAGAGCAGCATCTCCGAAAGTGTCAAGCTAGTTAAAGATCGAGGGAAAGTGTGGATTCATATCAACTTTGATGGAAGAGGTCTAGAGCTCAATAAAGGCCGAGAGTTGACATTGGAGCCGGGAATGTACCAAGAAAGACGTCGAAAAGATAAGTGAAAATGTAGCTGTTTTAATTTTGTATACTTAGCAGTTGGTACAAGGAAATTGGAACATTGTGTTTATTTTATTCTTATTGTTTTTAATCGCCTGTTGGTTGTTGTTATTCACAATACATTGAACAGAATTAGATTGGGTCCGGTAAGATAGTCATTGACGTCTAAAAGGGCAATCACAAAATTCCATTTCAAAACCGTTACTGTGGTTGTTGGATTGGGTAACAAAAGGTCAGAAAGAGACGAATCAGAATTTATTAAAAGAGAATGGGTGACACTGGTATCAGAGAAACTAAGAAATAATTCCTTTGACGGTGACCAAGAATGGAAATGGTAAGCAAAGGCTGGTTTTTTATTACAAACTTTTTAAGGATTTAATCAGTCTACAGTCTGCTTATCGCATAGAAATCTATTAAAACGTTGCCAATATCTTTCTCATTGGGGAAAAATTTTAAAAGTTTTTATAATGGATTACCTTTAGATATTTTTGTAAGCGGCGGTACATCTTTACTAAAGTTCTTAAGTGTGTTAGATATTGGAGATCTAAGGAAGTGAAGATTGAAGTATTTTTAGATGATGGCATAGCTGCGGATGGTTGTTTTGAAGGGGGCATTGGATGCTAGTTATTTACTTTAAAAGCTTCAAGATTTGGATTTATTTACAAGAAAGTATAATTGATTTTCAGACTCTAAATTGTATTTGGAAAGGTTTACAGTGGACGAATACTTTAGGCAAATTTCAAAACTACAGTATTAGGATAAACTATGTCGTTAAAGACCTTGTTTAGATGCCAAACCTTCTGAATTAACAAAAACTTTTTTTAACGAATATCTTTTGGACAGAATTGTCTGTTACATAATTTCCACGAAATTTGTCGTGAGAGGTATTGTAAAAATGAAAACGGTAAAGTATTTCTGTATTTTTACATATTGAGCAAAGCTAGTTGAGAACTTAATGAAGAAATATCAGATGCTCTACTTGAGATCACGTTTTGACGCAGAAATTCATTCTTTTTATTTTGGTCGTTACTTTAACTATATACTTGCATCAGACTTATTTAACCTATTACTTCATTGTGATGCCTAAGATGGAGGCAGTTTATCACTATATTGTGACGCCTAAGATGTATGCAGTTTATCACTATATTGTGACGCCTAAGGTGTAGGCAGTTTATCACTATATTGTGACGCCTAAGGTGTAGGCAGTTTATCACTATATTGTGACACCTAAGATGTAGGCAGTTTATCACTATATTGTGACGCCTAAGATGTAGGCAGTTTATCACTATATTGTGACGCCTAAGATGTAGGCAGTTTATCACTATACTGTGACGCCTCAGATGTAGGCAGTGTAGCACTATGTTGTGACGCCTCAGATGTAGGCAGTTTATCACTATATTGTGACGCCTAAGATGTAGGCAGTTTATTACTATATTGTGACGCATCAGATGTAGGCAATTTATCACATTGCGAAGCCTCGGATGTAGGCAATCTTATCAATATATTGCGACGCCTCATAGGAAATTTACCGCTATATTGTGACGCTTCAGACATAGGAATTTACCGCTATATTGTGACTCCTCAGATTTAATAGTTATATTGTGACGCCTCTGGTGTTGGGAAATTTATAAGTTGTGACACCTCAGTAGTAGGATTGGAGTAATTTTGAAGTTTTTAGCGATGAATACAGCGAATTTTTTTTTTTTATCATGAAAAGTGTGGTTGGAAACTGGACAGCAAATGAATCTTAAAAATTAAACATGAAGGAGCAGGAGGCAGTCGACAGAATTATGTAAAGTACTTTGACAATGTTTGAACGTTGTTCCAGATAACAAAATTTTTCGATTTTAATGCAAGTAGGTAGCAAAAAGCCAGATTTAGAAATCATAGAAAACCAAAGAATTTAAACTTGTACTGAATACACTGTTCAGGTCATCAATGTATGTTAGCCCAGAAAGAGTACAAAAGAGCGGATTTTTTGAAGTGTTGTCAACTAACATGGATGAATGGTCAATTCTTGCTTACATTTTTCAGTGTTATGGACTTGTGAGAGTTATTCATTCTTTCGACTGGTTTGCCACTTTTAAAAATATGTTGAGGTTTTTAATCTCCAATATTGGTGTCCCGGTACAGAGGGAATTGATGTTTTAACTTGAGGTTTGGTGCTCTATACCAAAGGTTATTAATAAAATGGACGTAAAAATTCTTCACTTAAGTAGAATATTCCAGAGTGAAAGTCCTCTCCATCTTGACTTTTGATATTATCGAGGGAAACTTTATTGTTGAACTTTGAGTGTTTACGTAACAAAAGGTTTATTACACACGGCAAAGATTAAAAAAAAAAAAAAAAAAAAAAGGGAAATTTTTCGCTGGAATTTGACTTTGATATAGAAGGTAAAGTTTTTGAAATTATAAGCATATATGTACAATGTTTTATTTTTGGAATCTGCTTTCCAGGATCGTGAATGCAATGAAATGCCAGCAGTCGTCTTTGACGGTGGCATCTAATTTGGACAGGAAATTAGGGGACCTCAGTTGTCATGGGCATCTTCTATCATCGATGAATGACAGCACAAACAAGGCCTACAAACTTGTCTTTCAACAAAGAGAAACTTACAATAATGGTCACGAGCAAAGCGAAATGCCATTGTATGTTACTTTATTTATCACGCTTTTATTAGATTCCGGTGCTTTAGTAATCTCCAGTGATCAAGCCATTTATGCCATAACGCGCATGCATGAAATGAGGGGTTACATAGATGCAACGGAAAATTCACTTGTTAAATCTTTGCAAGCACCTGTGAAACATTAAGCTGGTAGATCGGTGCATACAAAGGATCTTTTTGATAATCAGGTGTTGCAGAATCTGCGCGGTTTATATTTCCCTATATTGAAAAACTTCTTTATTATTTTGATAGATCATTAAAGTTTTCTTATCTGAGATTTGGGGAATTAAGTTTATTGTAATTTGAAGATTTCTTAGTTGAACAGAAAAAAATGAAAAATCACCAATACTGTGAAGTTTTTGATATCAGAAGTTGTCACAAATGTTTTTCCATATTTGATGTATTTTGCTTGATACAGAGGAAGCTGGAATGATTTTGTCCTTTGATCTATTTATCTTTAAGAAGTTTTTTAAAAGCTCCTGTAATGTAACCTAACAGAATTTTTTGTTAAAACTGTGGCTATAAGTTCAAACATCGCAAACGATAACGTCAATGATAGGTGTCTTCATAGACATGAGTGTTGGTAGTCTGTTTCAAGTAAACATGTTTGTCAAAGGCTTCAAAAAGAGGTTAAATGTGTAAATCATTCAATCGGAACATTTATTTCTTTCTCTCCATTTCTTTCCTTCTCTCCCTTTCTTTGGTATTATCTAGGGTCAACCGGCACGGTGCGCTATAATGCAATTTAATGTTTTATTATGTTTATACCTGTAGAGAATGCGGAGTGAAGTGAGGACTATAGTTTTTCCTTGCATTTCTGGCTTAAATGGTCATACATTTGACAATGATAACATCGTAATGGTGAAGGGATATATTGTTTCACATTCAAAGATAGCCAACCAGCATTAATATCATTTGGTAATCTGCTTTGATCAAATGTTACAATCAAAGTAGCAAGAGGAATACGTTGTTCTCCAAATTTCTTCCTCATTCTGACTACTTTTACTACTCCTAGAGTTTTCAGTTCATCCTCAATTTCTTTTTCCTCTATGTCAAGCAATTCTGCAGCATATATCACACCCCTACTCTGGTTGCAAGTGGGGTGCGAAGCAATTTTGACACTATGACCATCCAATTTTGAAAGTGTTTTCAATTTTTCACCTTGTATTGGGGATAGTCTCTATCAAGAGACTTCCATTTCCCTGGGGAAGAATTTTTGGCTGCCCTCCACATATAGCTACTATTTCCCTGTTGGTTTTAAAAACAATTACACGTTCATGTCTTGCATTTTAAAATTCCAAAATAAAAAATCTATCATAATTCACAACTTCATAGTGACCAGGTAATACTTCTACCTTTCTATATTTTTCTGTACTGTCATCATTTCTCACTCTCTCTCTCTCTCTCTCTCTCTCTTTTTCTCTAGTGTTTTAGTATCATTCTTCATATGACGTGAGTAAGGTTCTAATGTTATGATATTAGAACATGAGTTGAAGCTGTCTGTACCGAGGTCCATGTTTGTATTTTCCAGGTCGTCAACAGAGGGGTTGTTTTTTTTTGAAAGAGCAAGCCAGGTTATCCACCTCTATTGGAGTGTGGTAGCTAAACAATTCGTTCCGCTAACAGCTACAATAGATTATTTCGACATTATTCTTGTTCAAGTCACTGATGAAAGAAAAAGTAGTTCCAATTACGGTTTAATGATGTAAAATAATAAAAAGAAAAAAAAACACCATACATGAGTTATACCTACCTAAAAGACATTGAGAGAGAGAGAGAGAGAGAGAGAGAGAGAGAGAGAGAGAGAGAGAGAGAGAGAGAGAGAGAGAGAGACATTGAGAGAGAGAGAGAGAGAGAGAGAGAGAGAGAGAGAGAGAGAGAGAGAGAGAGATTGTTTACTGTAGTTAATGAAGTAATCTACCAGCCCTAAACTCCTTTTTAGACATTTATACATTTATAAAAAAAAAATTTAGTATTATTATGTAATGTTTTCAATAAACATGATAGTAATATGCTTCTAAAAGCTCAACATTATTTTCAAACACTATATTGACTTCTAAAAACTTTTTTTTACCTTAAAATATTTCCCAAGTTATTCAGATTCAAGGGGATGAGTTGTCAGTCTTTAGACCCTAAGCCACTTGCCCTTTATTCATCATTTTTTTTTCTTTTTTTATTCCCTTTTCGTTGAGTTTTGCCGTCTCACCGTCTGTGATTGTGGCCAAGAATGGTTAGCATTGACATTTAAACTAAAATTGTAATATCGTTACTACATTGCTAATTCGAGCTTAATCTCAAGAGCTGTATTCGCTTGGTAATTTATCGAGGCCGTATGGCAAAATTGGAGATAATTATCACTGGGTATAGATAACGGGATTATTTTGTTGGATTTAAATGCCGAACCGAATAATGGGTAATTTTGGAGAAAAAAAAAAAACAGCTGTAATTAATGAGAAATTTTCATTTGGGTTTTCGGAAAATTTGCTTCCTTAAGGATCTGTATACCAATATTTGTCTGGCTCGATATATTCATATATTTTGCAGTCCTCCATATACTCTAAATGCTCTGTAGAAAAATTTACCCGTTTGCTTTTAAATTAAAACAAGATTATTTCATTAACTGGAATAATAAAGGAATGAGATATATATTATATTAAAAAATCTGAGTGACACAACTTATTCATGGAGGCATGCTTCTCATCTCGTTTTTTTTTTTTTTTCAGAAGATTATAAAAACAAAGATTGAGGGAAATTAAATAAAAGGCTCCAAACGCCTTTTATCTGAATCCAGCTAATGCATATCTTATGTTGGCTTCACAAAAATATCAAATAATTCAGGTTGGAATGGTCAAGTGAAGGTGTTTTATGCTGCTGGTCTGGAGAGATTTCTTTTCTGGAGGGATAGTGAGAATCTGGGAACTAATATTGTCGGTCTAAGACGAGCACCGGATCGGAAGGCCATTAATTTTTAAAATAATGAGAACTTTTAACAAATATATGATTAAAGAATGAAAGAATGGAACAATAATGTTAAAGAATGAAAGAGAGGAACAAATGTTAAAAAATGAAAGAAATGAACAAATTTTAACGAATGAAACAGGGGAATACAAACATAAAAAAGAAATACCTAAACAATTAAAGAAAGGAGCACAAATATTAAAGAATAAAGACCTAACAGGTAGGTCTGGTGGGGGTGTTGGACTCTTTATTCATAAAAGTTACTCAAATCTCAAAACGTTGAAAAGAATTAGTGTAAAAAGCTTTGATATATAAAAATAAAATTTACGCCAAATAATAGAAGAACATCCTTTGTAACAATCTGCAAACCTCCTAGAACAAACACTAGTATCTTTTTTGAAGAATTCGGAGCTCTCATTGAGATGATTATCATGGAAAAAAACGAATTAGTTATCTGTGGCGACATCAATTTTGGGTGGATGACTCATCAAATCCTGACGATTTAGGCATTTAGTGAGTTACTAGAATCATATCGACTAGTGAATAATGTCGACTGCACAACTACTTTAACTGGGCATACGCTAGACTTAGTTCTAAGTGATGACATGAATAATATTGTATCAGATATAAAAGTCTAAGAGAAATGTAATATCTCCTCAAAACACAAACTCATTACGTTTAGTCTGCCTCTACAGAAACATGCATTGGAAAAGAAAAACTTTAGACATAAATCGAATTTTTCTCCTACCGTATTTATTGAAGAAGTTACAAAGAAAATAAATGATGCTATCAACATTCCCTGTGATCATGATGACCAACGTCTGTTAGAAGTTAATTGTGCTAACTGTCTTATGACCACTTATAATATAGTGAGTAAAAGTGAATATGATACCATGTGCCCACCGATGGAAAAGACTATAACTGTAAAAGACCAATCTCCTTGGTTTAATGGAGAGACTTTGCTAAAAAAGAGGGAAAAAAGACGTAAAGAAAGAAAGTGGAATAGGTTAAAAACTGAAATTACTTGGGTAGAATACAATACTGCTGCGTGTCAATATAACTACCTACTAAGAAGGAAAAAAAGTGAATACTATAAGAGAAAGATCCTCGAAGCAGCAACGGACATAAATAAGCTATATCGTCTCCTGAATGGTATAATGGGAAATATAAAAGAAAAGAAGCTACCTGGTGGATACAGTGACCAGGAACTAGCAAAAAATTTTCTGGTATTCTTTAAAAACAAGATTGAAAACATAACCAGGTCATTTTTAAATACTCAACATCAGATTAATGATACACCAGACGCAGAGAGAAAATTATTACGATTTAGCAACATAACACAAGATGACATCACCAGAATTATCAGGAGAGCAAAGAAAACAAACTGCGCGATCGATCCTATGCCAATATCTGAAGTAATTGGAGAGAGATACTTTTCTAGTCTAGCCAAAATAATAATGGGAATAGCAAATGCAAGCATTGATGAATGTAAGTTTCTCAAATCTGAGAAAATGGCTTTAGTCACACCAGTTCTGAAAAATGCATTGGATCACCAGGAATTAAGCTCATATAGACCTATTTCAAATTTGTAATAAGTAATTCTTGAACAACTAGTCAGCCCAGCCATTTAGAAGTAATAGAAGCTTTGCCTGACAACCAATCTGCTTATAGAAAACTATACTCTACAGAGACAGCTATCTGCTGTGTTGTAAATGATATGCTAGAAATGATTTGATACAGTTGTGCATGAACTGCTACTAAATGATCTACGGTCTATCAGCGCTAAAGATAAAGCTTTCGAATACCTAAAAGACTACTTGGTTGGTAGAAATTACTGTGTACAAATTGGAAATTCTTATTCATCATATGAACCCTTAAACAGAGGGGTACCCCAGGGGAGTGTACTTGGCCCAATCTTATTCTGCATCTATACTATTGATCTATCGAAAATACTACAAATGCAAGGCGTGAAGTTTAAACTATATGCAAATGACACACAATTTTACTTCTCCATAAATGATATACATGACACTACTGAAACTCTAAACCGAATCCTTGATAGTGTTAGAGAATGGATGACATCTAAACAACTAAAATTAAATGAGAAGAAAACTGAATTCATGGTGGTGTGCAAGAGAAACAGCGTGAGAAACTTAGGTGATATTCAAATGAACATAGATAATGACTCGGTGCCGAAATCTAGTAAAGTTCGAGATCTAGGTGTATCTATTGACTGTAACCTGTCTCTAAATGCCCAAATAAATAATGTAATAACAACTGCCGGTTATCATCTAAGAAATATTGCGTTTATAAAAAAAGTACCTGGACGAAAATTCCGTAAAGAAACTTGTGATAAACTGTGTTATTTCCAGGATTGACTACTGCCACTCTATCTACTACAATTTACCAAAAGTGCAACTTAAGAAATTACAAAACATAATTAAACAGAGGAGCAAGACTGATAAAAGGTGCCCCACCTAGAGAAAGGATCACCCCTACACTAATGGATTTACACTGGCTGCCGATTAAAGGGAGAATTAAATCTAAAATATGTACAATAACCCACCAAGTTATCAGAACCGGGCGTCTAAAATACTCAAGAGAATTGCTACATATTGCACAGCCAACAAATCGTGTCGACATGAGAATAGTTACAGATGGCTTCAAACTATTGGAACCTAGATATATGTCTACTGTAGGCTCCAGAGCCTTTAAATATGCGGTCCCGAGACTTTATAATAAGCTCCCACGAAACATTCGAATGATTGAAGACATTAAGGAAACTGAAGAGTTTCTTATTTCATGAGTCTTTTGACAGTGACTATTTAACAATAAATGAAGAATATGAGATATGAAACGTTAAATACTCTGAACGAATAAGATAAAACAAAAGTGGAGGTCCTGTAGAGAGTGGGGTTCCCCTGCTGTATGGGACCAGAAAAGTAGCCATCAAAGTAAAGTAAGTAAAGTAACACGACATGATATTCAGGGGATGGAGGAAGAAGCTCAGAAAAATATTCAGTTGTGTGATTTAATGATTAAAAGGACAATCAAACATATATTTTCAAGATATTCCAACATTTGGTATTTCCCTTTCCTCGCTTACATCAGTTGTAGGAATTATGGTTCAACAACTACCTAGATAGACTGAGGAGCTGGTATGGGTGGATATTACTCGAACACTCCGAACTAGAACTTCGCGGATAGTAATGTATTTTTCTTTCGTTGAGCGCCCATCTACTCTGAGTGATTCACCCGGTACAAAGGCCGATATCCAACTAAACATACCCTTGCTAATTCGGGCACTTGATCACTATAAATAGAGTTTATCATACAGAGTTAAGCCCATTTGAATCAAGATTGTAAGAACGTTATGCATGGCCATAAATAGTTAATTTGCTTAATTAAAGAACTACCTTATTTAGTAAATAAATGGTCTGTTGGTTTATTTACTCGAATAGGTATGGTCAGTTGGGAATCAACAATACTGGGAATCAAATAACCGGAATAAAAAAACTGGGAATCAACTTACCAGTCACCATATATATACATATATATATATATATATATATATATATATATATATATATATATATATATATATATATATATATACTGTATATGCATGTGGCTGTTTTGTATTTCCATTGGATAAAGAATTGAGATATGACAACTCAATTTGTAACTTTTATATGCTTTAGCTAACAAAGAAAGCCCTTCACTGTCTTCGATTCGCTAAAGGCTGGAGAAAGCTCCGCCCATTTGGTAGAAGTAGTAAGAAGAGCAACATCTTGTCTGTTTTCTCATGGGAACAATAGAGACATCTGACGAAAGATTTCTCTTGAGTGTCTGCGTTCTTTTTATTCTAACTGTACTAAAAATAATTATAGATATTACTGCTGAAGTGCTTTATATATTTTGACAGGATACTATTATTGCATAATGCATTTTCACTTTATGATATTCAACTATAAGGTAAAAACAGTTTCAAAAACATAAAAAATAACTCTAAAATAACTTAAAATTGTGTCAGCTTTACCGTCACTGGAAACTCGGCTGCTTTGGTAAGGTTTTCCGAACCCTTTTAGAACTGACTGGTTCTGCAAATCCAGATGGCATCAAATGAAGGGTATCATAATAAAAATAGAGTTGATAGTAATAGATCATCTATTTTCTTCAACAAGCAGTATAAAAAATCCTGATAGGCACCTGCTGTGCCTTTTTGTATGCATGTTACAGAAACGACACATTGGTAGGCTTGATTATTTCGGGTGGTGTCATGTATTCCAAAATAAATTTCTGAAATACTCTAACTGAGTCCCTTGGGTAAAAAAACTCAAGTTAGCTTTAAGAATTATAATGACTAGACTCCAGGTAGTGACAGAGTTACAAAAAAAAAAAATCAAAGATTTAAATAATGCAGATGACGTGCCAAAATATACATTACTTATCTACGGGGAATTTACAGTCCTACAAAATACACTTAGTGTAATAAATTGGTATCAAGCAAGTTTTACTTTACACAATACTTTAAATAATTTATAGTTTCAATCTGTATATCTCGATCTACACTCGCCTGTAATAAATCCGGGGAAACCTGAATAATACACAAAAGACACTTAAGTACTGCTTTCAGACAAGAGCACTGATCTAATAATAAAATCAGTTTCAATCTAAAGATTCATACTTAACATTATATTAACAGCAATTTAGGTAAAAGGACAGACTATGTGGTAAGCCGAGTGACAAAAAGATTGCTTACACAGGTTATTCAATAATAGCAATTATCAATAATTCTGCCTGATAATTGTACCAGACCTCTCTTACAGGAATAAATAAAGTGACAAAGACATTGACCTACACATTAACATCTTTAATAAGGTACAAGTTTTAAACACCTAGTATTTATTGAGCTTTGAGTTACGAGAGAACAAAGGTATAACCGAGAATTCACTTGCAGGAACCGAGGTCGCCTCCTGCACTTGTTGTCCAACTAGATTGCGTGTCATTTTGCTTTACCCTCCCACTTATATAACACCCTTTGGTTTGAGTCATGTGATCCGTACCTTCTTCAAAAATGCTTCTTGTTTATGGATCTTTGTAACAGAATTTTACATTTTCATTAGATTATAGGGAGTAGTTAAATTTATTTCTGTTCATTTGATAAGTTTCTAAAAGAAATCCCTATTAACTAAGATAAAATATAATTTTAGAAGTGAGACTCATTTCAAAGAACGTCCCTTCCCTTAAAAACGTAACATCCCTCCTCCATTGTCTTCTAAATCTTACACACTTGATTTTCCGTATTCAATTTCTACAGTATGATGTTACACTATGCACAACGCATTAGATGTGCATGGTGCGTATTTGGAACAGCAAATTCACAGGCATACACAATCCTGTTACGTTACGGACATTTATATACCTAAATGATCACATAACAAAGACACAATAATAGTAATAAAAAAGAATACTATTACTACTCATAACATCATAATTATCTCAACCTCTAAGACAAGTATGAGTAAAGAACTCGGTATTGTATAGTTAGGAAGAATTCAAATTACTTCCAAATTTGTCATTTTTTCCAGCACACATACAAACCTTCATTCTTTACTCTGAGGACTCGCCCTTAGTTGGGTGGAAGTCCAAATTCCAACTGGCTAGAAAGACCTTTGGTATGACTCTGACCTCGATTTAGCATGAGAGGAGTACCCTGAAATCTCATGGACTCTCAGCATCTTAATGCTGTAGAGTTTGACATCTGGGCAATCAAGGTGAATGAGAGGAAACAAGAATTGTGACTTGACCAGGTAAGAGTGATATTTCAGTCATCTATACTTGAACCTAGATATTGCCCAATTCCTCCTCGCAGAGAGATTAGGGACATAATAAGATATATCAAATATTTCAGACCACATAAGTAAAAATGATTCTTACCTGCAGTCGAAGGTAGGCCACCTTACAAATTCCACCGGACGCTGTGCCCCAAGAGAGGGGAAGATGAAGGATGTAAAGGCCAGTCAATCTATCCATTCATCCCAGACTAACACTGATTAACATCTACCTTCGATCAACTGGTACTAGTCTTGTAAGGGAGCCGAGGTAGCTAAATCACTTATTAAGTGGCTACCAGAGGTATCAGAGTAAATGTTTATCGGTTCTTATGGGTTACATCTTGCATGTGTTTTTTGTGATTTTCCTCTTAACCCTACCCGTACTCACAAGCAGGTACTTGACTTGTGGGTGAATTGTTGGAGAGAAGACTACTCACAATTTACCATGACCCGCAAGTCAAGGCAAAAAGCACGGAGTCTTTTTCGGGTGTTTGAGAAGGGTCTCCCCCGAATCCACAGAAATTAACCAAACGTTTAGGTAAATCTTGACTATAGAGTGAATCTCATGATACTTCTTTAGTGCTGGATGGATTTGGATCTGAAAGTATGCCTGTCTGACAGTATCTGCGGTTTCCATCTTGAACAGAGTCTGTTAGACTAGCTCGTTCAGAGCTGAGAAATCGATGACTGGTTTCCAGCCTCCAGATGCCTTTTCTACAAGAAAAAGTCAACTGCTAAAGCCTGGGGACCAGTTGAGGACCTCCTGGAGGAAAGTCACCGCTGGCTGTAAGGCCTGCATAGCCTCAATAGGAGCAGCAAAGGACTCTGGGGGAAGAATGACTAGTGCAGTACAAACTACCTCCACGAAGTACTGTATATCTCAATTTATAATTCCAATGCTGTTGACGTTATATATCCACAGAAATACTGGGATATCAATAAGTTAAGTTTTAATTGTGTTATCCGTAGTGTATGTTTACTGTACTCCAAAGATACTGACGAAGTAAAAAAAAAATGGATACTTTAGTATTTTGCATTGGATAACTGCACAGTTATGAGTGTAGAAAGTAGTAGGTAGTATGGAGGATGAGAAAGACTCATTTTTTCCAGTCTGAAGTAGTAACTTCAAGAAGACGTATGAATTGTATGCAAAAAAAAAAAAAAAAAAAAAAAAACACGTTGAGAAAGGGAACTAATTCAATATCTGCTTATAACATTTGTTTTACTGTCATAAATTTGTCTATGACAAGAGAGAGAGAGAGAGAGAGAGAGAGAGAGAGAGAGAGAGAGAGAGAGAGAGAGAGAGAGCTTATAGATTGTCTTACCCATTAATAGTAAGCTTTGATAAAAAATAAGTTTAATGACACTGGAATTGTCAACACACTGGATATAAGTGTTCTAGCATCTTGTAAAATTGAATTAACTTTGGATTCAGTCGAAATACTAAAATGCTAGATAACTTCATCTTGATACCGGGAAAGGCTATGATTCTTCATCTTTTTAATTTATAAAAACATGAGACGAATGCATTTATCGAAAAAAAAAATATGTTCAAATGACGAATATCCGAAATGCTCATCTATTCTCGAAATATTTACCAGACAGACAGACAAACCAGGTTGAAAGTATTACCTTCGAATAAATTCCTAAAGTTCAAAGACTAAGAGGAGAGCAGAGATGTTGCTTGTAACGCCAGTTTAGGGGTGATTCACACTATCAATTAGTCAATCGAAAAGAATAGAAATATTCAAAGGAAAATAGGTTAATGATGTGTCGGTGGAAGAACTCTCGTTTTATGCTATTGTTTTCATTAATTTACAAATACGACCCACTATCGATGAGACTTTTAAGTGTGACCTATTGTAGATAAAGTGAAAATTCTTGTGCCAGATGCTAGTTTTTTGGACAGGCAATAGATAGAAATGAGGTTTCTATTGACAATTCGTCTACAGTCAAAACTGGTCAAGTAGGCTAAACCTTTATAAATTCTGTTGTATAAATTATTGAAAATCTTGGAATCTAAGCTATTGTGTAAAAGCATTACGATTTCCCAGAGATGAAGAATGAAAGGTATGAGGTGGTTAGTCTTCATATCATTTATGAAGTTCACCTACAGTATATGGCTCAGCAGCAGTTTCCATACTTTTTGACCCAGAAATTTAACGTACCTCCCTCACTCCGCCCACTAGCCAGGATCCTTTGGCTACTCCATCCATCCCGGCCAAGGTGAGCTGTGTGTGTGTATGTGTGTGTGTGTGTGTGTGTGTGTGTGTGTGTGTGTGTGAACACACGCAGTATTTAAATTATCTGAATGATAATTTAGTTCAAATAGTGTCTGCTTTGTCGTGAATCCTTTTGCTCAAAGTTTAACATTAGCTCATTGCTCCTCTATTCTGGCAAGTGGGTAAATATTGCGTTACGAGCGTTATGGGAAGTAAACCTCTTCACTGTCTTAGATCTTTAACCAGTGTTCTAACATAAAGGCTGCGGCAGCGATATCTTGGCAGTCATCATGCATCCGGCACAAGACTTCCTGGCTGATACAGGGAGCATAAAGTCAGAATACTACGGCTTGGCATTGGGGACTGGGAGGTTAGTCTAGATTTCCGGCCCACCCCCATTGCAACTATAGGAAATCCTGCCTGGCACCACAATTGAAATGTTAAGAGAGGTTGGACAGCAAGGTTGTAAAAATGAAATCGGATCAGAAGTGTATAAGGAGGAAGAGTTACATAATATCAATTTATTTAACAATGCAACCACAGTTTAAAATAATTTCCATTATCCCACCATATTTTTACCTGTTTGGTGAATTATCCTAATCTCATATTATGGAAAAGATGCATAAAAGAAAGCCTAACCCGAATAAGAATCCAGACAGAAAACTCACAAGGCCGAACTTATTTCACCTATAATTCCGTAAGGGGTAATTGCAACGTTGAAACATTGATACTGATCATGTTAAAAATTTATTATTATGTCATTTTATCCTCTAAATTTTCTTTTCCCATGCTAAAGGAATTGGTGCAAAACAAATCAGGATTCAGAAGATTTAAAAAATGCTGAGAACTCGACAATCGAGATTAGTTGGGCATGTGATGAGATTGGACCTTCTGGAAGATCAGAAAATATAAAGTAGATGAACACCTAGCATAGAAATTAATGGAGGGAAATTTCACATCAATGCACGTAAGGGGATAAACTACTGTAAAAAAAAAAAAAAAAAAAAAAAAAAAACATTAACATTGGCAGATTTAGAATATAATTAATGACCGAAATTGTATGCCTACAACATCGAATTTTTTTCAGATTATATCAAAATAAAAAGATTATATTCATCAACCCGTGCAAATCCGTCTGTCTGCAATGTTATACAGATGCAAGGGATTAAACGAATAAGCTTTGTATTGCCATTGCAAAATCAACAATTTAGATTCAGTATATTATCTAATCCTCTTCCTCATGTCTATAATTAAGTGAGGCCATTTTTCCCATAATATATGCTGTTTCCTATCTTTTCCTTTCCTCGTTTGACAATCGGCTCAGAGAGGCTGTAGGGAAACACTCTTTTGAAGTGTTAAATTAATACTAGAGATTTTACTGAATACGAATGTATCCGTGAGAAAGAGAGAAATTTATTCTCCATTTTCCTAACGATGTCATCACAAAATCAATAACAATAGAGACAATTTAGAGAAAGAAAATTGTTCTGAAACTATTGAATATGAAAAAATTATATCAGGTAAGCCTTTTGTTTATGATTTGGCCAATAAATTGATCAGCATCCTCACTGAAGGTAAAATTTATAGTTATAGACAAATAAGAGACGCTAAACCTGATAAAAAAAAATCTCAAAAAGAAAAAAAAAAAAAAAAAAACTAATGCTGACAAAAATTATATCCCATTCTCTCCTCACCTGGAAAGGATTCTAAGATATTTTATGTGATGAACCTGGCATTATCTCAATACAAAGTAAAATCTTTAGTAAACCCTAACCTCAC
>NC_090752.1:78462376-78467376 GCF_036898095.1 Palaemon carinicauda
TATATCAGTAAGTTGGTAGTGAAGTTGTAAGACATGCAGTTACAAGGAGAAAACCAAGGATATCAAATGGTACTTCGGATACAATAAAAAAGAGACAAAGACAAAAATTAATTGTTGAAAGTTTGCGAGGATGAAATAAAAATTACAAGGTAGAACTTGTTAATTATTCCAGTACTGATAGTGAAATCAAAAGAAAAAACAGGAATGACTGGAGAGAATATTTAGACAAAAAAGCAGATGAAGCTGACAAAGCTATGAATTCAGGGAGTAGCTATGGTGTAAGAATTGCCAAACAATTATTAATGAAATCTCTAATGGAGCAAAAAAGAAGCATATACTGTGCATATAAAAAAATATATTTATCTGTTATAACGAAAAAAGGCAACGTTGGATGGAAGACTTTAGTGAAGTCATGAATAGGATATATGAAAGGATTAATTTGATTGATATACCTGAGGCTGAAGAGGACCTTGATGTGTCCATTAATGAATTCAATGTGTTTGAAGTCGAAGCCATCATTAAAAAATTCAAGAGATGGAAAGATCATGGATATGATGGATTAACTATCAAGATGATATTGGCTGAAAATGAAGATTATTTTGTAGTGAGGCGTGAAGAGACCAAATATATATATATATATATATATATATATATATATATATATATATATATATATATAATATATATATATACATATATATATGTATAATTGTTGTCAGTTTACATATTAAATTTGCATAAATTGTTCATTGGATACAGGCTGGGGTATCATCAAAGACATCGCTTTTCATTAACGAACCCTAAAAATGGTATTTTGCCAATTACCTTCTCTTGGGCCCTTTTAATTATCCTAGCGTTCCACATTCCCCGAAAACCATTCAGGAGCAATTTATTTACACTTGTTAGACTCCTATTTACGTTTTATTACTCCTTTTATTACGCCTTAAGCAAATATCAATGAACATGATGAAAGATAAGAGGCTTTACGGAAAACTTGTGCCTCTAATTATCATAATGTTAATCACTGAATTTTGCACTGGCATGGATCTAGGAGGCTCCATTCACGACGTTCATTGATTAGGCGTCATTTTCTAAAAACAGGAATAAACTATATTTTCCACAAGATAACGAGTTCGTCATTAATCGAAATCTGAATTGCGACTTTCATTATTTTCATTGGGCTTTTATAAAGAGAGTTTCCAACATAATTGTTAAGCTGCTATTAAGGCCAAGGCATCAGTTAATTTACATATCTAAAAGAACATTACCGCCTAATAAAGTATGTGGTATGTTGGCTATTGCCTGTTCACCGAATGAAAATGCATTTATTCACACTCGATGTCAAAATAATGTTATGAAGTTTATTCATTTATTAAGGCGTTTAGCAAATGATGCTTATAAGACAGCGATACCGGTGCAATGACATTTACATTCCATGAAAACAGATTGTCAATTGTGCTGAAAATAATGAAGATGATCAATTGACTTTAAAATCATTTCACACATTTTACAAAAAAGATATTATGTAATTCAAGTAAACAATGAAAAAAAAATCTTTTCTTTCTATTTACTAATATTCTCACATTTGATCATTATTCCCCTCTATTGATTTTGATGTTGATTGGAAGAAATACAAAATTACGTATCTTAAAAGTGGCCTTCGCTTTTTCCATTGATTTTAAGATTATATCTGTTGCATGAAAATAACTTAATTTAATCCCCAAGTTGTCAAAATCAATGCATAAATGTATTTTCGAAAAACAAAATCCAGAATTCATTGTGAAAATTTCAAAATGATAGTAAAAGTCATAGTGGAAGAAGAGCTGTGTCTATGTTAAACTGGGAGTCATAAGAATCAAGGTTTATTATCAAGAAGTGATATGAGTTGACAGTATAAGGAAAAATCTGTACATATAGTTTCACACATTTGAGATAAATTTTAAGGCATCAGGTATAAAAAGAAAAACCAATTGCGCATGCATTTTGACAGAAAACTTTATAATGTATAGGTACCGTGGTAGTAAAAACAATACTGAAATTCCACCTTATAAATTTGGGACCTAAATGTTTGTATACTAACTAATGCCCTTGTGTATAAATATGTCATTTTAACAAGGCCATAAGTATAAAAAGATTTTATAAGATTAATGTTAGCAATGTGCTAAAATCTATGCAGAGAATACTCAGTGAAATAATGAGAAAATTGAAACTGTGAAAGTTCTTCGTCGTATAATGAAGTATTGACAGACATCAAAGAGATAACAACTCCCATAAAGGGACATAAAGAGCAAATGTTCATTGATCACTAGATCACATGAAAACATTTAACGATGAATTTCCAGATTTGAGTATTGGCGATTGCTGCATGCTTTCAGTATGAAATGGTCCTTTGTTTAAAGAAATATATATGATAATTAACCCGTAATCAATATTATAGCATCGGTTATTAGCTTCATACGAAGAACATGTAAAGGTTTTTAAACTGAGAATGATCCTTTCTTCACTTATCAAATATGGCAATAGTGGGTTGAAAAATACCAGGGGACTCATGCCTGCTTTTTCATGAGAGAGAGAGAGAGAGAGAGAGAGAGAGAGAGAGAGAGAGAGAGAGAGAGGAGAGAGAGAGAGAGAGCAGTATTTTCTTCTATTTCTTACGGTCTACAATAAAAATCAATAATAATTATAATAAAATCTAGTTTAAAATAATCGTCTAAAAGTTTCAAGTCAAAACATTTGGTTCTCAAAGAATCTTAGGACATCATAATTAAGGTGTAATGATCAGTTCCTTTCTTTTCTCTATCTTGGAAAGAACGACACGGACACGATACTTCACAAATGGTTTTAAACGCAGAACAATCCTTCCTAGACGGATTTTTTGAATAATTCCCATCACGCAGCCAGCCATTTTGGGATGCATGTCAAGCGTTGTCGCCTCAATGGTTTTACGAGAGTGACGGGTATGCCAATGCCTCTTGCCAAGCGCCGCAAAGTTTCACGTCTTTGTTCAACGTCGATTGAACGAAAATTTTCAAGAATAAAACACGAAGAACAGAAATATTCTCTTATAGACAGGACCTCTGCAATACAAAAGGCTGCTGGTAGGTCATACAAAAACTCTGGAGATCCATTTCCTACAAGACTATTCACATTAAGGCTGTTACTACAGTTTATTATGAAAAGGACAGGCATTCACTTTGTATATATACACATATATACACACATATAGGTGTATGTATATGTAAATACACTGTTTTATATATATTATAATATGCATATATACATATTTTCATATTAACATTATATATCTTTAAAAAAATCAAAATTCATATATGACTTATCATTAAGACTGTGCGTTATCTCTCTCTCTCTCTCTCTCTCTCTCTCTCTATATATATATATATATATATATATATATATATATATATATACTGTATATATATATGTGTGTGTAGAGAGAGAGAGAGAGAGAGAGAGAGAGAGAGAGAGAGAGAGAGAGAGAGAATATGATGTTGTGATGTTGTAGAGGGAAATTATTGGAAATAAGTCTTCGTCCTGCACTGATAATGATCTGGTACTGTAGCAAGTCGGGCAATAGTGAATCATGGTCATATCTCACAAAAAAAAAAAAAATATATTCAAAAGAATAAAAGAATGAAAGGAAGGTCTTTTGTTGATAATACCAACAAATGCAATTATGAAGTTTAATAAGCTTAATTCTTTTTTTTTTTTGGATGCAAAGTAACAAAAGTATAATTTATAATCAATACAATCCATAACTGACAGAATATAAATCGGTAGGTTAGCAAATTTCTTCATTATTTATTTATGCAGTACGAGCAGATTACCCTAGGTAAGTTAATTAAACTAAGGTTTCATTTGACATTGATCACGTTTAATTCCAGATAATAACCTCATGAATGAATGAAACAAATAATCAACATCTGAAAAAAGTACAGTAATACTAAAATAACAATTCAAATAAGAAAATTTATTTCAATAAAAAAAAAATCTTATTTACATCAAATAAATCGATTTTTTTTTTAGGGAAAAAAAATCATGATTTTATTTCTACCCTGGAAGGAGGTTTGTAACATGTTTTGTCAAGTCTACACTGTTGTATGTGTGAAACTTTGACCTTGAGGAACGTAGACGAGGAGATGTTACAGGCTACAGAAATGGGGATTGAAGACGAATGCTTAAAATATTATGGGACTGAGATGAAAACTAATAAGACATTTAGAGAGAGTGGGAGTTGGGAGAGAAAGCTTTTAGCTTCAGGGAGAGGTAGGCAAATGCGGTTAGAATTAGAAAACTCTCTCTCTCTCTCTCTCTCTCTCTCTCTCTCTCTCTCTCTCTCTCTCTCTCTCTCTCTCTCTCTCTCTCTCTCTCTCTCTTTTGCAAGAAAAATCTTGCAAAAGAAAAAAATGTGTGGAAAATGAGGGAAATAAAATGTAAGATAGAAAATGCAGAACAAAAGGTTATACAGTCAAAAGAAAATGAAAAAAGGGACTTAGAAGAAAGGACACTACAAAATATAAAAAGAAACCGCAAAGTACTTTACTCCTATGCAAAAAAGATGAATAAAGGGAGATTAGAAATAGGCCCTCTAAGAATTGAAGGACGGCCAACGAATGAAAAAAAGGAAATATGCAACATATTAGCAGAAAAATATAAGAGTGAGTTCACACCAAGAATTGCGAATGAGAATAATGAAACAGAAATGAGAGAAGAAAATGTTGAATATCTAACGGATATAGATATTATTGACGCAGATATTGTCACGGCTATAAATGCAATTAAAAATGGATCGGCAGCCGGACCAGATGGAGTTCCAGCGATTTTGTTAAAAACAACTGCAAACACTATCGCGAAGCCGCTTGCAATACTGCTAAGACAAAGTGTAGATATGAGCGAGATATATGTTAAACATAAATTAGCTTATATAACCCCTATCTTCAAAAGTGGATCAAGACTAGAGGCAAGCAATTATAGACCTGTTA
>NC_090752.1:78484876-78497376 GCF_036898095.1 Palaemon carinicauda
GTACCCTGCTTCTCATAAGTCCTGCTTTGTATGTGGATGCCATGAGATTCAGGTAATAAAAGTTTGTGGCAGGCATGATAACTACTATTTGTGTTCGATCTACCGGAATCCTGACATGGATGATTCTATCTTTGATTGTCTTCTTACTATTATGGCTAAAATACAAGATGATGATGGACAAGCCTCTATTGCCTTTGTTGGTGATTTCAATGCTCACCACAGGGAGTTGTTAAATTATGTTTCTCCTACCGATCGCCATGGCTTAAGAGCTTTAGACTTTGCTTTTGAATCAGGCTGTGAGCAAATCATAAGTGAAGCTACTCACCGGTCTGGCAACTGCTTAAAACTCGTTTACACCGACTCCCCTGGCACTCCCCTTCCATTATAACAAGTAAGGTTGGTTCTCCAGTTGGGACATCTGATCATGCCTTGATTTCATTGGTAGTGAAGACTGAGCAGCCTGTCCCTGATGTATCTTACTCATGTAAGATTTATATGAAATCTCAAGCAGACTGGAATGGGATTTTGCATGATCTTTTGGGCTTGAATTGGTCGCAATTGTATAGTAGTGTTGATCCTGTAGTCCCTTTGAATGAGAATCTAGTCAGCATAATTGATAGGCGTATCCCTTCTCGTGTACTAAGGTACCGAGTGAAGGACAAACCATGGTTCAATGATGATTGTAGACGTGCTTATTTGGAAAAGCAGGAGGCCTATCATCTTTGGAAGGGTAATAGATCAGATTTGACCAGAACTTTATGCTTCAACTGAGAAAGAATAAAATTTAACCCTTTCTGGTACAACCCAGGAACATAAGTGGTGGACTACCCTTAATTTTGCACTCTCTGGTGTAGATGCAACAATTCCTCCTTTACTTAAACCAGATGGCTCTGTCACTCACTGTCCAAAGGAAAAGGCAACCCATTTCGGAGATGTGATTGACGCCAAGCAGAGTAATGAGAATCTCGAACTTCCTCATTCCTTTTTTCCTGAGGCTAAACTAACTAGTTTAGCTTTTCGATCTCGTGGAATTAAAGCTCTCTTGATGGACTTGGATGCTTATGGAAGTGTAGATCCAAATGGTATTTTTCCTTTGTTTTTTATGTACACTACAGATTTCTTAGCACCAAAGTTATCTGTTATTTTGTGAAAGTTAACAAGAAGAGGAGCTTTTAGCACTTGTTGGAGAATTGGTAATGTTACTCCACTATGTTAATGTGTTTGTGGTCGCTCAAGTCCAACTGATTACCGCCCAATTTCCATAACTCCCATATTATCTAAAGTTTTTGAGCATCTTTTGGCAAAACGTCTTAATAGGTTTGCTGAAGGTAATCATCTATTCCCTAGTTTGCAATTTGGTTTTCGTAAAGGCCTTGGAGCATGTGATGCCCTTCTTACAATCTCCAATGCTGTACAGAAATCCCTTGATTGTGGTCAGGAAGTTCGTATGATTGGCCTTGATTTTAGTGCTGCCTTTGACCGTGTTAATCATGAGGCCCTTGTTTTCAAACTCAAACAGTTGGGAGTTGGTGGGTCGTTTCTTAGTATCATTATTGAATTTTTAAATAATAGATCGCAAAGAGTTGTTGTTCATGGGCACCGTAGTGAGTATAGGAATGTGATATCTAGTGTTCCAAAGGGTAGTGTTCTTGGCCCATTACTTTTCAAACTATATACGCATGACATGTGGTTTGGTCTAGAAAACAAGCTTGTTGCATATGCAGATAATGCTACTCTCTTTACATCAATTCAATCTCCTGAATGTAGATCTGGGGTTGCTGAATCCCTTAATAGAGATCTAGCTAAAATTAGTACACGGTCCAAATTATGGGTATGAAGTTGAATCCTAACAAAACTCAAAGTATGATTGTAAGTAGGTCAAGGACGGTGGCTCCTCAACATTCGGATCTCAATAGTGATAATGTTTCTTTAACTTTGTACAACTCTTTTTAAAATTTTATGTGTGATTCTCGACAGCAAATTTACTTTTGAGAAACACATTGGGTCTGTGTCTTCTTCAATTGCACAAAAAAAAATTGCTTATTGAGAAAGTCATTCAAGATTTTCGGTGATCAATCTATTCTGAAGAGTTTTAATTCTTTCATTTTACCTTGTTTCGAGTATTGTTCTGCTGTCTGGTCTTCAGCTGCTGATTCTCATTTTAATTTGTTGGACAGGAACTTACAGTTTATTAAATTTCTTTTTCCTGATCTAGATATTAACCTTTGGCACCGTCGTTCAATTAGTTCATTATGCATGTTGCATAAGATTTTTTATAAATCTGACCATCCTTTACATTAAGATCTTCCTGGACAGTTCCATCCTGTTCGTTATACGAGGTATGCAGTTAATTCTAATATTCAGGCCTTCTTCATCATGAGGCTCAATACTACACAGGGGCGTAGGAGCAGGGGGGGCTGAAGGGGGCTATAGCCCCCACTTTTTTGCTGAAAATATGCTTTTAAACATTCAGATTTACATTTTGTAAATGCATTTCATCTCTGGCAACAGCTCTTGTACAGTATCACTCTCCCACCCCATTCCCGCCACGTAAGTATCATGTTAGTACCCAGCATCATAGTTTCACAGTCCCGTACGTCACTCGTCACTCGCTTAGTTTTACAGTCAGACTATTGGTAATCAAGCCACTTAAAATGTTTGACCCCCAGTGCATACCGTGCAAACTTATGTTAATCTATCCATCATTAGGCTACCAAACACTATTATAGTAACAAACTACATTATTGATACGCAGTAATAAATTGAAAACATGACACACGCGAACACATGTAGTTGATGAATATCACACAAATAAACATATGCATGAATGTATATATATATATATATATATATATATATATATATATATATATATATATATATATATATATAAATATATATAACTTCATTGTCATTCGGAAAAAACCGATAGCCTTGACTTGATCGATATTGCGAATGAGTTTGTAGCAAAGAATCAACATCGTCAGTATATTTTTGGTAAATTCACCAAGTAGGCCTATCGGTATATATATATATATATATATATATATATATATATATATATATATATATATATATATATATATTTGGGCTCAAGCCATGTCGTCCTGATGGAAGTTCCTATAGGGTAGCTTCCTAGGGTATATTACAACTACGGCGATATTCCCAGAGAATTTACCTTAAGGTACCAGAATTCTAACTCCTGGAGCGAATATCCCTCCTGAAAGGGATATCGCGACATATCAGAGGACGTATTCTTGACACGCCACATGGCAATCTGCATCCCGAACAGAGATTTCGTCTCGCAGGGGGCGATTGGCAAGAAACGAATTCGGGAAAGAAAAAGGGGGAGCCGCTCCCAAGGCTCCCTATCTCCCGATTCGTAAGCGTGCCTGGCGCCAATCCTGGCGCCATCTGTATTCCTTTTTGCGTAGCTTAACAACTCGGTGTTTTTTCCCGTGTTTCTCGCAAATCTTGGATTTATTCTACTTTTCATGGCTTCTCCGTCTTCGTCGGCCTCTGATAAGTTGAGTACAATGTCTTTTATGTATAAATGTAGGCTCTTGGTAAATTTTTGAGTGATTAATAGGATTAATCTTTGATACAAGAGCCGTAGCCTACCGGAGGCGTCATGGACGCTGTCGCTCGCTAGGTATAAGTTTAGTTAGTCAGAGCGACATTCCCGGTTGTTTTGCTTTAATAAATTTTAGCTATTTAGCATTACATAGGATTTCCTTTCGTGCTTAGTATCATTTTGGCGAAGTATTCGCCATTCTGGCCTACGCTAGGCCATGTAGCCTAGTCGTTTGGTCCTAGTACTTCATGCATGATTTTGGTTTTTCCGAGTGTAATAAAAATTTTATTGAAGCTTTAGGCTATGTTTTATACATTTAAGATTGTGTGGAATATTTCCAAGATAGTATACGAGTGAGTTTCGGTGATTTAGGTAATCGATTCTCTTGGTGCCTAGGCTAAGTTGCTTATGGAGCCTTAGTATACTTTCTCATACTCCCCGGTTGCTTTCTTTTCTTCGGAGAAGGTATGCAATCCCTTTCCCTCTGTTTAAGCCTCGGGCTTATCCCTAAGTGGTTTTTTCCGAATTAATTTTGATAAAACTATACTGGGGTGTTACTGTACCTTCCTGTTCCAGTAAGTCTGGTTCAAAGAGGGACAGAACAACAGAGTTTTTTAGTCTGAGTCTGTGTTTGTCTGGCTTGGGGTAGAGTCTCCCTCGCTGGCCTGACACAGACAAAGGTGGCTTAGCCTCCTTAGGTCACTACCAAAGGTTTCTGTGGATATGATTCCTTCTTTTGTGATCTACCAGACTAGTCCTTGTTGCCGTCCTCGGGGGAGGATAAGTTTCTTTCCCTGGGAGTAGCAACACCTTCCTTGCTTTGGTGCTCTGGGAGCTGGCAAGTATTGCTGGCCTCCCCCCTTAGATCTCCCTTAGGCTAAGATAAGTTTCTTGGCTGCGGGTGATCCGTCACTAAAGCAAGGTTGGTAGGACCCTCTTTGTCCCTTCCCCCTCTATCTCCGTAATGGCCTAGCCATTACAGTACTGTACGTCGTTCTACATCTGGACCTAGTATAGGTTAGGATGTGGAATTGACTCAGCCCCTTGCCGGCCGGCAGAGCTGCCGGACGGCAAGGGTCTTATTTTTTGAGTGCTGCCCGGACCTCCCTTGGTCCCTCATCCATGCCTGCCTGTAGAGCCAGACGGCATTGGTCAGGAAGCCTGAATTAGATTCTCCCCTTCCTTATATGCACTCTTTCGGATTGCCGGGCTTGGAGGTAGTGTACACTCTTATCCCGGCATCCATTCTATTTTTCTTCTAGTGCTGTACCCGACCCGGCTGCCGGCCTATGAGGCCGGCAGCCGGGCAGGTGTAGTCCTCTGGTTCTTTTGCTGCCGGCTGGCATCGGTCTTGTACCTCTGCCGGCCGGCTAATGTCAGCCCTTGTCTGCCGGTCACCAAGAGTGTGGCCGGCAGCTGGGTACTACCTTGTGTAGTTGCCGGCCGGCAGCCGGCCATTGCCGGCCGACATTGGCTGTTGCCGGCCGGCAGTTGCTGCCGGCCGGCAGTTGCTGCCGGACGGCACATGCATTTGAACCAGAGTTTTGCCGCCTTATAGCTGTTAAGTAGTTTACTTTAAAGCTAGTTATGGTGTGTGCCGGCCGGCAAGTGCCGGCCGGCACGTATCCTCCTATACTGTACTAGTATTCTTCAATATAACATATACAGTAAGAAGAAAACTATGGTATGGGTTTTGGTACAGCACTGTGTGTTCTAACACTTTTGTGTTTTCTTGCACATTCCTTTGCTGTTGCCCTACAGATAGGAAAGTGAGTTCTTTCCTGTCTATTATCCAGGATTTTAAAATCATTGCTTAGGTGTGAGCTTCACCTGTTTCCTCTGGAAACCTTGCATTGGTTACTCTAGAAGAGATTAACCATTTGATTTTATTATCTGGAAGGCTGCAACAATGGGTTGTGAGGGAAACACAAGTGTGTGTCTTTCCTTTATGAATTGTTATGCTATACTATGCATATCCAGTGATACATAGTTCACTTGATACTCATGGAAATTTCTTCTCTTTACAGGAGGACCCTCCGAAGTGCGGAAATGTTTTCTGCAACGTCCGCAGCAAGTACCTCTGCGGACATGAGTTTTGTAGGAGACACGCAGCATGCGCTGTCTCCAAGGATGATCTCCAGTATTGGGACCCTCAGGTATGTACTGTGTGCACTAATCTGATTACTGAGGCTTTTGATTCCCCTAGGACGGCGGAATCAAGGGATATAGCAAGGGAGAAGCTTCGTACCTGGGTAAGGGGCTTCCAAAAGAACACCTCTGGCCCTTATCTTCCAAGTGAGAAGATGAGGGCATATCTTTTCCCTAAGGCATCAGCTGATGCAGTGATTCCCCAGCCTCAAGAGGAGATCCCCCAAGGTCAGATCCAGGTGGATGCTGAAGTCGGGGTCGCGATGCAAGACATCCAGTTAGATGACAGGATGTCTGACGTGGACGAGCGTTTGGAAGAAGACCTCCTGGCAGAAGGTCAGGATGAAGTTCAAGCCCCGGACATCGTAGAGGAAGAGGTCGACGAGGTGTCGGCTACTCCGGTTCAGATTCCGGAGCCTATTCCCTCAACATCGGCCGGTCTCCCAGTAGAGCTGGGACAGGCCCTCTCTTCGATTGTTGGAATGATCCAACAAATGCAGAAGGAGAAACAGGAGAAGGCGGCTGCTATGGAACTGCGGATGCAGTGCCTTGCAGAATCACATGGGCCCCGGAAAAGGCTCAATGTGAAAGACCTTCCCTTGTGCTCAGATGCTAACCCATGGAGGTATGCTGAGCACATGCCGATGACGACTGGAAAGATCGTCATCTCGGATAAGCTGGGTTCAGTTCCCCTAGAGGAGGTGGAATTCTGGCCCAGCAAGGCATCATATCCGGACTGCTATGTCCGGCTGAGAAAAGAACCAGCTTCAAGGGAGGAGACAGAGCCGAAGGAGGTCATAGTCATGGACCACGCTAAGGCTCAAGCTCTACTTTCATCCTCGATGAAGGAGAGGGGCTTCTCTAACTCGAAGGTAGCTGCATTGAGCAAGAAGCTCCCTTCCTTTGTGTCCTCTCCTGCTAGAGCCTTCCCCTTTTTACAGAAAGGGTTTGCGGCTGTCCTAAAGGCAGTCGAGGCCGGCAAGCCTTGCCCCTCCCTGGAGGAGTGTAAACCCTTGTCGCTGGCCCTGCCTGTGGACCACAAAGACTGGAAGGACGTCCATCTGACGTTCTCAGTGGGAAAGTTGGAGGCTGATATTGCCGGACGGCAATTCGGCGAGGACCTCCCCAAGCTGTCTGACTTTCTTTTACGAAGAGAGTTCGAGACAAAAGAAAGACTGGCTGCCTCAATGTCTCTTCAGACTACTCTTGAGACGATGGCAAGTGACCCCAAGGTCCATGAAATGTTCATGGTGGTGGCTAAGACTCACCTAGCCACAGTGACGAAGGACCTTTATGGCTTCGTCAAGGCGAGGAGAGCTTGTAGGGAGTTCGTGTTCACCGGGGCTACGGTGAGGCACGAGCCAAGGAAGTTAATCTCCTCCAACATTTGGGGAAAAGACCTTTTCCCTACCGATGTGGTCAAAGAAGTTGTTGATAAGGCCGCCGTGGAGAATAGAAACCTTCTCCAGAAGTGGGGCCTGGCTATCAAAAAAAAGTCTTCCCCGGATGAGGGTCCTCAACCAAAGAGGAAGAATATGAGGACTAGGCTACCGTCTCGGCCAGCCAAGCCCTCTAGACAGCAACAGCAACTGCAATTGCCATTGCCTCCAGTGCCCCAGATGGTGGCACAAACCCCGACCACTTTTCAGTGGGTACCCCAGGCTGTGCCGGGTCAGTCCACGGCATTCACCCCAACGTTCGAAGGACAGTCTTCTTCCTTTCGAGCAAAGCCTAGAGGAGCAGCCAGAGGCTCGTCTAGGCGCCCCTCAAGGGGAAGGGGATTCAGGGGTGGTCGTGGTCAGGGAGGCAAGACCTCAGGATGGCAGTCCAAGTGAAATGATACCGGTAGGAGGGAGACTGATGAAATTTTGGGATCGTTGGACCTTCGATCCCTGGGCCCACAGCCTACTCAAGAATGGACTGGGCTGGAGCTGGTACAGCACTCCACCCCCGTGCCTTCGGTTTTTCCAACACTCCACCCCCGTTCTGGAGGAGTACGTTCAAGAACTGTTGGAGAAAAAGGTGATCCGAAAGGTGAAGTCCATCAAATTCCAAGGGAGGCTGTTTTGTGTTCCCAAGAAAGACTCGGAAAAGCTCAGAGTCATTCTGGACTTGTCGCCACTCAACAAGTTCATAGTGAATTGCAAATTCAAAATGCTAACACTGCAACACATAAGGACCTTACTGCCCAAGAGGGCATACTCAGTCTCTATAGACTTGTCAGACGCCTATTGGCACATTCCAATCAGCCGTCGACTCTCCCCCTACCTAGGGTTCAGGCTACAACGGAGACTATACGCCTTCAGAGCCATGCCATTCGGGCTAAACATAGCCCCAAGGATTTTCACGAAGCTGGCGAGCGCAGCTCTCAAACAATTACGCCTAAAGGGAATTCAGGTAGTAGCCTACCTGGACGACTGGTTGGTGTGGGCAGCATCCGAGACAGAATGCTTGCAAGCTTCCAGTCAGGTGATCCAGTTCCTAGAGTACCTAGGCTTCAAGATCAACAGAAAAAAAGTCTCGACTTTCTCCATCTCAAAAGTTCCAGTGGCTGGGAATCCACTGGGACCTTTTGTCACACTGTTTCTCCATCCCGGCGAAGAAAAGGAAGGAGATAGCGGGTTCTGTCAAGAGACTTCTAGATTCCGAAAGGATATCAAGACGCGAACAGAAGGGGGTACTAGGCTCTCTCCAGTTTGCTTCGGTGACAGACCCAGTGCTAAGAGCACAGCTAAAGGATGCAACCGGAGTTTGGAGAAGGTATGCATCAAACGCGCGAAGAGATCTGAGAAGACCAGTTCCGCTTCGGCTACGTACTCTTCTCAGGCCTTGGTCCCAAGCCAGACATCTAAAGAAGTCGGTTCTTCTTCAGCCACCTCCCCCGTCGATGACGATTCACTCAGACGCCTCAAAGGAGGGATGGGGAGGTCACTCTCATCGGAAAAAAGTCCAGGGGACTTGGTCCAACCTATTCAGGACCTTTCACATAAACTTTCTAGAAGCTATGGCAGTGCTCCTTACCTTAAAGAAAGTCTCCCCGCGTCACTCGATCCACATAAGATTGGTGATGGACAGCGAGGTGGTTGTGAGATGCTTGAATCGACAAGGGTCGAGGTCACCACCTCTCAACCAGGTGATGTTGGCCATTTTCCGATTGGCGGAAAAGAAGAAGTGGTACCTGTCGGCAGTTCACCTTCAAGGAGTCCGCAACGTGACAGCGGACGCTCTATCCAGGTTCACACCGATAGAGTCGGAATGGTCCTTAGACGCAGGATCATTCTCCTTCATTCTGAATCAAGTCCCAGAACTGCAGATAGACCTCTTTGCGACGAAAGACAACAAGAAGTTGCCCCTGTACGTGTCCCCGTACGAGGACCCCTTAGCGGAAGCAGTGGACGCGATGTCCCTCGACTGGAACAGATGGTCCAGGATTTATCTGTTCCCCCCTCACAACCTTCTGTTGAGGGTCCTCAACAAACTGAGATCCTTCAAGGGGGTAGCGGCAATAGTGGCCCACAAGTGGCCGAACAGCATGTGGTTCCCCTTGGCGTTGGAACTACAGCTGAAGTTTGTGCCGCTACCACATCCAGTTCTGACCCAGCGAGTCCAGAAGTCGACTGTCTGCGCTTCATTACAGAAAACCCGGACCCTGCAGCTCATGATTTTCTCTCCCTTGCGGTGAGAAAGCGTTTCGGGATTTCGAAAGCCAGTATAGACTTCCTAGAGGAATATAAGTGCAAATCGACTAGAAGGCAATATGAGTCATCTTGGAGAAAATGGGTGGCCTTTGAAAAGACGAAGAATCCGCAGAAGATCTCGACAGACTTCTGCTTATCTTTCTTCATCCACCTCCATGGTCAAGGGTTGGCAGCTAACACGATTTCAGTGTGTAAGTCTGCTTTGATGAGACCCATTTTATATGCCTTCCAGATCGACCTAGGTAACGAGATCTTTAATAAAGTTCCGAAAGCCTGCGCTAGGCTCAGACCTTCAGCACCTCCAAAGCCCATTTCATGGTCTTTAGACAAAGTTCTTCATTTCGCCTCCCTGTTGAGCAATGAAGAATGTGCGTTAAAGATTTGACACAAAAAGTTATTTTCCCATTTGCACTCGCGTCCGGGGCCAGGGTTAGTGAGATCGTAGCCCTCTCGAGAGAGGCAGGTCGTGTTCAGTTCCTGGATGGGGGGGAACTGAACCTGTTTCCGGATCCTACGTTTCTCGCCAAGAATGAGTTACCCACCAACAGGTGGGGTCCCTGGAGAATCTGCCCTCTGAAAGAAGATGCATCTCTATGTCCAGTAGAATGCCTAAAGGTCTATCTTCGTAGAACTTCAGACTTCAAGGGTGGTCAACTATTCAGGGGAGAAACATCAGGCTCAAATTTATCTCTGAATCAACTCAGAGCGAAAATCACATATTTTATTCGCAGAGCGGATCCTGACAGTACACCCGCAGGTCACGATCCGAGGAAAGTTGCCTCATCCCTAAATTTCTTTAATTGTATGGACTTTGAACATCTCCGTTCATACACTGGCTGGAAGTCTTCCAGAGTGTTCTTTCGCCACTATGCGAAGCAAGTAGAGGAACTAAAGAGATCTGTGGTAGCAGTGGATCGTGTGGTTAACCCTACTGTTTAACTCTGCGAGGAACAGTGGTCTTAATTGGGACGATTAAGTCCAGGGTGAGTGTGTAGGTACATACTGTACTACAAACTAAATGAGGGCACCGAGTGCCCACATAGACTTTTCCTTTTTCAAAGGTGAACCTAGCATAAGTGCAGACATGTGTGCCAAGCGTTTCTAACGCTAATGTGATTGATTTGTAATACAGACTTTTATGACTTGATACCTCGGTATCTCAAAAAAGTGGCATTGGATGTTTTTTCTTTCAGATAAACAAGTTCTGTTTACTATCATACTTATGCTTAAAGTTTTGGGTTATTCTCTTTTTATATATATATATATATATATATATATATATAATTGTTGTTAACCTGTCTATTTATTGTCTGTCAATAAACTTGTTCTTGAGAACCTTGCGTCTCTTTCACCTGTATCAATTTATTGGTATAATTGAGCATTTATTCTATGTACCTTATCTGGGATAATTCTAATAGAATTGTTCTTTTATGCAAGCTATGTTGCGTTGGTTTATGAAGACCCCTAATGGGAGGACTCCGTCCCATAAAGGGACGAGGGCGGTTTTATTAGTTTCTTCCTATGCGGATATAAACCTTTGTCCAATACAAGTATTGTGCGGATTACTGGTCAATATTTCATATTGACGCAGTGGTTCTTTACAAACTATGCTTTACTTAATATAGGGCGAGACCACTATATTAGCTTGCCTGGTATTCATACATAGGTATATGTACTCTTCGAGACTTTTCCAGAGTCTAGTAGGACTCTTCCCTGTAGGGGGCAGGAAGCTCTAACATGGTTTATAGTTAGTTGAAAAGATGTATAAAGGTAACATCTTAGGTCTCTAGGTCTAGTCGACCGGGAAAAATTACCTCCGGGGAGTACGGCACGTTCTGAGAATCCACAGATACAGTAATGCTCTGGTATACTTCCATCAGGACGACATGGCTTGAGCCCAAAAAACGGATTTTGAGCGAAGCGAAAAATCTATTTTTGGGTGAGATGGCCATGTCGTCCTGATGGACCCGCCCTTGCCTTTCTAAGAAAGGGCTGTAGGACCCCTCCCTACATACAGTATCTGTAGCACCTCGTGTACGCTACAAGGAATACAGATGGCGCCAGGATTGGCGCCAGGCACGCTTACGAATCGGGAGATAGGGAGCCTTGGGAGCGGCTCCCCCTTTTTCTTTCCCGAATTCGTTTCTTGCCAATCGCCCCCTGCGAGACGAAATCTCTGTTCGGGATGCAGATTGCCGTGTGGCGTGTCAAGAATACGTCCTCTGATATGTCGCGATATCCCTTTCAGGAGGGATATTCGCTCCAGGAGTTAGAATTCTGGTACCTTAAGGTAAATTCTCTGGGAATATCGCCGTAGTTGTAATATACCCTAGGAAGCTACCCTATAGGAACTTCCATCAGGACGACATGGCCATCTCACCCAAAAATAGATTTTTCGCTTCGCTCAAAATCCGTTTTATATATATATATATGTATATATATATATATATATATATATATATATATATATAGATAGATAGATAGATAGATAGATAGAATATATATATATATATATATATATATATATATATATATATATATATATATATATATATATATAGGCCTATTGGTATTTTATGATTGTTATTGTGTAAAAATTGGAATTGGTCACATAAAAATCTTCCAAAAATAAGATTTTGTTTTTGATACAATATGCTGTCAGATACCAGGAAATCGCATTTGAGGGTGTGTCATCATAAAAATTGTCTGGGGGAGACCCCCAGATCGCCCCCCCCCCCCCCCCCCCCCTCCCACTATACCTTCGCGCCTGCGGCTCCGCCTTCAGTGTTATTTCGAACTTTAGCACCCCCCCAAACAGGAAAACGCTCCTACGCCCCTGCTACACAGTATTCTAGAAGTTTTATTCCAGCTGTGACCAAGTTGTGGAATGATCTTCCTAATCGGGTTGTTGAATCAGCAGAACTTCAAAAGTTCAAACTCGCAGCAAATGTTTTTATGTTGAACAGGCTTGCATAAGTTCTTTTATAATTTAAAAATTAAATATGTTGCAATGTTTTTAATGTTTTTAAAGGAATTATTTTAATTTTCATCACTTCTTATATCATTTAATTATTTCCTTA
>NC_090752.1:78502376-78504876 GCF_036898095.1 Palaemon carinicauda
AAAAGCTAGTTACAACTCAAAGAGTTAAGGAAAGAATAATAATGGGAATAACTCTAAGAGACTGAAAAAGAGTAACAGGGATACGAGAACAAACTGAAATAGAGGATATTCTAACAGGTACGAAATACATGGCAGGACATATAATAAGAATGACTGATAATAGATTTAAATTAAGAATAACAAAACGTATCCTTAGAGATTGCAAAATAAGAAGCAAGTGGAAACTTGAGAATATTTTTGGCCTGAATTTATCTCCAGCTGTCGACGACTGTGAGAAATCTGAAGAGAAAATTCTCTCTCTCTCTCTCTCTCTCTCTCTCTCTCTCTCTCTCTCTCTCTCTCTCTCTCTCTCTCTCTCTCTCTCTCTCTCTATCATGAGAGGTCAAGAAGAGTCAAGAGGGGGAAGGTAAAGTTAGATTTATGCAATTTCAAAAATCAATAAAGCAATTTGTATTACGTAATCAGCATCAGGATCAAAGGGGTAAAATTACATACTTGCTGTATTTGAAATAATAATAAAGCTATTTGAATCAAATATTCAGTATGAAATAATGACAAAATCAGTTAAAAATGCTTGTGTCATATAACATTAAATGAATAAAATTGAATAAATAAATTACTATAAACCACGAAATAGAAAACAAATGAAATTTTAAATCAGGATTTTGGTGCATTACGTGTTAGTGTTTTTAACAGCCAAATGTTTTATTCATTCTAAAACTTTCAACATCAAAACAAAATAAAACAATAAAACTTTAATCACAATTCTTTTATTTTTATCAGGGTTGTATTTTTAATAAGGGAGACGTCAGTCAAATACTCGATTTCTCTAAATCTACTTTTGCATGAAACGTGGCTACAATGTCAAGTATTAAAGCAAAGATAGGAGAAGAACAAACTCAAAAACAGAAACCGTTCAGGGTCAACAAACAAACATGTGTTCATACCCATGAGAACTCATCTTCTGGATGTTTGTTTACATCACATATATTTTTTTACGCCAGGAGCAACCTGGAAAGCATTGCAGTAATGGTATGTAAACCAGAGAGAGAGAGAGAGAGAGAGAGAGAGAGAGAGAGAGAGAGAGAGAGAGAGAGAGAGAGAGAGAGAGAGAGAGAGAGAGAGAGAGACTGTAATCATAAGAGGAAATTCTTTGTGTATTCAGTTTTCCTTGAATCATGGTAAGATTCGAGGGCTCAAAATTTTTGTCCTTTAAAAGGCCAATCAGATGCTCACTCCTTTAAATATTAGCTGTCTACTTTAATTCATAGGACGTTTGAAAACTCTCTGTCAAACATACAAAGATGCTTCTTAGTTTCAACACTGCCATTATACTTTCCCATGCCACCCCGATTCCTCCGGGAATTTGCTCCCAATTTTTCTTTTTTATTGTTCCTATTGGAATTGTTGTGAAAGGAGTGTTTTTAATATGCATTAAACTTGGACTCCCTCAAGGTAGCTACTTCCCATGGGGCGTACGAAGTCTCTCTCTCTCTCTCTCTCTCTCTCTCTCTCTGCTTAGCATTCCATGAATACACAAACATACAAATTTGAAATAAAACTAGAGGAAAAAACAGCCTCGTGACTTGGTATTTATCAGGATCGCCTCACTAACAGCAGAGCTGGAGTCCGAATTTAGTGAAGAATGGAACAACAAAGATTATTTTTCTTAATGAGCCAACGAGCAGTACTGATTTCAACGATAACGATGTATTATGTACTACCCTTTTTTTATACTGTAGTGGGTTTTGGTCAAGATGGAAAAGGCTAAGAACCTTCAGAAGCTATCCTTATATAGATGAATAAAATAACAGAATGTACAATGTAAATTCGTTTTGGGAAAAGATTAAGTCCTATTTTACACAAAAAATATAGAATCTCAAGATGGTGCTAAGTTAATAACCAGATCTGGTTCCAGAATATCGGATCACAGCACTGATAACTGAGAGGCTGCATTTTTAAAGTTTTCCTGCATGTAAAAAGAAAAAAAATCATCATTATTCACACCAGCGACATGAATGCGACATCTTGTCGCTTGAAACCAGATTTTACAAAGTTTTACCAAGCTATTTTAAAACAAATGACTTGGCAAGTTCTCTACCGGAGAACCCTGAATCAAGCAAACGAGGGTTGGTTAGTTGACCATGCAAATCACTGCCTACAATAGGGCCAAACATTCTTATTACCCTTCCGTACCTATCATTAAGATATCAAGAAATTCTACTTTCTGCAACAGGTACCACCGTACAGGACCGAAGCAACAGATTAAATGTGCGGCTACCCAGCCTCAAAATTGGTTTTTTATTCATCCTTATTTCAATTATAATAAAAACTATCGTCGACGCTTGGCCCAGACTCTCTTGCAGCTTGTATTTCACGAGTCCCTTTCGTAAGAAGATTGCGCAGTCAAATTCAAGTGCAAATGGTAATTCACTTCCCGCCTACGCTCTTCTTGAAGATCACCGCCATATGTAATTCCATTCCCAATTATAATAAAGGT
>NC_090752.1:78509876-78536049 GCF_036898095.1 Palaemon carinicauda
ATTGCAGATGATGAAGAAGTACAAGCACTCAGAATTGCAGCAGGAGTACTTCCGCCTGTTCCAGTAGATACAGAAGTAGAGAAAATAAGGCTTCAATTGCAGTTAGAGAAGGTAAAGGAAACGACCGAACGGGAGCTCTATCTAGAAGAGAAGGAACGAGAAGCGAGAGAGAAGGAACGAGAAGCGAGAGAGAAGGAACGAGAAGCGAGAGAGAAGGAACGAGAAGCGAGAGAGAAGGAACGAGAAGCGAGAGAGAAGGAACGAGAAGCGAGAGAGAAGGAACGAGAAGCGAGAGAGAAGGAACGAGAAGCGAGAGAGAAGACACCAGAAAAAACTCCAGGAGCTTTCTTTAAGTAACAGAAAGGAAGCCACACTCCCTGCTACGTTCGAAGTTTTTATAGCCAGTAAGCTTGTACCTGATTTCGACGAGAGATCCCGAGGTTTTCTTCCAGAACTTTGAACAAATCGCAGAAACCTTAAAATGGCCTGTAGAATTCTGGTCCTTGCTCATCAGGAACAAAGTGAAGGGTAAAGCTGCATTTGTTGCTTCACAACTGGTAAGTGAGAATGACTATACAGTGTTAAAGAAAACTATCTTGGATGCGTACTCCATTACCATAGAAGGGTATAGACAGATTTTTAGAATTTTGTAGTGTCAAAAATAGGCAGTTGAATAAGTGGTTAGAAAGAGCAGGTGTTGATAACTTCGAATCATTTAAGAATTTGATTCTTCTAGAAGAATTGAGGAAAGTGCCTACTCATATCTCAACCTTCATTCATTTTAAAGGTGAAACACTGGTAAAGAAGGCAGCTAGTCTCGCCGATGATTACCACTTAATCCATAAATCACAAAAGGGTCAAACTAACAAATCATCTCCTTCCTTTTCCAAATCTCCCCAGGTATCCTGTACTTACTGCAAGAAAGAGGGCCACACTATGGAAAATTGTCCACTTCCCCAGTGCAAAACTTTAAAAGCAAAAGAAGGTAAAAATGCCCAGTCAAGGAGCACATGCCATGTGACTACTCCGATGGAAGGGTTGCAGCCGTTTGAAGGATTTATTTGTGATGTTACTGTAAATGGTACTTCACTGAAGTGCTTCAGAGACTCTGGTTCCTCTCAGTCTATATTGGCAGACTTAGGTTCGAAGAATTTAACTTGTACTAGGGAGTTTGTAACCATTTCAGATTTAACCTCTTCCAGGACTCTGCCTCTTGCTGAAGTGGAAATTGTTAGTCCTTACTTTACAGGAAAGGCTGAAGTAGCTGTGTTAAAGCAAGCCTTGCCGTGTTCTCCAGTAGAGCTGATCTTGGGTAATGATCTAGCAGGGTCACAGGTGAAAACTAATTTTATTATTTCGGATCCTGAATTCGTAATCCAAGAAGAAAGTAAGTCCATGGAATCTCCACCAGCTATAACTCAGGTTGTGACTAGGAATACTTCCAGGGCAGGACCTTTGTAAAGTGAGAGTAAAACTACTGGAAGAACTATGGAGGCCTTAGACTTGGTGAACGTAGGTAAGAAAGAGTTTACTGAGCTACAGAAAGAGGACCCCAGCCTTAGTGAACTTTGGAAAAAGGTGAGAATTCCAGATGAAAATCCCAAATTGCCATATTTTTATGTGAATAAAGGTATTCTCTGCAGGCATTTCAGGTCACCACAGGTTAATAATAACCATACTTGGAGGGATTGCCACCAAATAGTCATTCCTCAACCTCTAAGACTTTCCTTGTTAGACCTCGCTCATTCTGCAGAGTCCCACTTAGGGGTCAACAAGACCTACAAAAGAGTAAGTGAAGACTATTATTGGCCAGGCCTTGGTAAAGATATTAAGAGCTATGTTGCTTCATGTCACCATTGTCAGGTTACAGGTCAACCTAACCAGAGAATCCCGCCAGCACCACTCCAGAACGTGCTAGTACCCAAAACTCCTTTTTACAAACTCATCATAGGTTGCGTTGGTCCCTTACCAAAGACTAAGAGAGGGAATGAATACATACTGACTTATGTGTCCCACTTCAAGGTACCCTTTGGCATTTACAATCAAAAACATAAATGCAGACTATATTACTTAACCTTAGGAAGGTTTTCACTGTTTTAGGATTTCCCTATGAGTTACAATGTGACCAGGGAACTAATTTTACAAGCCATATCTTCAAACGAACTATGCATACATTGAATATTCATAATGTTAACTCCTCTATATATCATTCACAGACAAATGGTGCCCTGGAAAGGTTCCATCAAACCTTGAAGAACCTTTTGCGTAAGTACAGCAGTGAAACGGCAAATCATTGGGATGAGGACCTCGATCTCCTAATGTATGTTTTTCGATGCACTCCACATGATTCCAAAGGGATATCTCCCTTTGAGGCATTGTTTGGTCGTCGACCACGAACTGTATTGGGTATGGTGAAAGAAAATATTTTGAATCAGAAACCAGAGGAGACTACTAACACGTTGCAATATATTGAAGACCTTAAAAGTAAGTTTCATCAGATAAATGATTTGGTATGTTCTAACCTCCTTTCCTCGCAACAAGTAATGCAGCAACAGGGGAACAAGAAAGCCAGGTTAAGGGAGTTCCAGAAAGGTGACCAGGTACTTTTATACCATCCAATTCCAGGAGCTCCATTGAGAGAGAAGTTTGCCGGCCCATATACAGTCCTAGATCGTCTTTCTAAGGTAAACTATGTAATTAGTACCCCAGATAGGAGGAAGGACACACAATTAGTTCATGTGAACTTGTTGAAGCTGTACCAAAGTAGAGTAAATAGTGGACCACCTCGAGTAACATTGGTGACTACCTCAACTCTTAGGTCTAAAGATGACTATCCTGTTGTTACTACTAATGAAGACCCTGATGAAGAACCAGAACTGATATCTTTTAGTGATTTAACTAACTCTGAGATAATGGGTAAGCTTGACTCCTTCTTATCACACTTGTCTACAAATTAAAGCAAAGAACTAAACTCCTTACTCACCAGTTTTCAGGACTTGTGCACTGATGATCCAGGAACCTGTAACCTGATTCAACATGACATCTTGCTGGAGCCGGGAACACAGCCCATCAGACAACCATTTTACAGAGCGATAGGAAAGAAGCTTGAATCCTTAAGGTCAGAGGTACAGTACTTAATAGATCACAAGTTAGCAGTCCCAAGTAACTCTCCTTGGGCTTCTCCTTGTATACTTGTACCAAAAGCAAACGGTAAGTTACGACTATGTACAGACTACCGCAGACTGAATAAGGTCACCATTAAGAATTCTTTCCCTTTGCCACGGATCAATGATATTTTAGACAATATAAGTAATTCAAAGATTTTGACTCAGATTGATTTACTAAAAGGGTACTATCAAGTAAAACTGACCCCAAAGGCCCAATCAATCTCTGCTTTTGTAACACCCTTTGGCCTATTTGAATATGTGGTTATGCCTTTTGGGCTCTCTAATGCCCCTGCTACATTTCAGAGGCTGATGGCAGAGGTAATCAGAGATTTACCTAACGTCTATGTATACTTGGACGATAGTCATAGCAAACATGACTTGGGAGAAACATCTGCAGACACTCTCAAAACTGTTTACACGACTACGTACTGTAGGTCTCGCCATCAACTTAGCCAAGAGTTCATTTGGGCAAGCTAAGGTTGTATACCTTGGTCATTATTTGGGCAGTGGAGAAATAATGCCAAAAGATGCTAATATTGAGAGTGTAATGAATATACCTGTACCCCTTTCAAAATCTCAACTTAAGACCTTTTTAGGTATGGTCTCTTATTATTCCAAATTCATTAAAAATTTTGCAATTCTTGCTGCTCCATTATATGCACTACTATCTAACAAAGTAACCTTTGTTTGGACCAAGGAATTAGACAATCTTTTCAATCGGCTTAAAGGTATCTTGATCTCTAAACCAATTTTAAGGGCACCAGACTTCTCAAAGGAATTTTTATTACAGGTAGACGCCAGTGGCACAGGTTATGGAGCTGTACTTCTGCAATCTTATGCTCCTAATGACACCAGCTGTATTCCAACACTGCATTACCTACCAGTAGCCTATCACTCGAGATTTTTCAGAGGAGCACAAACCAGATGGGCTACCGTGGAGAAGGAGCTTTACGCGATCGTAGCTTCTTTACAACACTTCTTTACAACACTTCCAACCCTATCTTGAAGGTCATCGTCGGGTCATTGTCTTTACTGATCACCGACCTCTCACGTTCCTCAACCGTGCCAGACTCAAAAATCTGAAACTCTTGCGGTGGTCTTACATCCTTGGCACCTTTAATATTCAGCTTCAAAGCATCAAGGGAACCAACAACACCATTGCAGACACCTTGTCACGCCTTCCATCAGCATCTTCAGCTGGATCCACCGCTATGGACCCATCTTAGTGGGGGGGGGGGGGGGAATTGTCAAGTTTTCACTCCACTATTGTACATATTGAATATTATAAACTGTTTTTAGTATTTTCTTACTTTCTTTATGCACGCCCTCTGTTGATTGCTTTCTTCACTTTTCATCCTTCCTTGTCCAGAGCAAAGTCTCTTTTCCCATTATTCCTCTTATGTTCTTCATTTTGTTTACTTTGGTACTTCAAATTTCTTGTTAAGTTAGGTGTATTCTTCCTGTTCTGAAGACAGTGTTCGTGGCTCTTTCTCCTATTACTAAGTGTATTTTGTTATTTAAGAGATGTTGAATTATTGAACTATTTGCTATGTTTAATTATTATAGTGAAGTGTTTTGTTGAAACTATTTCGTTTATGTATAAGTGTTAAGTAATTCATGTAAATTTTTATAATTAGTAATTAATAATTATAATAAGAGATTGCAGAGTTTCGTTCACCCGACCATGGTTTCGCACAGTTTGGATTTTATTTTGGTGGAATATTTTTATTATGCTTCCTACTGAGTGTTAGCTAAGGCCATCTTCAAGCTAAAGTATTTACCACTGAATAAGAGGACATTCAGCTTAGGCATGTCATAATACATATATATAATATATATACATATATATACATATAAATATAAATATATACATAAATATATATACAAATATATATATATATATATAAATATACACATATATATGCATACATATATATATATATATATATATATATATATATATATATATATATATATTTACAAATATATATATATATATATATATATATATATATATATATTTACAAATATATATATATATATATCTATATATATATATTTACAAATATATATATATATATATATATATATATATATATATATATATATATATATTTACAAATATATATATATATATATCTATATATATATATATATTTATATATATATATATAAATATACATATATATGCATACATATATATATATATATATATATATATATATATATATATATATACATTTATATATACATATATATAAATACACAGAATGTAATTTATTAATACAATAGCATAACAACAACAAAAACAGCAACAACGTCACGGACAAATATATTATTTTAAACAATGGCTGAGCAGTAAAGTATATGCGCAGAAAGTAGGTCGGATACTGCCGAGCTATCACCTTGTCACCCTGATCCATGGGTTTTTGGGAAGCAGTTTAAGCCGCTTTCATTTCTGCTTGGTATTTTGATCACCCAAGCACACGTGTACTGAATCCGATTCCATGTCAACTGGGACACCGGGGAGAGGGGACGCAGAGTGAGAACCCGTATGGTGCGGTTACGTCACCTGCTACCCATACACAAGACAAGCCCTTCACCCCCAGCAATGTAGAGGTAATATGAACGCACCGACTGTGCGAGAAAAGGCAGTTAACCCTGGTAAGTTAATAGGCCCCAAATTTGGAACCAGGCGCAGGCACAAAGCAATTTTTCTCAGGTTTCATCCTGTTTCTTTGTCTATGGCTTCGTTCTCGAGGTGCGCCGCATAAGACTTTGTTAGGATACAACAGGGGTAGAAAGCACAAGTCGGAGCTTCAGATACTCTCAGAGATGTAGCTCTTCAAATTTTTTTGGGTCTCAATTTTGGTACCACACTACTTAACTGTATTGAAATTTCAATTTTGTATGCTTTCACGTTTCGCTAAATATCTCTGAGTGATATTAATGAAAGTTAAAGAAATTTTCACTGAACATTGGTGAATAGTGTCGCTATGCAGTGATGTTGCCATCTTTGTGCTAGGCTGCCGGATACTCAAGTATATAGGGAAAAAAAAATAAACTTTTCAGGTTGGCAAAATGCAGAAGAAATTCCCTTCTTAAAAAAGACTCGACGAGATTTTGGAATCTTAGTGATTTTGATAATATTGAGTGTGCTGATGACACGTGTTTTTATCAGAAATATGGTGACATGCCCCAGGTGGACACCATCGACCAGAGAAGTGTAAGCAATTTCTCCCACTCAGCACTCTCCTATTCAACCCCATCTAGCACCTCTTCAGAAAGTGAGCCTCCATTTCACATTTCTTCTCATTTTCAAAGCCAGAAGAGGATAAAATTCCCTATGAAGAAGGTTAAGATACCTATACCATGCGACGATGGTTATGACAACGATGTAGATGACCCTCCCATGACCTTGACCCCCTTCAGGAGCCCGTCAGGGAAGGTCCCCATCTCCACCAGTGTGCCATCACTCAGTGCTACTAGAGTGTTGCAACCCCAGTGCCTTTTTCAAGTGCCACCCCCAGTGCCTTTTTCAAGTGCTACCCCACTGCCTTCAACAAGTGCCACGCCAGTGCCTTCAACGACTGCTACCCCAGTGCCTTCGAGTGCCACGCCAGTGCCCATTTTCACCAGTCACATATTTGGTGTTTTTCAGCCTAGGACCTTGGAAATTGGCATGAATGCTGCCATACCATTCAACTTTATTATGCAGTTCGCCAAAGTTACTTATGTATAATGTAAATATTTTCTACAGATTATTTTCTATATATTTATACTTTTATATACTTATTTTTCTAAATTGTCCAAATTAAATACTGTATTTAAAATGATTGGTTTTTAATTCACTCCTAACATAATATTGAGGAATTAATATTGTTAAATAAGAAACTTAAGGATTTGAAATATATTTATTAATAAGGAAGTTATATAGTCAGGAAGTTATATGGTCCGAAAGTTGAGGTCTCATTTATGGTACCACATTGGTAATGGCGTACTGGCTTTGGAACTTAACCAACCCAGGGTTAAGTTCCAGTCCTACTCGTGAGTGGGCAACCTTCACTAGGCCCAACGGCCATGGTAAGCCCACCACAGCCACGGCGGACGTCCATACGCCATAAGACGTCCAATAACCCCTTTTAGTTTAAATGTCTCCTCATTTGCTCTCCCTGGGTATTGTACCAGTTAAAAGTATATTCCATTTTATTTGAATGATGAAATTATTTAAGAGCCAGCGAGAAACTTATTAATCTTTGGTCATGCACCCTAAAGATTTAAAGCTCTAATTCACTCGCTTTGAAGAAGTTTTCTGCTCATTTTTAATTGTGAAAATGTACTTAGACAATAAATCCTACTTTACGAATTCAACCTCGTTTAATTCACCGTCTCCTATACTGTGTTCTTTTATTACTACCCCACGCCCTTATGACATATTTGGTGGATTTACGGTGGGATAAAGAGGATTAAAAACAAGTATGATAATGAGCAAAAGATCGAGGGCAGCAGCTACCAAAATAATTGACTTTAGACGTGAAGATTTATGAAGATGAAACACGAGAAGCAAGAAAGAGACATTTCGGGAGATGCATTAAGGAAAAACGTGGGAGAAAAAGAAGTTGAAGAACATAACTAAAGAAGATAAAAGACGAATGGATGTCCTTAGAAAGATCAAGAAGAAAATCCTGAAAATGATGTGGAGAATAGTAGCAGCCAGGAGCATTGTGAACCAGTCACCCACGGAAGACCTGCAGGGAGGAGACCTTAGCGTCCTTCCGTCGAGACGAGCGGGCCGAGACAGACAGCATCTAATGGAGGAAACTTTATGGAAATACACCCGTCCTCGAGAGGATGACATGACAATATTCCTGTTGGAAGTGAAGATGGTACGCTCTCATGTATGCCCAAAATGGCCGTTTTGTTCAGTTTCCCGTCACAGGAGCAACAGCATCGAAACTCGCCATCCGAAATGGTGACCCAGGACCCTACTATGGAACCTGTCAACAGAAGCAGTTGGGGTGCTTCAAAGTGCCATAACCATAGAGGATTTCGTCGTCGAAGCAGCAGCAGCGGGCGCATTGATAGAAATAGTGCGCCCACAAGGGCTAAGGACAATACCGAAAATTGGAAGAGGTCCCAGACAGCAACTGTAGGACGAGGGACCCAAGGCGACCCACAGAAATCAACCCACACATAGGTTAATAACATAGTACAAAATCTGTAGTTTTATGGTTAACTAATATGTTTTGAGATTTTGTAAAGTGTGTAGAGTAACGAAGTTATCATTCTGTTTTCTTTACATAATTGTAAAGTTAAATGAAAGGACACTGGTTTTGATTGAAGAAAGTAACTAATCGAGTAAAATGTTTTCAGTATCAAAGCTTCGGGTAAAGATTAACTTTTCTTTTCACAAAAGAAGAAAATAAAATTTATCTTGTTACTGTGTGGATAAATGAGAAATTGTTTTTTATGCTGAATGAACTATAAGTTTTCATTGCATAGTTTCTTTGGTTTGTAGTAGTTTGTTTTTGAGACCTTCGTTGTGAAACGTGTTAAATTTTTTGGGGGGAAAAAAGTAGTCACATGTTGAGATAACTCTGTATTAACAATGGTAAGCTGTTTAATTCGAGAAAAGAAATTTAGAAAATTTGTAAATTCAGTGTTAAGACGTAATTTATGAAGTTCTTCATGGTGTCCCTTTTGAGTATGTACTTAGTAAAATTATCGAGAAAGAAATGTAAATTAGGAAAATTGGTAATTGGGGAAATCTGTGTCCCAATATTTGTTCTTACGTCAAACTCCGTACTGTCGATCATTAGCCTACTTAGATCGTTATGAGATGTTTAAAAAGAAGGTTAAGCTATTGTTTGTCAGTTTTAGTCTGAGATTATCCTAATTGATGAAGACGAGCTTGTTAACGTAATAACAGAAGTAAGTTCAGTTGTTAGGTAATTAGTAATGTCACATAGGAGATTTAAAAATCTTGAATTTAGTTTCTTTTGGTTGCAGTGTGTCATAAGTGATTTGTTTACCAGTGCTTGGTCTGATTGATGATACCGAGCATTGTCAACAAATTATTTAGAGAAAGTGATGTCAAATGATTTAGCAGGAAGCATGAATGTGTTTGTGTTAATAGGCCGGCCGTAAGCGAAAATGGATGAAGCAAATGTGATGATGTGTGAATTCCCTGAGCAAGCATTACAACATTATAGTCACTATTAAAGAGCACGTCTTGAATAAGTTTGTGTGTGTGTGTGTGTTGAGAAGAAATCTAAGATTTTGACAAGTAACATAACTTCTATTTACTTAGAGGTCAGAATTAAATCTTTGTTTTCTAACTCTGTATAAGATAGTGTGTTTTGAAAAAAATTGTGACAGAATGAAAAAAAAAATTGATTGTTTTTAAGTATTATTTGGCAACATGGTAGAAAGAAGAGAATTTGAATTCTTATGTATTTGTCCGTTTATTTTGATTCACAAGAACAAATAAGTAATGTGAAAATTTTTATAAATGGCGAACAGTTGCCGTAGATTTTTGTTTGTTTGTGTCAAGGGATAAAGTAAATGATCGGAATGTATGTAAAACCTGATATTTGTGACACAGTAATTTTAGCAGTAGTGTTAGAAGATTTGATAGGCTAACATGTGACCAAGGCGAACTAGACACCATGTCAGCATAAGCTTTGACAGGCGCCATGTGTGTTGAAGAATAGCTTAGTCAAGCAATAAACTCTGATTCATGTAATGAGTTCTTGGATTATTTGCTTATTTTTGAGTATTGAGGGAATCGTATTAGCAGAAAAAAACTTTGGGTTAGAAAGTGATAATCAGTAGCCATACCGTTGCCTTCGTTAGTTAATTGATGTCTGATAAGAAAAAGTTATGTTTTATGTCAGATTGTGTTGAAGAAAAAAAGATATGTTTTTGGTGTCAAAGTATAACATAAACGGTGGATTTGATTGTAATTAAGTGATTTGGTGAATCCATGAGATAAAGCCTAATATTTTAATGGCTTTGTGTACGTTTGAAGACCACTTAGAGGCTAGTTAATTGCCCTTCAGAATTATGTAAGTCTCGGTGACTTGTCTCAAAGATCAAAGAGACTCGTTGTTATGTACATGTGATTTACGTTTTGTTTTCTTTTTCTGTTTGTGTAGTTTGTTTATGCCGTAGGATCTGTTTTGTGTATAAGGACGTAATTTTAAGATTTTGACCTCAATTTGTTTTTTCGGTTTCAGTATTTTTTGCATGCTATGTATTTTTAGTTGTTTCTTTTTCTGGTGTTTTCAGCTATTAGTTCTTTGCTCGATAAGAAATGCAAGAAAGATGCGAGGTAGAAAGCTTTTGATGATTGTTGGAGAGTTGGGGTCAGCAGAATTCGACCCATGTGAGTCCGTGTGCATGAATGTTTGGGTTTGCATAAGTGCGTGTGAATGTATGAGACGCGCAGAGACAGAGAGAGAGAGAGAGAGAGAGAGAGAGAGAGAGAGAGATGTAAGATTGCGCACGCACAGGAGCGGCGTCAATATAACTGCAGAATTAAAAAAAAAATTGATGGCTAAGTGAGAACTTATTTCTTTGTGTCTGATGGTGTCAGAACTTTGTGAGATAGTTCTGTGGAAAAGATGAAAGCAAATTGGTTTTTGGCTAATGATTGTCCCTTAAGTCTTAGGGAAGTAAGAAAGTCTTTCTTTAAAGTTTTTTTTCTTTTTCTTTGGAAATTGGTTAAGGAGATTTTTTTTATTGACCTCAGTAACAGGTTATGAAGAATTTGTTATGTTCTGAACAAAGTTTAACGTAATTTATGAACAGTTTTGACTTTAGCGAAATTCTATAGCGTTCAGTTTTAACGTAAATTTGCGTTTCCACCTTGTATTTTTTGTATTTTTTGTATTTTGAGATTTAACGTGGATCTGATCGGAATGATTTTCCTTATTCGTAATTGCACTAGGAAGTTTAGATTTAAAATTTGTTCTCTGTGATGTATTGATGCACTCCCCAAGAGAGAGTAGTTCACCAAATGTTTAACTGGGCTCCACAAGGCACTAGAAGAATTGGAAGACCCAGGCCTACATGGCTTAGGGCTATAAAGTGCGAAGTAGGCGATGATGATGTGTTGGTAACGCAAGAGCCTTTGTTTGCGTGATGTAGGTCAGCTTGGATGAATAAGTGTCCTAGCATGATTGTTGCTTGTTGGCCAGAGTTTGAGTTCGGCTTAGTTTAAGTACGAGCAAAAGAGATAAGACAACATAAGACGAGAGTATTGAGAGTATTAGTGTCATAAAAAGGCACTGTGTGTGATGTTTGTCTGTTGTGAAACTTCTGTCAGAAAGCTTGTTTTCGGTTGTGATGCGAGCGATATGTCAGCAGTTTGCCCAGATTGGAATTTGAACGACCGGGCATGGAGAGTTTGAAAACATAGCCCCGATGCTTATGTCGTCATGAGGGCGCGCTTGGGGAAAGCTTGTCAGAGAGAGAGAGAGAGAGAGAGAGAGAGACTTTCAGTACTTGGGCGTTGAGATGCCCTTAGAGTCTTTGATGTCCCTTGTTGTGAGTTGGTAGGTACTGATTGAAACTTGGGAATTTGGACTTTCCTGTTGTGGATGTTGAAGAATTGTTTTTTTTTTTTCACCGTTTGGTTGGATTGGTGTTCTGTTTTGATGCCTTTTGATGCCCTGCCTCTCTCCGATTTAGGGGGGGGGGGGAGAGGGGGTCAGACCCATTGTGCTGACGAACCCTCTGCCGGTAAGGGAAGCTTTGCCCTTAGAACAAAATGTTCCAAGGAGGACCGCACGCCAGGCACCCTAAGGAGTGGTTCCGGGGATCCCAGGCATGCCTTACTTAATGCAGAGTATAGGCATAGCTCAAATGAGTAGTTGTAATGGTACCATTTTGTTGTTTTTTGCATGGATATCTGCAGAAGTGTTCCGAGTGGAGGAACAGAGCTTTGTTTGATTATGATATTTTTTGTTAGTATGATACAGTTAGTTAACTGTTGATGGTGATGTGAATTAATTAGTTTTTGATACAGCTGTTTAAAGATACTGGATAATGTTTTATCATGTTTAAAGATATTGGATAATGTTTTATCATGTTTAAAGATATTGGATAATGTTTTATCATGTTTAAAGATATTGGATAATGTTTTATCATGTTTAAAGATGTCTAAAAGATGTTTTGTTATGTTTTAAAGATATCAGATGATGATCTTTTCTTGTGGGTTCTTTGCATAGTATGGCCATACTTAATAGCTATTATTGTCACTATTTAATAATAACTGTAGTGGATCCAGGTATACCCAGGAGATATGAAAATATCTATGGAGAGTGAATATTTGGGAAATGTGCACATATGTTGATTTTCCGAGGAATTGTTTTTTGTGAAACTTTTCTTTTAGGTAATTTGAGAGTTTTTTTTTTTGCTGGCAACTACCGTTTTTGGGCTGGAACATAATGAATGTTTAATGTATTGTGTTTACAGGTACTATATCTTAGATCTCTTTCAGACAGAGTCTAATCAATCAGCCAGAGTGTAGGCTTGACATCTGAGGGCATTAATTCTTTTTTTACGATGAGGATTTAGAAAAGTTAAGTATTTTTAAACACAAAGGTTACTTTCTGTTGTATAAATTGTAACTTTGCAGTCACAGTCCTCTATGAAATGTTTTCTTAATAAGATATGTAATATTCATACATGTTCATATATAAAGTATGTATATCATGACTACGGACATGTGTAGAGTCAATTGATAATTAATTCTCTTGTTTAATTGTTTTTAACCATGTGTTCACTGATAATGAGTATTTCTGATGAGTTTGAGATGTAAATTTGATTTTCTATCGATAATTGTTCACCAGTTTCCATTTGCTGTGAAATGTGTTGATTATTTCATATGAATTTTTAATCTAAGTCTTCTTCACCTTTGTTGGAGGTGAACAAGGCTTCCGAAGGATAATGGTGACTTCGAGTATAGTGAGGTTTTGTTTTCTTAATTTTTCTTGAAAGTTTATAGCCTTTGCTTCTGAAAGGCTTGGGAGAGCCTTGAGTCAGGTGGAGGGGAGTTTGTCACGGACAAATATATTATTTTAAACAAAGGCTGAGCAGTAAAGTAAATGGTCAGAAAGTAGGGCGGATATTGCCGAGCTATCACCTTGTCTCCCTGATCCATGGGATTTTGGAAAGCAATTCGAGCCTCTTTCATTTTTGCTTGGTATTTTGATGACCCATGTTAACAGGTACACCGGGGAGAGGGGCCGCAGATTGAGAACCAGTATGGTGGAGTTACGTCACCTGCTACCCATAGGTGAGACAAGCCCTTTACCCCCAGCAATGTCGGGGAAATAAGAACGCACCTACTATGCGAGAAAACGCAGTTAAGTTCGAGTCCTACTACTGAGTGGGCAGCCTTCACTAGGCCCACCGGCCATGGTAAGCCTACTACAGCCATGGCGGACGTTCATATGCCATACAACGTCCAATAATCCCTTTTAGTTTAAATGTCTCCTCGTCCGCTCTCCCCGGGTATTGTACCAGTTAAAAGTAAATTCCATTTTATTTGAATGATGAAATCATTTAAGAGCCTGCGATGAACTTATTAGTCTTCTGTTATGCACCCTCAAGATTTAAAGTTCTAATTCCCTCGCTTCGAAGAAGATTTCTGGTCATTTTCAATTGTGAAAATTTACTTAGACAATAAATCCTTCTTATGAGTTCAACCTCGTCTAATTCACCACCTCCTATCCTGTATCCTTTGATTATTACCCCACGCCCTTATGACAACAACAACAACAACAACAACAACAATAATAATAATAATAATAATAATAATAAAAAACTTATAATGTACTTACAGAGTTCAATGTGCATATAGTGCACTGCATTATTCACACTATATAGTGTACTACTCTGTTACATGTGATGAACAGGTACTTTACTGTAATAACAATATAGTACAGACTACTTGGGTACTTGGCGACGCCTTCACGTTGGTGTACGTTAATTATGATAACGAGGATGGATTTTGATAAATGACCAAACTGATGAGATGATAATGAACGATAATGAACGCATCCCGGCGTTTTCTTTATAACTGAAAGAAATACCAGAATGATTACTAGGATAATTTTCAATTGCTTGAAACCCAGATCACTAGCGCATCCAAGGGAATCGAGTGGGGTAGTAACCCCTCCTGTTAAAAGAGAAGAAAAAAAAAAGTATGACTGTTAAACTTGGGGTTTTCAAAGAATAAGGGTGACTGTTACACTCAGATAAGCTTTGTGACAAAAAGATCGATTCTAGAGGTTATTTATTAATAGCAATTAACAATAATTCTGGCTAAAATTGTACTAGAACCCTCTTTTACAGGAATAGATAAAGTGACAAGGACATTTAACTACACAACATTTTTAATAAGGTACTAAATTTAAAAACCTAGTATTTATTGAGCTTTGAGCTAGGAGAGAAGAGAGGTATAACAGAGAATTCACTTTCAGGAACCGAGGTCGCCTCCTACACTTGTTGTCCAACCAGATGGCGTGTCATTTTGCGTTACCCTCCATATATAACCCTCTTTGGTTCGAGTTGTGATCCGTACCTTGTTCAAAAATGCTTCTTGTTTATTAATCTTTGTAAAAGAATTTTAACATTTCATAACATTATAGGGCGTAGTTAAATTTATTCCTATTCATTTGATAAAAGAGTTTCCAAAGAAATCCCTATTCACTAAGATAAAATCTATTTTCAGAAGTGAGACTCATTTCAGAGGACGTCACTTCCCTTAAAAACGTAACATCACTCCTCCAGTCTTGCAAATCTGACACACAATTTTTCTGTATTCAATTACTATAACGTCACACCATACACAACGCATTATATGTGCATGGTGCGCATTAACATTTGTATTCGGAACACCAAAGTCATAGGCGTACAAAATTCCTTTACGTTACTGACATTTATAAGCCTGAATGATAAAATAAGGACACAATGATAATAATAAAAAAAGAGTACTATTACGACTAATAACTTCGTAATGGCCTCGACCTCTAAGACAATTATAAGAAAAGAACTCGGTTTTGTATAGTTAGGAAGAATACAAATTACTTCCATATGTGTCAATTTTTTTTCCTGCACAAATACAAACCCTTAATTCTTTACTATGAAGACTCTCCCTTAAGTGGGTGGAAGCCAAATTCCAACTGGCTGAAAAGACCTGGGGTACAACTCTGGGCTTGATTTAGCATGAGAGGAGTACCCTGACATCTCACGACTCTTAGCCTCTCGATGCTGTAGAGTTTGACGTCCTGGGCAATCAAGGTAAATAAGAGGAAAAAAGAATAGTGACAACCAGGTAAGAGTGATATTTCATTCATCTATACTTGAACCTAGACATTGCACAACTCCCCCTCTCAGGGAGATTGGGGACATAATAAAATATACCAACTATTTTAGACCACAAGTAAAAATGGGTCTTACCTGCAGTCGGAGGTTGGCTAGCTTGCAAAGTACACCGGACGCTGTGCCCCAAGAGAAAGGAAGATAAGGGAACTAAAGCCCAGTCAATCTATCCAATCATCCGAGACTAACACCGAGTAACATCTGCCTTCGACCAATTGGTATTAGTCCTGTAAGGGAAATGAGGTAGCTAAATCACTTGTTGAGAGGCTACCAAAGGTCTCAGAGTAAACGTATCTAGGTTCTCATGGGTTACATCTTGCATGTTATGGCCAGAAAAGGTTGTTTGCCTTGACCAAATGCCTACTTGCAATACATGCACCACTGAGAAGTTTCTTCTGAATGTTATGGATGCATTTACACCCTTAACGTCATGAGCTCTGGGTTTTCTACTCTGTTGTGGAGAGTGAGACTCTTAGACGTTGTTATTGACCTGCAAAATCCAAGAGGAGACCGTATTTTTTTGTGATTTTCCTCTCAACTCTACCTGTACTCAAAAGCAGGTACTTGATTTGTGGGTGAATTATTAGAGGGAAGACTACTCACAATATACCACGACCCCCAAGTCAATGCAAAAATCGAGGAGTCTTTCGGTGTAGGAGAAGGGTCTCCACCAAATCTGCAGAAGGCTCCACCGAATCTGCAGAAATCAACCAAACCTCTAGGTAAATCTTAACATGCAGAATAAATCTTTAGATACTTCCTTAATACTGAAGAGATTGGGATCTGAAAAAACGCCCGTCAGGCCGTTTCTGCGGTCCCCATCATGAACAGAATCTGCTGCACAAGTTTGTTAAGAGAAATTGATGACTGGTTTTCGGCTCCAGATGCATCTTCTACAAGAAAGAGTTAAATGCAGAAGCATGGATACCCGATGAGGACCTCCTGGTGGAAAGTCACCGCTGGCTGTAAGGCCTTCAGAGACTCAACGTGGGCAGCAAAGGGCTCTGGAGGCAGAATGACTAGTGCAATACAATGACGTTGAAGTTATATATCCACAGATTGATTGATTGATTGATTTAAAGTTTTCTGGCATCCTGACATCTAAGGTCATTGTCGCCGATATCATTTATTTTACATAAAAGATAAAAGAATATTCATTTAAAACCATAAAAGTTAAGATATCATTAGAGAAGTTGAATAGTTTTCAGAAGACCTGCTTCTGAAATAAATCTAAAAGTGCTGCTCGCATAGTAGGACACATCATGTCCAAGAATCTTGGCAAGGGTGAACCTGCCATCGTCACCTCAAGCCTCAAACAGATCTCTATTTCTTAAGTTATTAAAATTGGGGCATTCGGTCAATAGATGCCTCACTGTTAAAAGTACCACACAGTCGTCGCAATACGGTTGGCGTTGGCCCTTCAGAAGAAACTCGTGTGTCAACCGAGTGTGACCAATGCGGAGAAGACAAAGAGAAGTCTCCAACTTTCGGGGAATCATGTTATACCTCCAAGGAGTTATGACATTTGTTACCCCTTTCATTTTATTGCCATCTAGACTATATCAGTGTTGTTGCCAATTACTACAAAAATATTTCTTAATGTTAGGTAGGAAATCATTACAAGTAATGGGATACCTTCTTGGTGGCAACTCGGATGCCACATTCTTCACCAGTAAATCTGCCTTCTCATTCCCAGACACACCTACATGTGATAAAACCCAATAAAATCGAACCATTGTACCTCTCTGACAAATAATAAAAAGCCATTCTAAAATCTTTAAAACTAGAGGGTTACTGGAATCAAAATCTTCTAAAGCTTGAAGGACACTCCTTGCATCACTAAAAATGATAAAATTACCCTCCTTCTCCAACACTATTTTCTCAATAGCGGTAGTATGCCATACAGTTCGGCAGTAAATATGGAAGCTGTTAAAGGAAGTGCACCTCTAAAATGAAAACAATTACTATGTACTCCAAATCCAACGCCAGCATTAGATTCAGAGCCATTAGTATATATAAAAGTCGATCCCCTATTTTCTGCAACATGTTCCACAAAAAGAGAACTGGATTCTAAGTCAGTCATATTCTTCTCAACTCCAATGAAATATTTACAAAAAGATACTTCTGGTAATTTCCATGGAGGCATTGATGATACCTTAAATGGAAGCATCTTACTTCTAATTATATAAATACTCTTTAATAATTGTTTTAAACGAAACCCATAAGGTTGAGGAGAATTAAGGTACAACTCAAAGTATGATGTGTGTCTTACAAGGCTTGCAGTCTAAAAGGCTAAAGAGTTAGGGAGTCTTTGCAACCTAAACGAATACCGAACAATAGAAGACTTTCGGTAAAGGTCTTGAGGTAATTCTCCAGCATCAACAAGGAGACTTGTTAAAGTTCTAAACGCCCCTGTGGACAATCTAATACCAGTATGATGTATTGAATATAACATCTTTAATCAGGTTGGGGTGGCTGAAGAGTATATTTCACATCCATAAGTAATTTTGGAAAAAATCAATGCCTTGTATACTTTTAAAATAGCATTGCAGTCTGCTCCCCATGATGTATGGGACAATACTTTTAAAAGATTCAGAGCCTCAAGACCTTTAGCTCTTAACACTTTTGAGACACCCACATAAGACTACAATCAAATATCAAACCTAAAAATTTAGCTTCACTTCCACATGGGATACATTGACCTTTAATGTATATATCCGGGTCTGGAAGTACTCCCCGTATACGAAAAAAATGACAAATAATGTTGAGAGAACATCCTGGGAATGACTGAGAATATCCCATTAATTGCTAGCTCTCCTCTTAATCCTAATTCATGGATTGTTTTAAGTATACCATATCTCCTTGTGGTATTACATGCCTTTTCAAGGTCAAAAAAAGACTGTCACATGGTGCTGTTTGGAAGCAAAGGTTTCACAAACAGAGAACTCAAGTTGTATCAACACATCAGTCGTTGAGTGCATTTTTCTGAATCTACACTGAATATGTGATAAAATACCCTTCTTTTCTAGGTGCCACATCACTCTTGCATTGACCATCTTCTCCTTGATTTTACATAAACAGGATGTCAATGCAATAGGACGATAGTTTGCTGCTAAAAAGTTGTCCTTACCTGGTTTTTAAAAGGCTAAAGTAATAGCTAGTTCCCAAACACTTGGATTACTATGATCATGCCATATTCTTTTAATAATGCTTAAAATAAATAACTTTGTACTAAAATGTACATGTTTAATCATTGCATATGGAATTCCATCAGGTCCAAGGGCTGTATGGTTACAATTAGCAAGTGCAGAATCAAATTCTCTTTCAGTAAAAGGAGAATCATATGACTTCACTTCTTGTTGTAAAATTTAAAATTTTCTTTTCTTCAATGCTCCTATACTGGTGACCAGGAGCTCCTTCACACTTGCATGATACATTTGAAAAATGATCAGCCAGGGCATTGCTAACATCATTTGCTTCAGTCACATACTGACCGTTCACCTTCAACACTGGTGGTAGGTTTGGGGTAACAAAAGATACCCAAGATTGGCGCCTAGCTTCTTTCATGGCACAACGGAACTGTGCTCTACACTTTTTGTGTGTTATCAAATTTCCCTCAGTACGGCATCTACGCAATCAAGTCAAGGGATTTTCTGGTGGCTCTGTGCAAGACCGTTAATTCTGAAGACCACCAGGGGACTGGTCGTCATTTGAATAATCCTGTGGTTTTGGAAATCGAATTGATTCCTGCTGTATGGAGAGTACCATTCAGTAGGTCTATGGCATCATCAATACTATCAAACTTTCTACTCTCTCCTGGATTTCACTTAGCTCACGAAGTTTAACCCAGTCAGCCTTGTCAAGATTCCATCATGGCGATCTTTGTAAAGGTGGACCTTTGTTGGTATTTATAATGATTGGTGCATGATCACTAGTATGCCAATCATCTAATGTCCTCCAATCGAAATCAAGAAGGCAGTTAGAGCTTGCAAATGAAAGGTCAATGTATGACAAGGTACCTGTTTGAACATGGAAATGAGTGGGCTCTCCTATATTAAAGAGTCCGACATCCTCGTTTTCCACAATTGATATAATATTGCCCCTGGTGTTTGCTAAAACATAACCCCACAAAGAATGTCTACCATTCATATCTCCTAGTAAAATAAAAGTTGAGGGAGCTGGTGAATGACCTCTACTAAACTATCATACAATATGTTATCATTTGGAAGCAAGTAAAAGGAGCAGATTGTATATTTTCTCCTTATATCAATCTGTACAACCACTGCCTGCAGAGGTGTACGAATAGATAAGGGTATTTGTAGAACATCTCGCCAAACGTATAAGAGGCTTCCGCCATGGCTCCCTACTCAGTGATCATATGGAGTCCTATAGCTAACATATTCGCGTAGACATACAATAACGGGGGAATGCTCGTGAATTAAGAGCTTAAGTTCTTCATATTTGGCCCTTAAACCCTGACAATTCCATTGCAATATGGAGGAGAAATTTATGTATTTTTTTATGGAAGACATCTTTAATGATGTCTTCCCATTGACAGTTTTGATTTGACAATATTTTCTGTAGGCTTCTTAAGTGTGGTTCTTCATAAGTTAGGTTTTATATTAGCCTTTTTCAGTGTTCTTTTTACATAATTCTTGTGGTGGATGGTGGACCTCAACTTGAATTTTTTATTGATTAAAGAAGTTTTCCTGTTGATCAGAAATATCAACAGGCAGAACATCATATCTATTTGATGTCATAACTTTGGTGTTTTCAATGGATGGGGATGAGAAAGATGGAGGTCTCTCTTTTCCTATTGACAGGTGGTAATTTATTATGTTTTGGTGTCTTCCCCACTATAGGTGCACCTGATAACTGTTTTATGTGGAACCTCCATCAAATCAGACAAATATATAGCCTGAGTGAGGTTAGTATTATCCTTTGTAGTGAGGGACAAACGTTTAATAGAAGTGAGCCAAGCCTTAGGTGATATTCTTGCCCTATCCTGCAGAATTTTATCAGAAGATGACGAATTTCTTTTCTGGGGAATACAGGCAGTAACAGGTAGGCTGGATATCTCATGCCTCATGTTTCCTCCTGATTTCAATACTTTTGCATAACCTGTTGATTTACTCAATAGTCTCTTGGCATGCCCCATACTTATGTGTTCGATACTGGATTTATTGAGAGCAGCCTCTTCCAACTTATATTGCTGGCAGCTCCTATCAATAGATCTGTGATTCAAATTTAAGTTTATTCAATTGGCCCCTAGTGTACATTCTCCATGGTAAACATTGGAGCAAGTACAACACATTTTATCATTCTTGCAAACTTTAGATGGATGCCCATACCTAAATCAATTAAAACATTGCACCGGCTACTGCTTAAAAGTTCGAACTTTAATCCGTTCTTTTTCTACGTAAATGCACTTTTCACACAGTTAAAGGTTACATGGCCAATATCTCCTCTTCTGTAAACTCATATAAGTCTCTATAAAAAAATACTCCTCTTCCATAACTGAAGTCTAGATGGGGTTTCACATCCAGCTTTATGACATCATCCTCTGAATTTAAATTGCAAAGTATAACAGATTGTTTCTAACTTGGCACTTATGAGGAAACTGTTCTTTCCAAACCGAGATATATCTCCTGGTGCGATGGTGCCTACTTTCTTTTTAAGGAATGTACATATCATGAAATAATTTCCTGTACTCCCGACTGAGCAATAAGCCACTTTAGTGGTTTTGGCTTTCTCTGGGAGGGTACAACTACCTCTATATCTTTATCAATCAAATCTGCAGGTTTGTAGATATCTAGATCCGTAGGTACCCCATCGCAAAGAGCACCCTTCATGTTCAAATTATTGATTTTAATATTCATAATATTACTAATTGCATTGAATGCTTCATCATGGTTATCAAATGATATCCATAAATCCCATTTGTCACCTTAAACCCTCATTCTAATTTCTTTGATATGACCATAACATAGAAATGATTTATACAGCACATCGTAATCAGTGTCTATGGGAATCTGAGAGACATGAGGGATTCGCAAATTCTCCATGTTACACAAATTTCTTTGTTTTTGAACATTGGTCGAATTATCCTTTACAGTAGCCAGTAAGGAGGATGAGAAAGATTCATATTCCCAGTCTGAAGTAGTGACTTCAAGAAGACATGAATTTTATACAAGAAGATTAACGAGAAAAAGAACTAATTCGCGATCTTCTAATAACATTTGTTTTACTGTCATAAAACTGTCTAAGACATGTTACTTTCAACAGTTGATAAGTAATTGACACCGAGAGAGAGAGAGAGAGAGAGAGAGAGAGAGAGAGAGAGAGAGAGAGAGAGAGAGAGAGAGAGAGAGAGAGAGAGCTTATAGATTGTCTTGCCCATTATCATTATAATTGAGCTTTGATCAAAAATAAGTTCTGGAATTGTCAGTACACTCTGGAAATAAGTATTCTAGCATCCTGTAACATAGAATTAACTTTGGATTCAGTCGAAATATTAAAATGCTAGATAACTTCATCTTGATACCGGGAAAGGCTATGATTTTTATCATCTTAATTTATAAAAACAAGAGACGAATGCATTTATCGAAAAAAAAAAATATGTTCAAAGTTGCAACGTTGAAACATTGATACCGGTCATGTTAAAAATTTATCATTTTATCATTTTATCCCCTAAATTTTCTTTTCCCATGCTAAAGGCCTTCCACTATTAGAAGCAAGCTGTGCATCCTAATGGCCATTCAAATGTAATAAACAAGGAATTGATGCAAAAAAATGCGGGATTCAGAAGAATTAAAAAATGCTGAGAACTCGACAATCGAGATTGTTTGGGCATGTCATGAGAATGAACCTTCTGGAAGATCAGAAAATATAAAATGGATGAACACCGAGCATAGAAGTTAATGGAGGAAAATTTCACGTCAGTGCACGTAAGGGGATAAACTGCTGTAAAAAAAGAAAAAAAAAAAAAGTTATGGCGATGGTGTAAGCATTCCTTAACATTAACATTTGCTAATTTAGAATAAAAATAATGACCAAAATTGTATGCCTAAAACTTCGAATTTTTTCAGACTATATTAAAATAAAAAGATTACATTCATCAACCCATGCAAATCCGTCTGTCTGCAATGTTATTCAGATGCAAGGGATTAAACGAATAAGCTTTGTATTGCCATTGCAAAATCAACAATTTAGATTCAGTATATTATACAATCCTCTTCCTCGTGTCTTTAATCAAGTGATGCCATTTTTCCCATTATATATGCTGTTTTATATCTTTTCCTTTCCTCGTTTGACAATCGGATCAGAGAGACTGTAAGGCAACACTCTTTTCAAATATTAAATTAATACAAGAGATTTTTCTGAATATGAATCTATCCGTGCGAAAGTAAAAAATTTATTCGCCAAAATAAATAACAATAGAGGCAATTTAGAGAAAGAAAATGGCCATGAAACTATTGAATAAAAAAAAAAATAATATCAAGTGAGCATGTTGTTTATGATCTGGCCAATAAAGGGATCACCGTACACACTGAAGGTAAAATAATAAAAAAAAACCTAATGCCGATGAAAATTATACCCCATTCTCTCCTTACCTGGAAATGATTCCGAGATATTTTATGACTCAATGCACCCCAAATCCCAAGAAGAAATAAAGATGAAAATAAACATCACGCCGTCCCGCGTCTGGTAAACCAACCAATCCACTTCCGAACATTCATTAATTCAGCAAACTTCACATAAGAATTTATTAGTTTCTCGGCCTAGCTAACATTCTTTAGGACTGGATTCTATGCAGAAGAGTCCAAGCTTTCATCTTCTATGTTATATAATATCCCTTTTGCGGAGTCTATTTTCTTCCATTGGATTTCGCAAGCTGTAAGGTACTCCTTCGGATAGTTATTTCCTCCTCAATAGGTCCTCAATGGGTCTTGTGAATGTCTCGTTTCAATTCGTGGAGATGATTTTCCTATATTCGAATCTAAGAACTTGTAGCCCCTACTTCCGGCAGTTGTAGTTCCTCATATTAGATTTTACATCTTTCATATAAAATCAATTGTCCTATTTGAAATCTGCCATAGCGCAACTTCATTTTTCATTATAAATTAATTTTAAATTGTAGCTCATTTTCCATAAGGTACTATCCCCTTGCATTGGATTTTGTGTGTCGCTTCTATTTCGTATTGAATTCCATTTACTCATCACTGAATTTAAAGAGGTTAACTTTCCCCTAATGAATATATTTTCATAATAAAATTATAAATCTATTTTCATAAAGATTTTGATTATTTTACCTCGAGGTATCGGAGACGGTATCAGGTTCTATAACGTCATTTTCTTAATGGGAAAAATGGATTACTCTCTTTACAGGATTGTTATATTTGTTTGAAGCTTCAAAATGATAAGAGAATAGCCATATACATCTAGTTACAAAAACATATCTTAAAGAAAGAAAAAAAAGTCTTCTGATGCAATACGAATATCCTTTTCAGCTTGGGTGAAAAAGGAGTAAACATTCGAGGAAAAGGCTTAAAGGGGTATAGAAAAAAAGGCGTTGACTACAAGGTCGCCTAGCGACCATAGATAAATTGAGCTCTAAGAAAATATTGTTTCAAGAATATGTCAAACTGAAATGAAAATGTAAACTGTGGAAGTTTAACTTTTAATAAATTCCTATTCTGGTAAAAAAAAAAAAAAAAAAAAAAAAAAAAAAAAAAAATCGTGGGATATGCTGCTTCAAAGATTAAGGCGGCGACCCCGACCCCTGTTACGATCTTAAAATCGTCACAGGTTCTTTTAGTGATTAGATCAAATGCTTCCAACAACCACCATTGAAATATGGGAAATAAATATGAAAAGAAACTCAGTAAAAAACACAACACGTTTATTCATAAACTTATATAAAGAAAACTAACATTACTAATTCGTTTACTTTAACTGACAAAATAAAATCAATCATACATCAATAGAAAAGGGGAACAGTCAATATGATAGAAATACTTAAGGAATAGTTTTCTACAGCTACTGAGACAATACTGGTACAGAGACTTCAGGCCTGCGAAAGTTGCGAAGGGCGGCTGAAGTTCATATGAAACTGGCACGATGACCGGTTTCGAAATTCGAAGACGTCACAAAAAGGGTGGCATCAAGAAGGGACATCATAGGTCTTCTTCCAGGATGCAGGCAGTATTGGATACTTCTCGTCGCAAGCAGGAAGGGCTGGCTGCTTCAATTTGTCTCTTCTTCTCAGCCATAACAGGATTTTGGAGATAGGCTTTTGTTGTCTGAAAGGAAGGTTAGAATCTGGCACTATCAGACTTCTGGTCTTCTCTGTTTCTTATCCCGATAGGACTTGGATCTCATCTGCTTTGGACATACTTCCTCTCTTGTCTTATGCCCTGTCCTATCTCTCTTGGACAATCTCTTCTTGAAGTTTATATACCCATGTATGGGCGGAGTTAATTACAGTGGGCAGTGGTCATTTCCATAGAAGGCGTTCTTTTCAACAATTTTGTGTCTATTGGCTTCCTCAAACACGCCCACTTCGATCATGCCATGGAGGCTTCTAGAAGAAATTTCTGATACAATCTGGACCACGTGTGAAGCTGTAACAAAAGGGCAGCACGTGTCCTTCCATGATGACATATTTCATAAACAAGGATTTCCCGCAGGCTCGGTTTCTCAAAATATGCTGACTCCACTAATTGAGACGATGACATTTTGTTCAAAACAGGACAGTCCCCTTATTACGGCAGGCGCTCTTGTTGAGGCTCGGTTTACTTTCAAAATACTTAAGACAGTGAAGTGATGACAGGTTAGACCAAACAATACGGTAGTCGGTTCTCGCTGCTCACACTTTGGGAATAAATATTTTTGTGTTTTATAACATATCTTTTTAATAGTATTGTATCTACCTATGACAAACCATCCCCCCAACCAAAAAAAAAAAAAAAACTTATTTACAATATAATGTAGTATTGCAGGTCTGACTCTTACAAAATAACAAAATTAGTAATAATGAAATTTTTCATTCTTCTAAAACTCCCGAAACACCAGATGTTTGTTGAAGAATTTCTGCTGATTTTGAAAAGAAAAAATGCCAACCTCCCTTATATTCAGGATGTTTATTGTTTTCCACAATGTATTTTCTGTAAAAATGACAGAACAAATATATATATATATATATATATATATATATATATATATATATATATATATATATATATATATATATATATATATATATATATATATATATATATATATATATATATATATATATATATATATATATATATATAGAATTAACTGGAGAAACGTAAAAGCAGATTTTGTTATTCTGAAGCTCAGTTTATCCGGAGATATGCTCTCTGATTTTAGAGGCCACTAAGATATTGTCTATTCCGTACACGCACATACACACACACACACACACACACACATATATATATATATATATATATATATATATATATATATATATATATATATGAACATATATCACAAGCACACGTGATTTTTAATTAATGTAAATATTTACATTAATTAAAAATCACGTGTGCTTGTGATATATGTTCATTAAAATAACCACATGT
>NC_090752.1:78536549-78554049 GCF_036898095.1 Palaemon carinicauda
GACCTGCAGGGAGGAGACCTTAGCGTCCTTCCGTCGAGACGAGCGGGCCGAGACAGACAGCATCTAATGGAGGAAACTTTATGGAAATACACCCGTCCTCGAGAGGATGACATGACAATATTCCTGTTGGAAGTGAAGACGGTACGCTCTCATGTATGCCCAAAATGGCCGTTTTGTTCAGTTTCCCGTCACAGGAGCAACAGCATCGAAACTCGCCATCCGAAATGGTGACCCAGGACCCTACTATGGACCCTGTCAACAGAAGCAGTTGGGGTGCTTCAAAGTGCCATAACCATAGAGGATTTCGTCGTCGAAGCAGCAGCAGCGGGCGCATTGATAGAAATAGTGCGCCCACAAGGGCTAAGGACAATACCGAAAATTGGAAGAGGTCCCAGACAGCAACTGTAGGACGAGGGACCCAAGGCGACCCACAGAAATCAACCCACACATAAGTTAATAACATAGTACAAAATCTGTAGTTTTATGGTTAACTAATATGTTTTGAGATTTTGTAAAGTGTGTAGAGTAACGAAGTTATCATTCTGTTTTCTTTACATAATTGTAAAGTTAAATGAAAGGACACTGGTTTTGATTGAAGAAAGTAACTAATCGAGTAAAATGTTTTCAGTATCAAAGCTTCGGGTAAAGATTAACTTTTCTTTTCACAAAAGAAGAAAATAAAATTTATTTTGTTACTGTGTGGATAAATGAGAAATTGTTTTTTATGCTGAATGAACTATAAGTTTTCATTGCATAGTTTCTTTGGTTTGTAGTAGTTTGTTTTTGAGACCTTCGTTGTGAAACGTGTTAAATTTTTTTGGGGGAAAAAAGTAAAGTCACATGTTGAGATAACTCTGTATTAACAATGGTAAGCTGTTTAATTCGAGAAAAGAAATTTAGAAAATTTGTAAATTCAGTGTTAAGACGTAATTTATGAAGTTCTTCATGGTGTCCCTTTTGAGTATGTACTTAGTAAAATTATCGAGAAAGAAATGTAAATTAGGTAAATTGGTAATTGGGGAAATTTGTGTCACAATATTTGTTCTTACGTCAAACTCCGTACTGTCGATCATTAGCCTACTTAGATCGTTATGAGATGTTTAAAAAGAAGGTTAAGCTATTGTTTGTCAGTTTTAGTCTGAGATTATCCTAATTGATGAAGACGAGCTTGTTAACGTAATAACAGAAGTAAGTTCAGTTGTTAGGTAATTAGTAATGTCACATAGGAGATTTAAAAATCTTGAATTTAGTTTCTTTTGGTTGCAGTGTGTCATAAGTGATTTGTTTACCAGTGCTTGGTCTGATTGATGATACCGAGCATTGTCAACAAATTATTTAGAGAAAGTGATGTCAAATGATTTAGCAGGAAGCATGAATGTGTTTGTGTTAATAGGCCGGCCGTAAGCGAAAATGGATGAAGCAAATGTGATGATGTGTGAATTCCCTGAGCAAGCATTACAACATTATAGTCACTATTAAAGAGCACGTCTTGAATAAGTTTGTGTGTGTGTGTGTGTGTTGAGAAGAAATCTAAGATTTTGACAAGTAACATAACTTCTATTTACTTAGAGGTCAGAATTAAATCTTTGTTTTCTAACTCTGTATAAGATAGTGTGTTTTGAAAAAAATTGTGACAAATGAAAAAAAAAATTGATTGTTTTTAAGTATTATTTGGCAACATGGTAGAAAGAAGAGAATTTGAATTCTTATGTATTTGTCCGTTTATTTTGATTCACAAGAACAAATAAGTAATGTGAAAATTTTGATAAATGGCGAACAGTTGCCGTAGATTTTTGTTTGTTTGTGTCAAGGGATAAAGTAAATGATCGGAATGTATGTAAAACCTGATATTTGTGACACAGTAATTTTAGCAGTAGTGTTAGAAGATTTGATAGGCTAACATGTGACCAAGGCGAACTAGACACCATGTCAGCATAAGCTTTGACAGGCGCCATGTGTGTTGAAGAATAGCTTAGTCAAGCAATAAACTCTGATTCATGTAATGAGTTCTTGGATTATTTGCTTATTTTTGAGTATTGAGGGAATCGTATTAGCAGAAAAAAACTTTGGGTTAGAAAGTGATAATCAGTAGCCATACCGTTGCCTTCGTTAGTTAATTGATGTCTGATAAGAAAAAGTTATGTTTTATGTCAGATTGTGTTGAAGAAAAAAAGATATGTTTTTGGTGTCAAAGTATAACATAAACGGTGGATTTGATTGTAATTAAGTGATTTGGTGAATCCATGAGATAAAGCCTAATATTTTAATGGCTTTGTGTACGTTTGAAGACCACTTAGAGGCTAGTTAATTGCCCTTCAGAATTATGTAAGTCTCGGTGACTTGTCTCAAAGATCAAAGAGACTCGTTGTTATGTACATGTGATTTACGTTTTGTTTTCTTTTTCTGTTTGTGTAGTTTGTTTATGCCGTAGGATCTGTTTTGTGTATAAGGACGTAATTTTAAGATTTTGACCTCAATTTGTTTTTTTGGTTTCAGTATTTTTTGCATGCTATGTATTTTTAGTTGTTTCTTTTTCTGGTGTTTTCAGCTATTAGTTCTTTGCTCGATAAGAAATGCAAGAAAGATGCGAGGTAGAAAGCTTTTGATGATTGTTGGAGAGTTGGGGTCAGCAGAATTCGACCCATGTGAGTCCGTGTGCATGAATGTTTGGGTTTGCATAAGTGCGTGTGAATGTATGAGACGCGCCAGAGAGAGAGAGAGAGAGAGAGAGAGAGAGAGAGAGAGAGAGAGAGATGTAAGATTGCGCACGCACAGGAGCGGCGTCAATATAACTGCAGAATTAAAAAAAAAATTGATGGCTAAGTGAGAACTTATTTCTTTGTGTCTGATGGTGTCAGAACTTTGTGAGATAGTTCTGTGGAAAAGATGAAAGCAAATTGGTTTTTGGCTAATGATTGTCCCTTAAGTCTTAGGGAAGTAAGAAAGTCTTTCTTTAAAGTTTTTTTTCTTTTTCTTTGGAAATTGGTTAAGGAGATTTTTTTTATTGACCTCAGTAACAGGTTATGAAGAATTTGTTATGTTCTGAACAAAGTTTAACGTAATTTATGAACAGTTTTGACTTTAGCGAAATTCTATAGCGTTCAGTTTTAACGTAAATTTGCGTTTCCACCTTGTATTTTTTGTATTTTGAGATTTAACGTGGATCTGATCGGAATGATTTTCCTTATTCGTAATTGCACTAGGAAGTTTAGATTTAAAATTTGTTCTCTGTGATGTATTGATGCACTCCCCAAGAGAGAGTAGTTCACCAAATGTTTAACTGGGCTCCACAAGGCACTAGAAGAATTGGAAGACCCAGGCCTACATGGCTTAGGGCTATAAAGTGCGAAGTAGGCGATGATGATGTGTTGGTAACGCAAGAGCCTTTGTTTGCGTGATGTAGGTCAGCTTGGATGAATAAGTGTCCTAGCATGATTGTTGCTTGTTGGCCAGAGTTTGAGTTCGGCTTAGTTTAAGTACGAGCAAAAGAGATAAGACAACATAAGATGAGAGTATTGAGAGTATTAGTGTCATAAAAAGGCACTGTGTGTGATGTTTGTCTGTTGTGAAACTTCTGTCAGAAAGCTTGTTTTCGGTTGTGATGCGAGCGATGTGTCAGCAGTTTGCCCAGATTGGAATTTGAACGACCGGGCATGGAGAGTTTGAAAACATAGCCCCGATGCTTATGTCGTCATGAGGGCGCGCTTGGGGAAAGCGTGTCAGAGAGAGAGAGAGAGAGAGAGAGAGAGAGAGACTTTCAGTACTTGGGCGTTGAGATGCCCTTAGAGTCTTTGATGTCCCTTGTTGTGAGTTGGTAGGTACTGATTGAAACTTGGGAATTTGGACTTTCCTGTTGTGGATGTTGAAGAATTGTTTTTTTTTTTTCACCGTTTGGTTGGATTGGTGTTCTGTTTTGATGCCTTTTGATGCCCTGCCTCTCTCCGATTTAGGGGGGGGGGGGAGAGGGGGTCAGACCCATTGTGCTGACGAACCCTCTGCCGGTAAGGGAAGCTTTGCCCTTAGAACAAAATGTTCCAAGGAGGACCGCACGCCAGGCACCCTAAGGAGTGGTTCCGGGGATCCCAGGCATGCCTTACTTAATGCAGAGTATAGGCATAGCTCAAATGAGTAGTTGTAATGGTACCATTTTGTTGTTTTTTGCATGGATATCTGCAGAAGTGTTCCGAGTGGAGGAACAGAGCTTTGTTTGATTATGATATTTTTTGTTAGTATGATACAGTTAGTTAACTGTTGATGGTGATGTGAATTAATTAGTTTTTGATACAGCTGTTTAAAGATACTGGATAATGTTTTATCATGTTTAAAGATATTGGATAATGTTTTATCATGTTTAAAGATATTGGATAATGTTTTATCATGTTTAAAGATATTGGATAATGTTTTATCATGTTTAAAGATATTGGATAATGTTTTATCATGTTTAAAGATGTCTAAAAGATGTTTTGTTATGTTTTAAAGATATCAGATGATGATCTTTTCTTGTGGGTTCTTTGCATAGTATGGCCATACTTAATAGCTATTATTGTCACTATTTAATAATAACTGTAGTGGATCCAGGTATACCCAGGAGATATGAAAATATCTATGGAGAGTGAATATTTGGGAAATGTGCACATATGTTGATTTTCCGAGGAATTGTTTTTTGTGAAACTTTTCTTTTAGGTAATTTGAGAGTTTTTTTGCTGGCAACTACCGTTTTTGGGCTGGAACATAATGAATGTTTAATGTATTGTGTTTACAAGTACTATATCTTAGATCTCTTTCAGACAGAGTCTAATCAATCAGCCAGAGTGTAGGCTTGACATCTGAGGGCATTAATTCTTTTTTTACGATGAGGATTTAGAAAAGTTAAGTATTTTTAAACACAAAGGTTACTTTCTGTTGTATAAATTGTAACTTTGCAGTCACAGTCCTCTATGAAATGTTTTCTTAATAAGATATGTAATATTCATACATGTTCATATATAAAGTATGTATATCATGACTACGGACATGTGTAGAGTCAATTGATAATTAATTCTCTTGTTTAATTGTTTTTAACCATGTGTTCACTGATAATGAGTATTTCTGATGAGTTTGAGATGTAAATTTGATTTTCTATCGATAATTGTTCACCAGTTTCCATTTGCTGTGAAATGTGTTGATTATTTCATATGAATTTTTAATCTAAGTCTTCTTCACCTTTGTTGGAGGTGAACAAGGCTTCCGAAGGATAATGGTGACTTCGAGTATAGTGAGGTTTTGTTTTCTTAATTTTTCTTGAAAGTTTATAGCCTTTGCTTCTGAAAGGCTTGGGAGAGCCTTGAGTCAGGTGGAGGGGAGTTTGTCACGGACAAATATATTATTTTAAACAAAGGCTGAGCAGTAAAGTAAATGGTCAGAAAGTAGGGCGGATATTGCCGAGCTATCACCTTGTCTCCCTGATCCATGGGATTTTGGAAAGCAATTCGAGCCTCTTTCATTTTTGCTTGGTATTTTGATGACCCATGTTAACAGGTACACCGGGGAGAGGGGCCGCAGATTGAGAACCAGTATGGTGGAGTTACGTCACCTGCTACCCATAGGTGAGACAAGCCCTTTACCCCCAGCAATGTCGGGGAAATAAGAACGCACCTACTATGCGAGAAAACGCAGTTAAGTTCGAGTCCTACTACTGAGTGGGCAGCCTTCACTAGGCCCACCGGCCATGGTAAGCCTACTACAGCCATGGCGGACGTTCATATGCCATACAACGTCCAATAATCCCTTTTAGTTTAAATGTCTCCTCGTCCGCTCTCCCCGGGTATTGTACCAGTTAAAAGTAAATTCCATTTTATTTGAATGATGAAATCATTTAAGAGCCTGCGATGAACTTATTAGTCTTCTGTTATGCACCCTCAAGATTTAAAGTTCTAATTCCCTCGCTTCGAAGAAGATTTCTGGTCATTTTCAATTGTGAAAATTTACTTAGACAATAAATCCTTCTTATGAGTTCAACCTCGTCTAATTCACCACCTCCTATCCTGTATTCTTTGATTATTACCCCACGCCCTTATGACAACAACAACAACAACAACAACAACAATAATAATAATAATAATAATAAAAAACTTATAATGTACTTACAGAGTTCAATGTGCATATAGTGCACTGCATTATTCACACACTATATAGTGTACTACTCTGTTACATGTGATGAACAGGTACTTTACTGTAATAACAATATAGTACAGTCTACTTGGGTACTTGGCGACGCCTTCACGTTGGTGTACGTTAATTATGATAACGAGGATGGATTTTGATAAATGACCAAACTGATGAGATGATAATGAACGATAATGAACGCATCCCGGCGTTTTCTTTATAACTGAAAGAAATACCAGAATGATTACTAGGATAATTTTCAATTGCTTGAAACCCAGATCACTAGCGCATCCAAGGGAATCGAGTGGGGTAGTAACCCCTCCTGTTAAAAAGAAGAAAAAAAAAAGTATGACTGTTAAACTTGGGGTTTTCAAAGAATAAGGGTGACTGTTACACTCAGATAAGCTTGTGACAAAAAGATCGATTCTAGAGGTTATTTATTAATAGCAATTAACAATAATTCTGGCTAAAATTGTACTAGAACCCTCTTTTACAGGAATAGATAAAGTGACAAGGACATTTAACTACACAACATTTTTAATAAGGTACTAAATTTAAAAACCTAGTATTTATTGAGCTTTGAGCTAGGAGAGAAGAGAGGTATAACAGAGAATTCACTTTCAGGAACCGAGGTCGCCTCCTACACTTGTTGTCCAACCAGATGGCGTGTCATTTTGCGTTACCCTCTTTATATAACCCTCTTTGGTTCGAGTTGTGATCCGTACCTTGTTCAAAAATGCTTCTTGTTTATTAATCTTTGTAAAAGAATTTTAACATTTCATAACATTATAGGGCGTAGTTAAATTTATTCCTATTCATTTGATAAAAGAGTTTCCAAAGAAATCCCTATTCACTAAGATAAAATCTATTTTCAGAAGTGAGACTCATTTCAGAGGACGTCACTTCCCTTAAAAACGTAACATCACTCCTCCAGTCTTGCAAATCTGACACACAATTTTTCTGTATTCAATTACTATAACGTCACACCATACACAACGCATTATATGTGCATGGTGCGCATTAACATTTGTATTCGGAACACCAAAGTCATAGGCGTACAAAATTCCTTTACGTTACTGACATTTATAAGCCTGAATGATAAAATAAGGACACAATGATAATAATAAAAAAAGAGTACTATTACGACTAATAACTTCGTAATGGCCTCGACCTCTAAGACAATTATAAGAAAAGAACTCGGTTTTGTATAGTTAGGAAGAATACAAATTACTTCCATATGTGTCAATTTTTTTTCCTGCACAAATACAAACCCTTCATTCTTTACTATGAAGACTCTCCCTTAAGTGGGTGGAAGCCAAATTCCAACTGGCTGAAAAGACCTGGGGTACAACTCTGGGCTTGATTTAGCATGAGAGGAGTACCCTGACATCTCACGACTCTTAGCCTCTCGATGCTGTAGAGTTTGACGTCCTGGGCAATCAAGGTAAATAAGAGGAAAAAAGAATAGTGACAACCAGGTAAGAGTGATATTTCATTCATCTATACTTGAACCTAGACATTGCACAACTCCCCCTCTCAGGGAGATTGGGGACATAATAAAATATACCAACTATTTTAGACCACAAGTAAAAATGGGTCTTACCTGCAGTCGGAGGTTGGCTAGCTTGCAAAGTACACCGGACGCTGTGCCCCAAGAGAAAGGAAGATAAGGGAACTAAAGCCCAGTCAATCTATCCAATCATCCGAGACTAACACCGAGTAACATCTGCCTTCGACCAATTGGTATTAGTCCTGTAAGGGAAATGAGGTAGCTAAATCACTTGTTGAGAGGCTACCAAAGGTCTCAGAGTAAACGTATCTAGGTTCTCATGGGTTACATCTTGCATGTTATGGCCAGAAAAGGTTGTTTGCCTTGACCAAATGCCTACTTGCAATACATGCACCACTGAGAAGTTTCTTCTGAATGTTATGGATGCATTTACACCCTTAACGTCATGAGCTCTGGGTTTTCTACTCTGTTGTGGAGAGTGAGACTCTTAGACGTTGTTATTGACCTGCAAAATCCAAGAGGAGACCGTATTTTTTTGTGATTTTCCTCTCAACTCTACCTGTACTCAAAAGCAGGTACTTGATTTGTGGGTGAATTATTAGAGGGAAGACTACTCACAATATACCACGACCCCCAAGTCAATGCAAAAATCGAGGAGTCTTTCGGTGTAGGAGAAGGGTCTCCACCAAATCTGCAGAAGGCTCCACCGAATCTGCAGAAATCAACCAAACCTCTAGGTAAATCTTAACATGCAGAATAAATCTTTAGATACTTCCTTAATACTGAAGAGATTGGGATCTGAAAAAACGCCCGTCAGGCCGTTTCTGCGGTCCCCATCATGAACAGAATCTGCTGCACAAGTTTGTTAAGAGAAATTGATGACTGGTTTTCGGCTCCAGATGCATCTTCTACAAGAAAGAGTTAAATGCAGAAGCATGGATACCCGATGAGGACCTCCTGGTGGAAAGTCACCGCTGGCTGTAAGGCCTTCAGAGACTCAACGTGGGCAGCAAAGGGCTCTGGAGGCAGAATGACTAGTGCAATACAATGACGTTGAAGTTATATATCCACAGATTGATTGATTGATTGATTTAAAGTTTTCTGGCATCCTGACATCTAAGGTCATTGTCGCCGATATCATTTATTTTACATAAAAGATAAAAGAATATTCATTTAAAACCATAAAAGTTAAGATATCATTAGAGAAGTTGAATAGTTTTCAGAAGACCTGCTTCTGAAATAAATCTAAAAGTGCTGCTCGCATAGTAGGACACATCATGTCCAAGAATCTTGGCAAGGGTGAACCTGCCATCGTCACCTCAAGCCTCAAACAGATCTCTATTTCTTAAGTTATTAAAATTGGGGCATTCGGTCAATAGATGCCTCACTGTTAAAAGTACCACACAGTCGTCGCAATACGGTTGGCGTTGGCCCTTCAGAAGAAACTCGTGTGTCAACCGAGTGTGACCAATGCGGAGAAGACAAAGAGAAGTCTCCAACTTTCGGGGAATCATGTTATACCTCCAAGGAGTTATGACATTTGTTACCCCTTTCATTTTATTGCCATCTAGACTATATCAGTGTTGTTGCCAATTACTACAAAAATATTTCTTAATGTTAGGTAGGAAATCATTACAAGTAATGGGATACCTTCTTGGTGGCAACTCGGATGCCACATTCTTCACCAGTAAATCTGCCTTCTCATTCCCAGACACACCTACATGTGATAAAACCCAATAAAATCGAACCATTGTACCTCTCTGACAAATAATAAAAAGCCATTCTAAAATCTTTAAAACTAGAGGGTTACTGGAATCAAAATCTTCTAAAGCTTGAAGGACACTCCTTGCATCACTAAAAATGATAAAATTACCCTCCTTCTCCAACACTATTTTCTCAATAGCGGTAGTATGCCATACAGTTCGGCAGTAAATATGGAAGCTGTTAAAGGAAGTGCACCTCTAAAATGAAAACAATTACTATGTACTCCAAATCCAACGCCAGCATTAGATTCAGAGCCATTAGTATATATAAAAGTCGATCCCCTATTTTCTGCAACATGTTCCACAAAAAGAGAACTGGATTCTAAGTCAGTCATATTCTTCTCAACTCCAATGAAATATTTACAAAAAGATACTTCTGGTAATTTCCATGGAGGCATTGATGATACCTTAAATGGAAGCATCTTACTTCTAATTATATAAATACTCTTTAATAATTGTTTTAAACGAAACCCATAAGGTTGAGGAGAATTAAGGTACAACTCAAAGTATGATGTGTGTCTTACAAGGCTTGCAGTCTAAAAGGCTAAAGAGTTAGGGAGTCTTTGCAACCTAAACGAATACCGAACAATAGAAGACTTTCGGTAAAGGTCTTGAGGTAATTCTCCAGCATCAACAAGGAGACTTGTTAAAGTTCTAAACGCCCCTGTGGACAATCTAATACCAGTATGATGTATTGAATCTAACATCTTTAATCAGGTTGGGGTGGCTGAAGAGTATATTTCACATCCATAAGTAATTTTGGAAAAAATCAATGCCTTGTATACTTTTAAAATAGCATTGCAGTCTGCTCCCCATGATGTATGGGACAATACTTTTAAAAGATTCAGAGCCTCAAGACCTTTAGCTCTTAACACTTTTGAGACACCCACATAAGACTACAATCAAATATCAAACCTAAAAATTTAGCTTCACTTCCACATGGGATACATTGACCTTTAATGTATATATCCGGGTCTGGAAGTACTCCCCGTATACGAAAAAAATGACAAATAATGTTGAGAGAACATCCTGGGAATGACTGAGAATATCCCATTAATTGCTAGCTCTCCTCTTAATCCTAATTCATGGATTGTTTTAAGTATACCATATCTCCTTGTGGTATTACATGCCTTTTCAAGGTCAAAAAAAGACTGTCACATGGTGCTGTTTGGAAGCAAAGGTTTCACAAACAGAGAACTCAAGTTGTATCAACACATCAGTCGTTGAGTGCATTTTTCTGAATCTACACTGAATATGTGATAAAATACCCTTCTTTTCTAGGTGCCACATCACTCTTGCATTGACCATCTTCTCCTTGATTTTACATAAACAGGATGTCAATGCAATAGGACGATAGTTTGCTGCTAAAAAGTTGTCCTTACCTGGTTTTTAAAAGGCTAAAGTAATAGCTAGTTCCCAAACACTTGGATTACTATGATCATGCCATATTCTTTTAATAATGCTTAAAATAAATAACTTTGTACTAAAATGTACATGTTTAATCATTGCATATGGAATTCCATCAGGTCCAAGGGCTGTATGGTTACAATTAGCAAGTGCAGAATCAAATTCTCTTTCAGTAAAAGGAGAATCATATGACTTCACTTCTTGTTGTAAAATTTAAAATTTTCTTTTCTTCAATGCTCCTATACTGGTGACCAGGAGCTCCTTCACACTTGCATGATACATTTGAAAAATGATCAGCCAGGGCATTGCTAACATCATTTGCTTCAGTCACATACTGACCGTTCACCTTCAACACTGGTGGTAGGTTTGGGGTAACAAAAGATACCCAAGATTGGCGCCTAGCTTCTTTCATGGCACAACGGAACTGTGCTCTACACTTTTTGTGTGTTATCAAATTTCCCTCAGTACGGCATCTACGCAATCAAGTCAAGGGATTTTCTGGTGGCTCTGTGCAAGACCGTTAATTCTGAAGACCACCAGGGGACTGGTCGTCATTTGAATAATCCTGTGGTTTTGGAAATCGAATTGATTCCTGCTGTATGGAGAGTACCATTCAGTAGGTCTATGGCATCATCAATACTATCAAACTTTCTACTCTCTCCTGGATTTCACTTAGCTCACGAAATTTAACCCAGTCAGCCTTGTCAAGATTCCATCATGGCGATCTTTGTAAAGGTGGACCTTTGTTGGTATTTATAATGATTGGTGCATGATCACTAGTATGCCAATCATCTAATGTCCTCCAATCGAAATCAAGAAGGCAGTTAGAGCTTGCAAATGAAAGGTCAATGTATGACAAGGTACCTGTTTGAACATGGAAATGAGTGGGCTCTCCTATATTAAAGAGTCCGACATCCTCGTTTTCCACAATTGATATAATATTGCCCCTGGTGTTTGCTAAAACATAACCCCACAAAGAATGTCTACCATTCATATCTCCTAGTAAAATAAAAGTTGAGGGAGCTGGTGAATGACCTCTACTAAACTATCATACAATATGTTATCATTTGGAAGCAAGTAAAAGGAGCAGATTGTATATTTTCTCCTTATATCAATCTGTACAACCACTGCCTGCAGAGGTGTACGAATAGATAAGGGTATTTGTAGAACATCTCGCCGAACGTATAAGAGGCTTCCGCCATGGCTCCCTACTCAGTGATCATATGGAGTCCTATAGCTAACATATTCGCGTAGACATACAATAACGGGGGAATGCTCGTGAATTAAGAGCTTAAGTTCTTCATATTTGGCCCTTAAACCCTGACAATTCCATTGCAATATGGAGGAGAAATTTATGTATTTTTTTATGGAAGACATCTTTAATGATGTCTTCCCATTGACAGTTTTGATTTGACAATATTTTCTGTAGGCTTCTTAAGTGTGGTTCTTCATAAGTTAGGTTTTATATTAGCCTTTTTCAGTGTTCTTTTTACATAATTCTTGTGGTGGATGGTGGACCTCAACTTGAATTTTTTATTGATTAAAGAAGTTTTCCTGTTGATCAGAAATATCAACAGGCAGAACATCATATCTATTTGATGTCATAACTTTGGTGTTTTCAATGGATGGGGATGAGAAAGATGGAGGTCTCTCTTTTCCTATTGACAGGTGGTAATTTATTATGTTTTGGTGTCTTCCCCACTATAGGTGCACCTGATAACTGTTTTATGTGGAACCTCCATCAAATCAGACAAATATATAGCCTGAGTGAGGTTAGTATTATCCTTTGTAGTGAGGGACAAACGTTTAATAGAAGTGAGCCAAGCCTTAGGTGATATTCTTGCCCTATCCTGCAGAATTTTATCAGAAGATGACGAATTTCTTTTCTGGGGAATACAGGCAGTAACAGGTGGGCTGGATATCTCATGCCTCATGTTTCCTCCTGATTTCAATACTTTTGCATAACCTGTTGATTTACTCAATAGTCTCTTGGCATGCCCCATACTTATGTGTTCGATACTGGATTTATTGAGAGCAGCCTCTTCCAACTTATATTGCTGGCAGCTCCTATCAATAGATCTGTGATTCAAATTTAAGTTTATACAATTGGCCCCTAGTGTACATTCTCCATGGTAAACATTGGAGCAAGTACAACACATTTTATCATTCTTGCAAACTTTAGATGGATGCCCATACCTAAATCAATTAAAACATTGCACCGGCTACTGCTTAAAAGTTCGAACTTTAATCCGTTCTTTTTCTACGTAAATGCACTTTTCACACAGTTAAAGGTTACATGGCCAATATCTCCTCTTCTGTAAACTCATATAAGTCTCTATAAAAAAATACTCCTCTTCCATAACTGAAGTCTAGATGGGGTTTCACATCCAGCTTTATGACATCATCCTCTGAATTTAAATTGCAAAGTATAACAGATTGTTTCTAACTTGGCACTTATGAGGAAACTGTTCTTTCCAAACCGAGATATATCTCCTGGTGCGATGGTGCCTACTTTCTTTTTAAGGAATGTACATATCATGAAATAATTTCCTGTACTCCCGACTGAGCAATAAGCCACTTTAGTGGTTTTGGCTTTCTCTGGGAGGGTACAACTACCTCTATATCTTTATCAATCAAATCTGCAGGTTTGTAGATATCTAGATCCGTAGGTACCCCATCGCAAAGAGCACCCTTCATGTTCAAATTATTGATTTTAATATTCATAATATTACTAATTGCATTGAATGCTTCATCATGGTTATCAAATGATATCCATAAATCCCATTTGTCACCTTAAACCCTCATTCTAATTTCTTTGATATGACCATAACATAGAAATGATTTATACAGCACATCGTAGTCAGTGTCTATGGGAATCTGAGAGACATGAGGGATTCGCAAATTCTCCATGTTACCCAAATTTCTTTGTTTTTGAACATTGGTCGAATTATCCTTTAGAGTAGCCAGTAAGGAGGATGAGAAAGATTCATATTCCCAGTCTGAAGTAGTGACTTCAAGAAGACATGAATTTTATACAAGAAGATTATCGAGAAAAAGAACTAATTCGCGATCTTCTAATAACATTTGTTTTACTGTCATAAAACTGTCTAAGACATGTTACTTTCAACAGTTGATAAGTAATTGACACCGAGAGAGAGAGAGAGAGAGAGAGAGAGAGAGAGAGAGAGAGAGAGAGAGAGAGAGAGAGAGAGAGAGAGAGAGAGAGAGAGGGCTTATAGATTGTCTTGCCCATTATCATTATAATTGAGCTTTGATCAAAAATAAGTTCTGGAATTGTCAGTACACTCTGGAAATAAGTATTCTAGCATCCTGTAACATAGAATTAACTTTGGATTCAGTCGAAATATTAAAATGCTAGATAACTTCATCTTGATACCGGGAAAGGCTATGATTTTTATCATCTTAATTTATAAAAACAAGAGACGAATGCATTTATCGAAAAAAAAAAATATGTTCAAAGTTGCAACGTTGAAACATTGATACCGGTCATGTTAAAAATTTATCATTTTATCATTTTATCCCCTAAATTTTCTTTTCCCATGCTAAAGGCCTTCCACTATTAGAAGCAAGCTGTGCATCCTAATGGCCATTCAAATGTAATAAACAAGGAATTGATGCAAAAAAAATGCGGGATTCAGAAGAATTAAAAAATGCTGAGAACTCGACAATCGAGATTGTTTGGGCATGTCATGAGAATGAACCTTCTGGAAGATCAGAAAATATAAAATGGATGAACACCGAGCATAGAAGTTAATGGAGGAAAATTTCACGTCAGTGCACGTAAGGGGATAAACTGCTGTAAAAAAATAAAAAAAAATAATAAAAAAAAAAGTTATGGCGATGGTGTAAGCATTCCTTAACATTAACATTTGCTAATTTAGAATAAAAATAATGACCAAAATTGTATGCCTAAAACTTCGAATTTTTTCAGACTATATTAAAATAAAAAGATTACATTCATCAACCCATGCAAATCCGTCTGTCTGCAATGTTATTCAGATGCAAGGGATTAAACGAATAAGCTTTGTATTGCCATTGCAAAATCAACAATTTAGATTCAGTATATTATACAATCCTCTTCCTCGTGTCTATAATCAAGTGATGCCATTTTTCCCATTATATATGCTGTTTTATATCTTTTCCTTTCCTCGTTTGACAATCGGATCAGAGAGACTGTAAGGCAACACTCTTCAAATATTAAATTAATACAAGAGATTTTTCTGAATATGATTCTATCCGTGCGAAAGTAAAAAATTTATTCGCCAAAATAAATAACAATAGAGGCAATTTAGAGAAAGAAAATGGCCCTGAAACTATTGAATAAGAAAAAAAAATAATATCAAGTAAGCATGTTGTTTATGATTTGGCCAATAAAGGGATCACCGTACACACTGAAGGTAAAATAATAAAAAAAACCTAATGCCGATGAAAATTATACCCCATTCTCTCCTTACCTGGAAATGATTCCGAGATATTTTATGACTCAATGCACTCCCTACCCCAAATCCCAAGAAGAAATAAAGATGAAAATAAACATCACGCCGTCCCGCGTCTGGTAAACCAACCAATCCACTTCCGAACATTCATTAATTCAGCAAACTTCACATAAGAATTTATTAGTTTCTCGGCCTGGCTAACATTCTTTAGGACTGGATTCTATGCAGAAGAGTCCAAGCTTTCATCTTCTATGTTATATAATATCCCTTTTGCGGAGTCTATTTTCTTCCATTGGATTTCGCAAGCTGTAAGGTACTCCTTCGGATAGTTATTTCCTCCTCAATAGGTCCTCAATGGGTCTTGTGAATGTCTCGTTTCAATTCGTGGAGATGATTTTCCTATATTCGAATCTAAGAACTTGTAGCCCCTACTTCCGGCAGTTGTAGTTCCTCATATTAGATTTTACATCTTTCATATAAAATCAATTGTCCTATTTGAAATCTGCCATAGCGCAACTTCATTTTTCATTATAAATTAATTTTAAATTGTAGCTCATTTTCCATAAGGTACTATCCCCTTGCATTGGATTTTGTGTGTCGCTTCTATTTCGTATTGAATTCCATTTACTCATCACTGAATTTAAAGAGGTTAACTTTCCCCTAATGAATATATTTTCATAATAAAATTATAAATCTATTTTCATAAAGATTTTGATTATTTTACCTCGAGGTATCGGAGACGGTATCAGGTTCTATAACGTCATTTTCTTAATGGGAAAAATGGATTACTCTCTTTACAGGATTGTTATATTTGTTTGAAGCTTCAAAATGATAAGAGAATAGCCATATACATCTAGTTACAAAAACATATCTTAAAGAAAGAAAAAAAAGTCTTCTGATGCAATACGAATATCCTTTTCAGCTTGGGTGAAAAAGGAGTAAACATTCGAGGAAAAGGCTTAAAGGGGTATAGAAAAAAAGGCGTTGACTACAAGGTCGCCTAGCGACCATAGATAAATTGAGCTCTAAGAAAATATTGTTTCAAGAATATGTCAAACTGAAATGAAAATGTAAACTGTGGAAGTTTAACTTTTAATAAATTCCTATTCTGGTAAAAAAAAAAAAAAAAAAAAAAAAAAAAAAAAAAAAAAAAAAAAAAATCGTGGGATATGCTGCTTCAAAGATTAAGGCGGCGACCCCGACCCCTGTTACGATCTTAAAATCGTCACAGGTTCTTTTAGTGATTAGATCAAATGCTTCCAACAACCACCATTGAAATATGGGAAATAAATATGAAAAGAAACTCAGTAAAAAACACAACACGTTTATTCATAAACTTATATAAAGAAAACTAACATTACTAATTCGTTTACTTTAACTGACAAAATAAAATCAATCATACATCAATAGAAAAGGGGAACAGTCAATATGATAGAAATACTTAAGGAATAGTTTTCTACAGCTACTGAGACAATACTGGTACAGAGACTTCAGGCCTGCGAAAGTTGCGAAGGGCGGCTGAAGTTCATATGAAACTGGCACGATGACCGGTTTCGAAATTCGAAGACGTCACAAAAAGGGTGGCATCAAGAAGGGACATCATAGGTCTTCTTCCAGGATGCAGGCAGTATTGGATACTTCTCGTCGCAAGCAGGAAGGGCTGGCTGCTTCAATTTGTCTCTTCTTCTCAGCCATAACAGGATTTTGGAGATAGGCTTTTGTTGTCTGAAAGGAAGGTTAGAATCTGGCACTATCAGACTTCTGGTCTTCTCTGTTTCTTATCCCGATAGGACTTGGATCTCATCTGCTTTGGACATACTTCCTCTCTTGTCTTATGCCCTGTCCTATCTCTCTTGGACAATCTCTTCTTGTAGTTTATATACCCATGTATGGGCGGAGTTAATTACAGTGGGCAGTGGTCATTTCCATAGAAGGCGTTCTTTTCAACAATTTTGTGTCTATTGGCTTCCTCAAACACGCCCACTTCGATCATGCCATGGAGGCTTCTAGAAGAAATTTCTGATACAATCTGGACCACGTGTGAAGCTGTAACAAAAGGGCAGCACGTGTCCTTCCATGATGACATATTTCATAAACAAGGATTTCCCGCAGGCTCGGTTTCTCAAAATATGCTGACTCCACTAATTGAGACGATGACATTTTGTTCAAAACAGGACAGTCCCCTTATTACGGCAGGCGCTCTTGTTGAGGCTCGGTTT
>NC_090752.1:78556549-78561549 GCF_036898095.1 Palaemon carinicauda
ATATTGGTAAGTCTATGCTTCCTCATAAGCAACCCATCCTTAAGATAATAACAGGTCAGGGACTGCTGTAACTATGTCTCGTCCATCACACAGTACAGTAACTCGGTTAACGTTGCATCCTTCCGTTGCAATCTTATTAGTATTTTCATACTTACTTGTCCTACTTCTAACATTGAATTTTTTATTTCTTCCAAGTCCATTTCTTCTTTGTCTTCTTGTCTGCTCGTCTGTCGCTCCTTTTTGCTCGAGCTTACTCTTGATTTCTTTTCTTGCTTACCATTAAGGGAATCCTCTTCTTTAGTAAACAAATCATGCAAGTTCATTACTCCTTCAATTTCTTTTTCTTATTTGTCCACTTGTTCACTCATCTGTCATTCCTCTTCGCTCGGGCTTACTCCTGAGTTTTCTTCTTGCATATCATCACGGGAATCCTCATTTTCGGAAAACAAATCCTCCACATTCATTTCTTCCAGGTCCATTGTTTCTTGGTCCTCTTATCCACTCGTCTGTCGTTCCTCTTCACTCAGGCTTACTCGGGACTTCTCCTCTTGCGTACTACCAAGGGAATCCTCTTCTTTGGGAAACAAATCTTCAATGTTCATCACTGATTCGATTTCTTCTTCTTCTTCGTAACACCACTAGGAGCCAGATACGGGTAGTCCTCGTGCTTAGTCGTAGGACTATACCTCAAAGTTTTCTCCGTTACAATGGGGCAAGGCACCAATGGTGCTCCATCAACCTCATTACCCAGTAGAACGTCTCCTCCTTCGACAGACATTGAATCCTTAACTGCAAAGTCAAAATTACCTGTCACCAACTCGCATGACAGTTTTAAACGGCAAATGGGGGTGACCTCCTCACCTACTATTCCCTTCAAAATAATCGAGTCCCCTGTGAAAAACTGTTCCACCATTGGATGTATTCCCCATACAACCACACTATGGTAACAACCTGTATCCCGTGATATCCTGAACGGGGATCGCTCACTCCCGTCTATTGTTCCCAACATACTTTCAAAATTATATGGTTTAAAGAACTCAATGCTATTTGGGTTCGTCCTGTTCATCATGTAAACGGTGGCGGGATCATTTTCCTCTCCGTCCTTTCCCGATTGCTTCTTAGTCTTCGCACTCTTTGAAGTCGAATTATCTTTAATCACTTGGGTGACTGGTTTCGGTTGGTTTGACCAACATTCCTTACTGATATGGCCTCTCTTGCCACACTCAAAACAGACAATATCAACCTTCTGCAAGTCTTTCACAATACTTGAAGGAGGACGATTCGACATTTGTTGCTGTGGTACTATCACATTCTGCTTAGGGACAGTACCAGTGCTACTTCCGTTGTAACTGTTGAACTTGTTCTCGTAGTTATTTCCGAACTGGTTTCCATGATTTGACCAATACTTGACACTTGGTCAGAATGATGGTTGAAACTTCGTGCCCGAGGAGGGTTTAAGACTGATAATATTGTAATCTTCACTCAGCAAAGCGTCGTTATCGAGTTTCTTCACCTCTCTCTCTCTATATAAATACGTTCAAATGTGTTCAGGAATTCCTCTTAGATACTACTCTAGTATTATCAATTCTTCCAAATCAGCCATCTCCTTTACGTTAGCAGCCTCTGTCCATCTCTTGAAACATCATCGTACCTTATAAGTGTAATCCAGGAAAGTAATTTTTTCGTCCTTTCTCAAACTTCGGAATCTTTCATTATAATATTCAGGGGTCATCTGATACACTTGCAACACGCTCCTCTTTACTTCTTGATACTACATCCTCTGGTCCTGAGATAAGGATGAGTAAGCCGTGTGGCCCTTCCCAAAGAGCACACACTACAATAACGCAGACCATATATCTTCTGGGCATTTCATGGTCGCTGTGACCATTTCAAAATGATCGAAGAACTCATCTGGTGACTCTTCTGTGAACCTTGGAATTAAACTCTGGGCTTCCGACACATTAAACACGGGTTCATGCCTAGCAGGAGACGTCTCTGTCTCTAACTGCGCTTTCAGTTGGGCACGGGCGTACATTAATTCTAACTACCGCGCATACCGCGCTTCTTCCATCTCTTTTTCTTCCTCTCTTCTCTCTTTTTCTTCCTGTCCTGCGAATTCCCTCACTTCCATTAGCCTTGCATGTCTTGCAATTTCTCGAGCTGCTTCTTCTCGTCTTTCTTCCATTTCCTTCTCTCTTTCCATCTTCTTCAACTTGATCAAATTATCCTCTGCTGCTATTCGTCGAATCTCAGCCTCTACATCGTTATCTGCTTTCATGCCTTCAGTTTGAAGGTCAACCAGTCCTTGCTTCACTAAAAATTCTTCATCAGCTTCCTCCAACAGTTCACGAGCTGCCACAATATTCTCTTCCGACAATTTTCCCGAGTTTATCAATGCTTCTCAGGTTAGAAACTTGATTTGGGCCTTATTCATCCCACTCGTAGCATGGCGACCACATGCCATTAAGATCAAGAGCGACAGCTTTAGTTACGTTAGCTTTTGACTATTCCTGAACACTTGAGTTACTTGAAAACTCTTGGATATTAAACTGTGCCATCTGGTAATTAATGCCTCTCCAAAAATAGTATACCAACAATACTCAAAACACAATCAACACTATACTATTGAAAAACCTTTAATCAAAACATGGCCCTCTTATCATCAATATTTAAAACAGACTCACTCAATTCCAAGGGTCTGAGCACCAAAATATATTATACTGTATGGATCCTGGGTCCGAGCATCCAAAATATATAATAAGATTATGACTCTCTGGTGTGGGTATTAACAAAATATACTATAGTATGGCTCGTAACTGGGAACCAAACATATAATATGATATATACTATGACTGGCAAGCTAATTAGCCTCTCGGATTTCTAAATTACCTTGTTTGCTTTTACATTAAAACTCTTACCCTTTAAAACACTAACACATGAGTTCTGAGACCGTTAAATAACTCCTAGACAGCAATATATAAAACTCTGAATATCCAAAGGTCTCTTAAGCACACTCAAAACTAAGTGGGTAATTACCTTTAAGCATAATTATCACTTATTCACCTCTCACTGTGGTTCTTAACAGAAATCCGAAAACTGGTCTCAAATAGTCATGATTGGAAAAATACACTCATTACAGAGATAAATATATTCTATATAAATTACAACACTTTGAGAGATTTTACACAATAATTAACTAGAAAATATTAAGTCTGAACAAAACTTAGAATAGGACAAAAAGGTTTGATCTTAAATTACATAGCTTGACTTGAAGTATTATATCTGAATAAACCTTAAACCTTAGAAAAGAAATAATGCAATGAAAATAATACAAATGCTTGAAATAATTCTGAAATAATACAATGTTTCAATATCACTCAACATGAATATTAGTTAACAAGATTACTTTACAAATATATCCTGCCTACAGGGCCGTTTACAAAAAACATTATACAATGTCAACACTCACCCTAATACAATGAATACAGTAATCACCTTTTAGTATTGCGTGACACACGATTTGCTTAGGGGCATAGAGTTACTTAGGAGAGGACACGCTAGAACACACTGAACACTTCCGATAATGCACTGGGTTTCGTGTGGGAGACAAAGAGAGGGTGGAAGGCTTCAGTTCTAACTCGATCTCTATGTCTGTCTGCTCTGACTCTAACCCATCCTTGGGTCACCTATATATCAAATTTTGGCTAAGTCCAGAAGGTTCCATGTTATTTTGGGAAGCGTAACCACTCCCTAAGGGTATCATAGTTTCCAACTAGTTAAAAATACCAAGAGACGAAGTCAGGGGGTTTTTGGTAACTCTCAGATCACGTCAACACACCCGCGAGACAACTCTCCCAGTTAGCTCCGCCTACCTATTGTCCACCCTTAAAAAAAAAGATAACATCCTCTCGCCAGCATATCCCGAACATTCGAAAAAATGTGGTAAAGAACATTGTAACACACAATTTCTGAAATTCTCTCTCTAACATGACGCAATACATCATAAAACATAAATAAACAGTACCTAAGCCCTTGTTCCTATTTCACATGAATCCTAAACAACTTTCAAATAAACTACGCAAAAATACGTTAAATCAAAAGTTAATTCTTTACAAAAAATACGTAAATTACATATTTTAACTTGAATAAAGAACATAATGAAATTCACGACGATAGTCTTACGTAATTTACATAAAATACTTATATCTAGTAAGAGGGGCTCATTTTACGGGCTGGGTATCATCTCTTAAATGCACAAATGAAAACAATATAAATAAATATACATAACATTATCAATAACCTACGATATTTACTCTACAATAAACCAGCTTCGTAAGAATATATACATATACATATACATATATATATATATCCATAAAGTATATATATATATATATATATATATATATATATTTATAAATTGTTATAGTACCTCTCTCTCTCTCTCTCTCTCTCTATCTCTCTCTCTCTCTCTCTCTCTCTCTCTCTCTCTCTCTCTCTCTCTCTCTCTCTCTCAAGAGATGAGAAGAGCCTTTCAGTGTGACGAAACGCGAAATCCAATTGCAGTGACAGGTGCAGTCCTTCAGCATGTTTACCTACTTTGAGGAATATATTGCAGACATGAGGCCTTGTGTTGTGAGATCAGTTCCTAGATAGCAGGCATTTATTAAAAAAAAAAAAAACAGAATTATATTAACAAACGAGTCGTTAAACTTTCAATGCATACGAAGTTATGTATAGAGACTAATCTTTGCTAATTTTTGTTTTTTGACAGGTCGAGTTGGACTGTGACACCATTATGTTTTTCATTCACTGCTACAGTGAAGTCTCATAAACCAATGAAATGTTATAATTTACAAAATGACATTAGGAAATGAAAGGTATTAATGTATGGTAAGATATTATGGTAAAGAATTAAATAATCTCTGGGAGAAATAGAATGTTTATATACCACAGCAAGATTTCTTTTTTTTATTTTTGGCTTTTTGGATGAAGACAAA
>NC_090752.1:78566549-78596549 GCF_036898095.1 Palaemon carinicauda
TTACTGATATCCCAAAAATCGTACACTTGCTTTAATTTGGATAAGTGACGGAATCGGAAGACACCTGCATCCGGTGACGTCACAAACTTTCACACGAAGAGGCAATGTGTTGACACTAAGAAAGAATGACAACTTAGCATCTTACATCCTGTACACAATTTGAGTTGACCATAGCAAATCTCACGGCCAGCTCTTCCAACCAACATGACATATTACGTCATTTGTTTTAAACATGTAATATTACTATTCTAAATATTACATAAGCTCGGCCAGCTATCTCAATTTTTTTTTTTACAAAAATTTAACAACAAGCCGAAACATGGTTATTAGGTGTGACTGGACATACGTATCATTCATTGTCCAAAACTAGCTATATCCAACTGAGGACGAATGTCCAAATAGGCACATCAAAACTAATAACAATAATGCATACAAAAAAGATATTACCAAAGCAAAAAGAAAAATGCATGATAAAACCAAGATCATATATATGGTACATTGCTAGCAAATGATTACATGGTACCAAAAAACAAAACAAATTCTGACTTACAAATGATTCGGTAACTTGATAAAGAATAATTGTTACCTTTGTCAGAAACAAGATACTCAATTTTTAGTGCACAAATACAAATTCCTGGTACGTACACGTACCACGGTTTCGTACATATATATATATATATATATATTTGTATATAGGGCTGATACATTTTATTAGATGCCCATAGATTCTGTTATATATCTTATATATTTTTTTTTTTTTTTTTTTTTTCTCTTTTCTTTTTTAACATTCCGGCTTATATATTTTTATTAGATGCCGAGAGAAAAAAATGATTTATATCCTTTTTTATTTTATTTACTTTTTTAAATGTTTTTTTAAATGTATTTTTAACAATGCAAATGTAGAGAATTTCTTTAATTACATATTACTAGCGTACTAGTCAGCTTTTCATACAAACATCATCCTGACAAATTACTCCCTTAGCGAATGAGGTGGCCACTCATACAGCTTTGAACTGGATCAAGTAAGGGGTATTGTCAGGGCTATTCAACTCGTTCCTTTGTAGCTGCTTGCTGTGCCGTAACCTACGCCAAACAAGGATGTTCACGGCGATAAAAATCAACGCCGTTACCAATAAACCTGCTAGTAATATAGGGTGAAGAATCTCTTTGTAAGTCGGCGACAGGTGGTCCTTTTCGGTAAGTTTCATTAAGCGTTTCGCCACACTTCCTTTATAGGGGAGAGGAAGTGCGGGCGTTGTAGAGGTCCACGTGAAGTTCGCGAAGTAAGCTCGTTCTCTGATGATTGTCCGTAGGCCAGTCACCATGGAATTCGGGGAAGTCCCGATACAGCCATCTGCTGCGACGAAGATGTGGTTGAATGATGTGGATCCATCAGGGCATGATACATTGAAGCCGTCCTTGTCGTATCGTATCCACGAGCCATTATTTAGTCTGCAATTGAATTCTTTATTGTCAAAGGGATAAAGCTTATCCAGACAATTTTCACTTGTATGGGAGAGAGCACCGTCTAGCACTATACCTAACTCGCATGAATCCATCAAGTTTTTACGGAATTCAAATGAGTCAGCTGTACATATTTTTCTATCCATTGCGTCTGAACAGTGAGTTAATTGATTTAAGTCTTTAATGACCGTATATGTTTCCTTGTCTGGGGAAATCAATACGTGTCCTGTCAAACTGGATATTACTGGATTTGAGTGATTCGTCATGAAAGTCGGAAATGGTGATATCCTGTAAGATTGCCAGGCATCAGAAGAATCAAAGGGAATTGTAATCCTAACCTTGTTATTATCTACGTTTACTGTAATTAGGCTGTAATAAAATTCTAACCTATGTTCGTCTAACAAAGGAACATAGCCTAGTTTATCCCTAGTGTTCTCCAGAACCAATTTTAAGTAACGTATAGGCAACAAATGGGGCGACAATACACCTTTAGTTGCTAACGTGATAGCTTCTACATAATCCTTGGATTTCTCAATGAAATGTGCAATTCTGTTATGTATGTGATCTATCTTTGAATCATAATACGTTAATGTTGCTAACAAATCCTGTACTTCCATAATTTGAACGATATTATCTGAATGTTCATTTAACAAATCCATAATTTTATTGATTGAATCTAACTGATCCCTTAGTTCTGACATAATCAATTCATCTTTATGAGTCAAGAACTCAATTTTCTTATTTTGATTACTAATTTTAAGACGATTGGAAAGTCCTAAACCTAAACTTGCAACAGACCCAAAGATGCTTAATGCAGCATAAATGAACGGATTCCGTCTTTCTTTTTGTTCGTGTCCTACAGTCCACATCAAAAGGTCATAAGCCAAAGATCCTGTCTCTCCAGTCTTATTTTTTAAGTCATCAGATAGCATCTCTGCAACTTTTAATGTTGATCCAAGCAAACTCTTAGTAGTCAAATGAAAATGTCTCCTATGCAACTCATCCAATGATGCAGAAAACCTTGAAATGGCGGTTCTTAAGCTAGTGACATCATTCTCTTGAAGAAAAATTGCTTGCATATGCACTTCGACAATTACGTTGGTTGATGTAATAAAAATGTCTTCTTGTCTTTCAACTATATTTCCATATTTAAAATATATATTCTTAGTCTTAGAACTCATCCCATACGAAAAAAATGTCTGAGCGAACAATATCACTCCCAACAACAAAAAATTCATCTTGGAAACCTGTAACGAGAAAAAATATATGTAATTACTCCTGTATTAAAAAGAAAACTTTTTAGTTACAAAAATTAAAATTTTTCCTCACTTCTTTTTAATTTCTTATGTGAGACAATGGTACTATTCTCTCATCCGTGGGTTGGGCTACGTTTTGAATTCTAAACCTATTGGCCGTTAATATTTCCAAAATGTTAAATGGGCCTTCAAACTTAGGTGTTAGTTTATAGTTGAGCCCTTTTCTGACATTGATTTGAATATAGATGTTATCACCCACGGTATATGTTTTAGTTGGTTTCGCTATTTTATCATGATTCCTTTTCATTATGATTTGTGATTCTTCTAAATTCTTTCGAAGGATATCATATCGACTTATACTTGCATTTATACATTCTTTTAAAGGATTTGATAGATTAGTTGTAGGCGTTAATACATGGAAAGGTGTTCTAACTGGGGTACCATACAATGCTTCATGCGGTGACATTTTAATTGATATATGATATGAATGATTCAGAGTACTCAGTGCCGCCGGTATTGCAATATCCCAGTTGGGGTCTGATCCCCCTAGTGTTACCCTTAATATATTTAATATCTTCCTATTTGCTCTTTCCACTAGCCCATTCGACTCTGGGTGATATATCATGGTATTAACCTTCTTTATGTTGAGGAATTCACACAATGAGATAAGAAAGTGATTATTAAATTCACCACCCGAGTCTGAGATTATCATGTGTGGAATTCCATGTTTACAAATGTAACACTCGTAAAACTTCCTAGCGCATTCAATCGCAGTTTTAGTTTTAAGCGCTATCAGTTCTGTATATCGAGTTAAAGCATCTATAATTACTAAGAGGTGCTTATTCCCTCTGTCTGACTCGTAAAATCCTGTTAACAAATCTAAATGTATTCTTTCAAAGGGTTGATTGGGAACAGGATAAGCTCCTAAGCTAACAGGTGTTTTCGTATGCCCTTTGTTTTCCTGACATGTGCGACAATTAGCTATGTGTCTTTTTATATCTGTAAGCATTGTATGCCAATAAAACAATGATTTGGCTTTCTGTGACATTAATGAGAACCCAGGGTGTCCATGTAATGGATTTGAATGCAACCAATTCAGGACAGTGGAAACAAGTGAGTTTGGTACTACTACCTGGTCGTTAGTTACATGTGGTGTATTGCGGGTTTTCCTTGTCACAGTCCTACACAGAATATTATCTTTGATTACGTAATTCTGCTGCTTATACTTTATATATTCTTTTTCTTTATGATTGCCTTTCAAAGCATTTATAATTGTTTCTATTTTCTGATCTTTTCTTTGCTCAGTCTGTAACAATTCAGCACTCCAGCCTAAATCTTCTTGTTCAGATATTGTTTTTACAATAGGCATGGATGTTGATATATCTATTAATTCAGCTAAAGACTCCGTACAAGATGACACGGGGTTGCGTGATAATGCATCCGCAATGATATTTGCTTTCCCAGGTAAATACCCGATTCTTGCGCCAAAATCTTGAATGATTAAATGCCACCGAGTTCGTTTAGGGCTGTGATTGAAGCCTTTAAAGAACTCTGTTAGTGGTTTATGGTCAGTAAGAACCTTAACGGGATAACCGTAAATTATGAACTTAAAATGCACTAGCGAATTAACAATAGCTAGTCCTTCCTTGTCTATTACTGCATACTTACTTTCGGAAGTTCTCAATTTTCAAGAATAGAAAGCTATCGGGAAAAACTGTTTATCATATTGCTGAAGCAATACCCCTCCTACTCCTAAGTCTGAGGCGTCTGTTGCAATGAAGAATTCCTTACCGAAGTCAGGAAATTTTAAGATAGGAGAACTACACAGTTCATCTTTCAAAGTATTAAACGCCTGTTGATGTTGCTCAGACCATATGAAATCTACGCCCTTCTTCGTAAGATCAGTTAAAGGAGCGGCTATTATTGAATAGTTGCGTATAAAACGCCTGTAATATCCACTACAACCCAGAAATTGCTGTATTCCCTTGACATTAGTAGGTATGGGAAAATTACGTATAGCCGACACCTTATCATGGACTACTTTAAGACCTTGGCTTGACACCATGAAACCCAAATATATCAATTCTGTTTTGAAAAATTCACACTTACTAATCTTTACCCTTAAGTTATGTTGTCTTAATCTCTGTAGTACTAGTTCTAACTTACGTAGATGTTCCACTAAGGTGTTGGAAAAGATTACAAGATCATCCATATAGGCATGCAATATATCCCCTAACAAGTCTCCAAACACTATGTTAATCATTCTTGTAAATGTTATAGGAGCACAACGTAAACCAAAAGGCATCCGTAAAAATTCATAATGTCCCCTGGCTGTGCTGAAGGCTGTGTATGGGATACTATCTTCTTCTAATGATATCTGGTGAAAGCCTTTAAGTAAGTCCAAACTGGTAAAATATTTATTCTGACCTAACAAAGACAAAATATCGTCAGTACATGGCACTGGGAATCGATCAGGGATCGTTTCCTCGTTTAGACGACGAAAGTCGACGCAGATACGCCATGTTCGATCTTTTTTCGGTACAACTATTAAAGGAAAATTATAAGGGCTATTTGATTTTCTAATGACTCCTTCCTCTAACATTTTACCTACTTCATCATTTATTTCATTCTGGAATTTCATAGGGAGTCTGTACGAGGGTACATATATAATTTTCTGTTTGTCTTTTAACCTTATTTGATGCTCGATCACATCTGTTTTCCCTAAGGATCCATCCGTAGTGGAAAAGACATCTGTATATTTATTTAAAAGTTCAAAAATTTTCTGCTGAATTTCTTCGTCTTGAATGTCCTTACTGATTTTATTTTTAATAGATCGTAAAAGGGATTCATCCGCAACTGATTTAGAGTGATTGATTTCAGCAACGGTAAGAATACGATGTTTATAAACTTCTACATCCAAGATATGTTGATTTCTGTGAATTACTAAAGTGTTATTTAAATGATTACAGACTTCGATATTACATTGCTGATGTGAGCCTACTGTATAAATAGCTTGTGTGACAGACAATCCGTTGGTTTTCAAAGTATCGGAAAGGATTAATATTTCAGATCCCGGTAGTGTTTTCTTTATTTGCACTATTAAATTCGAAGGTATGTTTGGTTCGATATATTGCGTGCAAGATGATATTACGGGTGAACGAGAATTCTGCTGGGTCGCGTGTATTATTTCTTTATTAGTGAGACAAGTTATTGGTTCTTCAACGTACGTTACGGTTACATTTGTCGTCTCCTTTTTATCCAAAACTGACTTTAAAGTATTAGAAGACTTATAGAATTTCCCTTTGATATACACGCCGTGCTTTGCAGGAGCTAAGATAATGTTTTGATTTCCCATAGATGGGTATCCTATAATTACAGCTGGATACATATTAATGTTTTTCACAACAACAAATGTATCGGCAAACGTGCGATTACCGACTCTGAACTGAATATGAGTTATGCCTATGACGTTTAATTCATTATTTCCTATACCTGAAAGTCTGATTCCTGATTTTTCAATCGGAAAGTTCGAAAACAACAAATGATGCGTCTTCAAATCCATAATATTACGTGGACTACCAGAGTCAAAAAATAACGTAAAGGATTTGTGTTCTAAATTTACAGCATATAAGGTTGGCCGTAACTCATTTTGGCTTATTATTGTATGAATTCGTTGCAAATCTACGGGAGCATGCACTGTTTTACTTAATTCGGCCGTGTGTTTCATAGGAAAATCTATTGTCTCACAATTATCTGATAAAACATTAAATTGATTATTCAATACTATTGATGTTGACATAAATGACCTTGACCCAACATCACTCTCTTCCCCTCTAGAGTTAACTATGTGGTATTTGCTTTGCTCTGCACATTCTGAAAATTAGGCTGACTTTGCGAGGTCTGGTTTGACGGCCCAGGCTCAGCGATATTTGAAGAAGTGTTTGTTTGTTTCGGACTCTGAACTGCATTGACATTTTGTTGTTTCTTCTTATTGTTAAAATGAGGATTTTTCTTTTTATTTCCATATGGAACTGACTGTGGAATTGACTGTGTATTTCTAGGATATTGTTGTGTCTTACGCGCGTAACATTGACTATAAGAATGTGATCCTGTGTTGTGAACTGAACAAAATTTCGTTCTACAGTCTGCGCTTATGTGACCTTGACGTTTGCAGTTGTAACACGTCACTCCCGCTACTGGATTATTAATTACGTTCACTGTTTGTGGTTTTGTTTCATTCTTAGCAAAAACTTGAGTTAACACGGGATCGAGATCTGGACACTTGGACATGTGCTTCTTTATCTGTTTATAGACATCCAATTCCGTACTTGCAGGCATTAACTTCTTATCAAAGCACCGCACTAAAGCTTCAGGCAACATAAGTGTCATGCAAGTTAAATACATTAATCGTAAAAAATCTTTCACGGAGATATTATCGTTAGTAACCCAAGTGGAATTACCTAAAATGTCCTGATATTCGTTAAGCCTATCAGCTATGAGAGCTGCTCTCTCAACAACATTAAGCCGATTCATAGTGGCTTGATTAAGTGTATTTCGTAACGTTAACACTACATCCAAAGCTTCCTCACCCCCATAGATCGCGCGTAACCTAACTTTGAAATCATCCCAAGTAACTGCTTCCTGAAATGAAACACCTCTTAAATACGCACTCGCATCCCCCTTAGAAAAATCTATAAAACTTTTAGCTTCTTGTAATTGTACAAAAGGATCTACGATTTGTTTGGCATTTAAATGGGCATCAACGGATGAAATCCATGACTCCACATTTTGTGGCAAGAACCCGTTGACACGGCCTTGAAAAGGAAGGATTGCTGACCTGGCATTTACAAGCGTCACAATTGGAGGAGGATTAGCCTGGCCTACACCACTAGGTCCAGGGGTAGGGCTGACAGGAGGAGCCATGACTGCTGTATTCTTTTTTTTTCTATCTCTTTGACCCCTTTCAATCCTATCAAAATATCTATATGAGTACAGACGCCCACTGCGTAAACGCATATGTATAATAAAATTCCCCCAACAATGTTACTAATCCCAATACATTTCCCCCCAAGAGTTTATGAAAGAAAAAGGAATTAGCACAAAGAAAGAAAAATTCTAAATGAGAATTCGGAGTTTCTTATAACAAAGTTTAGGAATTCACTCACCCCAGTAATAATTGACTAACGACTTGTGATAACTACACTTCACTGCACAAACTGAAATGAATACAAAATCTTTGTACTTAGCTTATATATGAAGTCGAGTCGTCTCTCTCTCTCTCTCTCTTGATGTTTTGTTAGCGATGTCTCGTTCTAGTTTCTTGTAGAATGTAGGTCTTCCTGGATATGTTTTGCAATAGTTGAATGCCAGTCCTTGGGTTTCCTAGGATGTTGATTGAAGATTCTATTTGTATACTAACATATGTTGGTGTTAGCATTTCCGTTGGACTTAGTCAAAATTGTAGATTTTTGTAGATAGTTCTGAGTTCTTGAAGATCTTTATCAGGTATTACAGCTTTTATTTTGAAGTCTTGAAGATCATTCTTTGGTTTTACAGCTTTTATGTTGAAGTCTTGAAGATATATCTCTGGTTTTACAGCTATTTATTTTGAAGTCTTGAAGATATTTCTCTAATTCTTAGAGTTTAATCGCTGTCTTTGAGTTTAATCGCTGCCACCATTTATTGGTGTGCTACTGTCTTAAGCACACATTTGAGTATGAGTTGTTTTCAGATGTATTTAAATGGTTTATTGAACACATCTTAGTGGTTTTTAAGTTTTATTGTATATAAACAACTGAGTTAAACATCTCCATCACTGGAGGAAGCTGTGTTGGTCCACATGACCAATTCTGGTGAAGTTTAGATAAGAACTGAACAAATTACTGATATCCCAAAAATCGTACACTTGCTTTAATTTGGATAAGTGACGGAATCGGAAGACACCTGCATCCGGTGACGTCACAAACTTTCACACGAAGAGGCAATGTGTTGACACTAAGAAAGAATGACAACTTAGCATCTTACATCCTGTACACAATTTGAGTTGACCATAGCAAATCTCACGGCCAGCTCTTCCAACCAACATGACATATTACGTCATTTGTTTTAAACATGTAATATTACTATTCTAAATATTACATATATATATATATATATATATATATATATATATATATATATATACATACATATATATATATATATATATATATATATATATATATATATATATATATATACTTGTCAGCTATCATATTAAATTTGCATAGATTGTTCATTGGATAGAGGCTGGGGTATCATCAATGACATCCCTTTTCATTAACCGACCATATAAATGGTATTTTGTTAATTACCTTCTCTTGGGCCCTTTTAATCATCTCCGCGTTCCACATTCCCCGAAAAACATTCAGGAGCAATTTACTTACACTCGTTAGGCTCCTCCATCCCTATTTACGTTTTATTACTCGGCAATTTCGCCTTAAGTAAATATCAATGAACATGATGAAAGACAAGAGGCTTTATGGAAAACTTGTGCCTCTAATTATCATAACGTTAATCACTGAATTTTACATTGGCTTGGATCCTGGAGGTCCCTTTCAGGTCGTCCATTAATTAGGGATCATTTTCTAAAAACAGGAATAAACTATATTTTCCACAAGATAACGAGTTCGTCATTAATCGAGAACTGAATTGCAGTTTTCATTATTTTCATTGGGCTTTTAAAAAGTCGGATATGTTGACTATTGCCTGTTCATTGAATGATAATGCATGTATTTCATCTCAGAGTTCAAAATAATGTTAAGAAGTTTAATCATTTATATTAAGGCGTTTAGCAAATGATGCTTATAAGACAGCGATACCAGTGGAATGACCTTTACGTTCCATAAAATTAGATAATCAATTGTGCAGAAAATAATGAAGATGATCAATAGGCTTCAAAATGTTTTCACATATTTTACCCACTAATATTATGTAATTTACGTAAACAATGTAAAAAATCTTTCCTTTCTATTTACTAATATTCTCAGATATGATCATTATTCCCCTCTATTGATGTTGATGTTGTTTGGAAGAAATACAAAATTACTTATCCTAAAAATGGCCTTCGTTTTCTTTTTCACTAACTTTCAGGATTTATCTGTTGCATGAAAATAACTTTATTCCTAAGTTGTCACAATCAATGCATACATGTATTTTCGAGAAAAAAAAATTCCAGAATTCAATGTAAAAAAATTTCAAAATGATAGCAAAAGTCATAGTGGTAGAAGAGCTGTGTCTATATTAAACTGGGAGTCATAAGAATCAAGGTTTATTATCAAAGGATATGAGTTGACAGTATAAGCCAAGGGAAAATCTGTACATATAGTTTCACACATTTTAGATAAATTTTAAGGCATCTGGTATAAAAAGAAAAGCCAATTGCACATGCATTTTAACAGAAAACCTTAACCTTAAAACTTGCAAGTAAATAACTCATTTAAACAAGGCCTTAAGTATATATAGATTTTATAAGATTAACATAAGCAATGTGCGAAAATCTATGAAGAGAATACTCAGTGTAATCATGAGTAAATTGAAACTGTGAAAGCTCTTCATCGTATAATGACGTACATGTGGAGAATTGTTTTTATTTAAATGTTTGAGTGGGACTTAGTCCAGGAAAGTCTCCCTACGACAGTTACTCAAGGATCAACAGGGGAGGATAAAGAGCACTTACACTCGGGGCTCAAACACCCTGCTAACAACTGTACTGCCGCAGTTTACTAACCGTCACTCTTAAATACTAAAGGGGGAAATTTTATTCTGTCCAGAGGCTGGAGAACACACGTGAAAATTAAAGTAATGAAATGGCCTACTCTAGCTTTGTCAGGTCTATAGTCATCACTCTTTGGCTGTTTCGGCTCTGTCCCGAGGACCCCAGTGAGATGCTGGACAGGAATCTTAGGCTTATTTAATTAGACAATAAAAAAAATGGGAGCAGTGGAGTATAAAAGTATAAAGTAAAGTTAAATGGGAATCTTCACCCTCAAAGCACTAAGTTAAAGAGCGTACACTCGCTGATACCAACTTACCTATATCTAAAGTGGGTTACTCTCAACATCTAGGGTGCTTTTGACCCACCCTATAGTATAAAGTGGTAAAATTCATATAAGGGGTTAAAGATACCAAAGTTTTTAATCGATTCCAAATAATTTATTACAGCAAACACGGGAATCGGAGAAACTCAGTAATGATTTATTTACATAGACAAATTAATAAGTGAAAAGAGAATCAGTAACTCAATTATGATTTATTCACATGGCAAAATTAATAAGTGAAAGGAGAATCCAAGTTTACAACACAAAATATTGAAAATATTAAATGGAATTAACTTGTCGGATTAACCCTCAATCGGAATAAATAAAATCAAAATCTTCTGATATACAATTTGTGAGGTAGGCTGCTGTGAGGTCCCAACGTGGTCAGTGACCTCAAGCAATTACCGAGACCAAAAATTAAAAGTACATTAATTTCCAGGCAAGCAGCCCGAAAGATGCAATGCCTGAATGTTACCTAAACTTGACTTATGAGACAAATAGAAACTTATCTAAAGGGGGAATGACCATTAATTAAACTCACAAGATTTTATATGTTGTGGGCGCCCGTGTCCTGAGAGTGACGGTCTTCAGTTTTGCTTCACTAGGCCTACAGCACTTGTTTAGCGGAGTCAATGGCCCCTTCCAACTTGCCCCCAGACTGGAACAGATGTTTCTGTGGAACTAGCTGCTTTCCCACTAACACTAGGTATCTGCTTGTCCTCGTTCTTTGAGGAATCTGGGTCCGTTATTGTGCAAAGGGACAGGCTAGTGGGGGAAAGTGGGAGCACGAGGTCGGGGCCCTGTTGAACCTGGCTTGGAAGTTCCGCTTAGTACCGTGGCCTGTAACTTTGTGAGTTCATGTCAGCCGTGTCCGCCTTCCTTCCCCAAAAAACGTGCATCTCAATGCGTAGGCCAGTGGTCTTGAGGTGCCAACTCTCATTTAGGACAGGCTTGAAACACTTGTGACTTGTGAGTTTTAAGAAATACACTTATTTAGAATACAAGGAGAAATCTTGCAACTCCAGGGGACAAAGATAATCCTAACTCTAAACATCTGGCATACAAAACCAAAAATGAAACTAAAATGTAATTTAGCAAGTCGGGCTTACGTGTGTGGCCAACCATACTTCCTAGACTAGCAGACTTGAGTTGTATTTAAGAGATTTAAAGTACCTAAATACTTAAGGTAATATAATGAATACAAAATGAACACAAAAGTATTTATCTTGAGACACTCACTTATGGAAGAACCATCACTCACATTTTTCCATGCCATGACGTCACGAACAATAACAAGGTCTATGTATAAACTATGAAGAAAAAGAGTAGAAGAAAATTCTTCACACCCTGGGGATAAAGGGAGGAAGAAAGAGAAGGGTTAGTGTACACAAATGCAATGTGGGTTAGATGTTAGTATATATGAGATGAGTATACTAAATGAATAAAGAATGAATGTGATTCCTTGCGCTATGCTAGGTCAGCAATTTGCATTAAGTTGAACCGCAACCGCGTACGAGATAAGTGCAAAGTACGATTACAAGCAAGAGTCAAACGAAAGTGGTACGATTACAAGCGGAAGTAAAACAGAGTTAACTGTGACTTAGTACAAAAGGGTAACTACAACTGCAAGATAAGAGCGGAGGGAAGGACAAATCAAAACCTCAGTAGCCCTTCACATAGGTGCTCGGGCAAACTAGGTTGATGAAGACTATGTAAAGCTACTACAAGAACTCCTGGAATAGGGCTCGTGCACGTTCAGCAGAGGCCCATGCAGGCCTGCCGTGGTGGGGCACCGCGGCGACTATAGGAGACATTGCATCGGCTGTGGTGCCAAAATCTCTCTCGGCCAGTTGGTCTCTAGGAGGCGAATCGAGATATTCGAGAGGAGAGGTGTTAGGAGGTTCCTCCTCCCTTGGTTCGGATAGTGTTTGGCTATTTTCGTTAACCTCCAAAGGTATGAGTCGGTAGACTGGACGCACATACTCTCCATTTGCAGAGTGAACTTTGACTGTTCTGATGTTTCCATCTCGACCTGGATATACTTCGAGTATACGGGTCAAAGGGTACTCCTCTCGACTGATCTCGTCCAGAATCAACAAGTATAAATCTCCAACCCTGGGGATGGTTGGGTGGAGGCGACTAGACTTCTAGTGTCATTCTCGTAGGGAACTGACAGTCATACTTCCACCTCTTCAGGAATGTTTGTAGCATGTTGGTAAGTTTCTGGTAATCATTGCGGAGGATGTCCCCCTCTCGAAAAGCAAGATCAGTCAAGTCAGCCAGGTGGACTTGAGGTACCAATGAGAGGGTTCGACCATAGAGTAGGTGGCTTGGGGTCAAAGGCGTATCATTGGGGTCATCTGCATCCAGACATGTTAGAGGCCGGTCATTCACCACGCATTCGACTTCTCGGACCAAGGTCACAAACTCACCATACGTAGGGTGGCAACGGTAAGTAGCCTTGCGCAAGTTAAGTTTGGTAAACCCAATCAAGCGCTCGTAAAACCCTCCTTGCCATGGGGTTCGAGGAGTGATGAACTTCCAAGTTAGGTTGTGGGCCCGTTTGAACCCATCGATAACAGGGTGTTGCATGAGCTCTGTCAAGAGTGTCTGACCAGTTTGAAAGGTTAAGGCACTGTCGGACAAAAGGCACTGGGGCATCCCAAATCAGTCAGCAAACCTTCGTATCCCTTGGACTAGTTCCACAACTGTCAAGGAATTAGTAGTTTCTAGGGCTACCACCCGCGTGGCAGCGCAGATAAACAGCAGTACGTAGACCATGTCCACATGTGAACGGTGTATCTTGAAGCTGCCAGTGTAGTTCAGTCCAATTACTCTGAAAGGGACCTCAGCATTGAGGCGGTTGGGGTGGACTGGAGCTAACGGTGGTGTTGGGTACGGCTGGCCTTGTACTCTTTTGAAATGTATGCACAGTCTGAGAATCTTCTTCACTTGTTGTCGCATTCGGGGAACCCAAAATTCCTTGCGCAAGTGAACAAGAAGAGTGGAGGTGTTACAGTGCAGCAGCACTTCATGCCAGTGCTCAACAATAAGTCTCCAGAGAGCACAGTGGGACTCTAGGAGAATGGGGTCCATGTAGCCGAACTCTGGGGGTTCATCACTGAGGCGGGAACGACCTCTTAGAACACCGTTATTGTCAATATAGGGATTCCGTTGTCCGATAAAGGCACGTTCATCAGGTGTCAACAAGGCGGTTTTACCTTGCAATTGTCGTAATATTTGGGGGTAACTGGCCCCCTGTGACACACGAATGATGGCAGTAAGTGGTCTTCGTGGGAACCTGTGGACTAAATGGGGGAATTTGTGCTCGGCCCACCATCTCGTCAGGTGCAGCAAGGCTGCATAGCTCCTAACCGCCTTGTCAAGAGATGGGAAATGAAAAAATCTTTCAGTTTGCGGCGGCAAAAGTCTGATGGGACAGGCTATCATTTCCCATTCAGTCGGGAACCTGCTTTGGTCTGGGTAAGCTGAGATGTTGATCAGCCAGGCTGATCCATGAAGCCACAAGTTGGACTTGAGGACGACTTTGGCGGCTACTCTCCGCGACGCTAGGTCAGCAGGATTGCAGGACGTGGGGATATGCTTGAGAACCAACCGACAGTTCAACCTTATGCGGTTTATCTCCTCGACAATATTGAGGACGTATGGGGACGTGCTCTGCATGCTGTGTACCCAATGTAGGGCCGTGGAGGCATCGGACCACACTGTTGTACAGACGTATGTTTCTGGACGTAATTCTATCAGATACTGGGCTAGTGGGCATCCAAACAGGAGTGTAGTCAACTCAAGCTTGGGAATGAATTGACTCTCATCCAATTACAGCATACGTTTAAGAGTAACTCATGCCTTGGCTGTGAGGAGCTGGCATTTACCTTCAACTGTGACCACATAGGAAGCAACTCCAAAGGCTTGCTTGGAGGCATCTGCAAACACATGTAATGCAGCTTGGTGACCCTGATGTGCATTTGGAGGCACCTTAAAGTTCTCGAGACCCTTGTATTTTTTTAAGAATGGCACCGAGCTCGCGGATCAATTCTTCGCTGAGGCAGGAATTCCAACTCTGACCCATCATCCAGAGTTTCTGAATTTAGAGCTTGCCGAGGATAGTGACTAGCGAGATCAGGCCAATAGTGTCGTAGATGGATGAAAACAGAGAGACAACCTTCCTTTTGGTGTTGACGTGCGAGTAGTCCCCTAACATCAGTTCTGAGGGGAGCTTGACAGCTTATGTGTCATCAGCGGTGTTCCAGTCCAGATCGAGGTAATCTTGGGGGCCCATTTCAGTGAAGTCTCCCAAGAGGGGGGTATTAGTGGTCCACTTGGCAAGGGGCATGTTGGTTTCCACCATAATTTTTTCAATGGATGGTCTTTCGCTAATTGTGTCCGTGGGCAAGTCGCAGCAACGTTGGTAGTTGTCAACGTAAAAGCTTGTTTTAAGCTGTGAAGCAAGACTACTGGTTTGAGCATCCAGATGGTGTTGGATTGTCTGGTTGAGCAAATATGGGCTCGAGGTGGCCCTCAACAGGACCACCTTGAAGCGGTACGCAACAACTTCCGTCATACTGGAGTCCTTAAAGAAAAGAAACCGACAGTAATCACGGTGTTCCAGAGCGATCTCTATCTGCAGGAAAGCCTTAGAGATGTCTGCCGTCAAACCAAAGGACTTTCCTCTAAACCGGAGGTTCATGGTCTGAATTTTTGAGGCCAACTTTGGGCCGGTGTACAAGGATTCATTCAGAGACCTTGAATTCGGTCCCGATTTAGCCGAGGCATTGAATACTATGCACATCGGTGTGGAGGTGGAACTTTTGAGGACAGGATGATGTGGTAGGTAGTGCATTTGTCCGTCATTATGAGGTTCTAGCTCGACTGGCTCGATAAAGCCCTCCTTTATGTACTCGTCAAGGATGGCTTGGTATTTGACGAATAACTGAGGGTCCTTAGATTTTTTAAGGGACATCAGCTAGGTAAAAGCCCTACCAAAATTAATCTCAGGTCGGCTATCACTCTTGAAGGGTACTTGCCCCCATGTATCTCACGTTTGCATCCAGTGTAATACCCGTGAAGAGATCAACGGCCTGTGCCTCAAAGATGGCTGAAGGGTTCACTGCTTATGCCTACAGCAACGAGTTTCCAAAGATTCTCGACGGGGGGCTCCACTCCCACAGGGTCTGTTACCCTGATGCGGTTTAGTGTGAGCGACAGACTATTGACCTCTGGGGGTTCTGTCCCTTCCCGTGACCAATCTGGCAACTCTCCCCAAACCACATATCCACCCGGTGTAATGAACAAGTTGACACCCTTGATGTTGTGAGTGCACTTGAGGAGTCGGAGAAGATAATCGACTCCGTGGATGATCTCTATGCCAGTCGCATTGTCATCTGGCTACCTCTCTGCATGACGTAGCCCACTAGCCTCTTGAGTGTGATCTGCATGGGTATATCCAGGCGTCCTTACATTCTTCCCCACGTTCGGGTTGACAATGGCAACGACCTTATGATTGCGGTAGCCAATTTTCAAACTGAACTGTACCAAGTCTGAACATCGAGGTGGTTCGTCCATGTTGAACGAGTTGAACACCACTTTTCCAACAGGAGCAAGATTAAGTGACTTGACTACATTGGGATGCACAAATGTGCATTGGGCACCACAATCCAGGAAAACTCGAGGTGTGTGTTTAAGTTTTCCATTAACTAGATCGCCAGTGAAGGTGGGTAGAACAGCAGGGTTTATTTCGTTCCCCTGGTTAGTTTGTTCAGCCTCACTCGAGGCTATATGGTTAAGTTGAACAGAGGGTGGGTCTTCTCTTGGCCCATCAGGTTGGTTACCCACGGTCACAATGTTATGGCAGAGAGGCAATTTGTGACCACGTTGGCAGTTTCTGCATGAAACATGGGCAGTGCAATCACAGGCAACATGTTGCGTCGAAAAACATTTAGTGCAACAGCCTAGTTGGTTCAACCGCATCAATCGACTATTTGAATCGGGGAAACACGGGCATTTTGTGGATGAGTGACCATTGGGGTCACGGAACAGACAATTGTACCGAACAGAGTTACCTGCTTGTGGGGGAGCTCTGGCAGGCTTCGGTGCATGCGTCTGAGTGGGTTTTGCTGGGTTGTGGGTTGGTATGGATGGTGTCTTAGGCTTAAGAGCACCACTGGTCATTCTAGGGAAGGGTTTAGCAAATTTTGTAGTTGAATTGCTGTTTACTCCAGAGTTAGAAGATTTAACAGGAAACCATTCTTTGCTCGGCTCCGTCAACAGTTTGGCTAGCTCCTTCTTGCGTGCATGTTCGTATAGTCCGTCCTTTAACTCATGCAAGGACACGGATGTACTATGGTAACGGCGATAAATTGTCTCCAAAAGAGTGGGGTCTAGCTTACTCAGGATGGCATGCTCCAACAGATCTTCAGACAAGGGGGATTTGGTCACTTGCACGTATTTTTCCTCAGCATTGTTCCACTCCATCAGAAACCGTCTGAGGTCAGCGCCATCATCCGCCGGGGGACTCGTACTAAAGAGCTTCTTACGCAGCAAATGACGGTCAAGATCAGGGGATTCGTACTCCTGGACGAGGTTAGCAATGGTCCTTTCGTATAAACCCTCTGTCCAGATCCTGTTTCCAGCAAGACGCCGGGCTGGTCCTTTTAGGCACCGTAAAAGGATCTTGTACTTATCCACTGGGGAATATTTGAGAGACTTGTGGATGGTTTGACAGAACAGGCTCCACCAACCCGTCCAACGTTCCCTACAACCTTCAAAGATGGGGGGATCAGGCTCAGAGGCAACGGACACATAAACAGTATGTGAGTTTGCGCCAAGTGTTTGCTTCTGGGCTTGGTCGCCAGTGGACTTATGGAACACAATGCTACTGAAGGCCGTTTCAATTTGTTTGGCACAGTCAACCAGCATTTGGAAATTCACCACAACGATCGGGTGTTTGTAATGAGACCGCCAAAAGAGTTTGTATTCATTAAGTTTGTTCCTGATCCCTCCGATGTGAACGCTAAAGTGATCCAACCCGGGAAACGTCATGCGTGAAAGATTAACTGAACTTAGGCTATGGAGGGCCAGATCTGTGTCCTCACATAGAAATTTGAAATCGACCTCCTGTTCCTCTAGCCATTAGTTAAGTTCCTCCAAGCTGAGAGCTTCAGCCTGAGGTTGTGGAGGATTACCGAGATTAAGAATTTGTAAAGACATTTTGGATGAAACCTGTGGATGTGCGGAGTTTGCAAATTCAATGTTAAATAAATTCTCAAGATTTCTGGGTACGTCTGAGGAATGGAAACACACCCTACTCAAAAGGTTTGGGAAACTTGTGCGGCTATGTGTGCACAAGAAGTGACCACAGATTGGTTACATCCACTATGAAAATATGTGGTAAGTGGCAACGGCAATTTACAACTATACAGTATAGGCTAGAACAAAAAAATGACAAAAATAAATAAAATTTAGATACAGTCACAAAAATTACTCGTGACTAGCACATGGAAATTACAAAAATACTGATGTTAAAAAAACATGACTGCAAATTGAAACAAGTGGTTAACATACGTGCAGTCCACTATTACGCAATTACGGGTGCACGGGGTAGGCACCAAACAATTCAAACAGCCACACGTGCTCGGAAGCACCAACTGTGAACACCACTCGTGCAGGGGCTAAACTTGAAATTACCTCACGCAAAGGATAACTAAATCTCACACACAACAGAGGACATTACATAAAGCTTTCCTCACACACAACAGAGGACATTACATAAAGCTTTCCTCACACAGAGGTTAAACGCAAAATTTCCTCACAAAAAGGACAAAAGTGCAAAATTACGCTAAGGCTGAGGGTAAAATCAGTGACGCACTTGTTAAGTGGTAATCACAAGTAAAATAAGATATGCAACACGTGGGTGAGACGACCTTTAACAAAATTTCAAGTGTCTACATGAAGTTGTAGACTTAGCAATATCGTGGTAAAAGTTCTGTGACCAAGAACACGGGGTTAAGCTTACAAGAGGTGTTAGTAAGAAAATTACAGCACTTGCACAAAGGATGGTAAACCGAGGAACAAAAATTATGGAAAAAGTAGATTGGCAAATTAAATCGAACAGAGCAAAATGAAAGGTGCTCGCCTGGAGCAGTAAACAATGAAGTCTGAACAACGTAAGTAATATATCTAAGTTCCAGTGGCTCGGAACTTTCTGGTTAAATGCCAAAATTAGGTGAACAGATCATATGAACCGACATGAATAGAACTTCACTAGGTAACAGTAAAACAAGAGGCATGCAACCTAAATCGGTGACCTGAAAATATATCAAGTTCTGTCGTCTCAGAACTCATAAATAAACCTAGTTACACTGTCTTCCTTAAGCGTGTGTCAAATACTATAAAATTACAAAAAACTCTTCTCTTGTTCCAACTCAAGTCTGGGCATTACACTTTCTACAATGTGGCTGGTGCGTGTGGGTAAGCGTGATATAACGAGGTACTCAATGGTAAAGGAAGCTAGGTTACGTTACAAATTTAATGATCCAAAAGTCAAAGGTGAGAGATTCGGTTCGAAGAACCACTCATGTGGAGAATTGTTTTTATTCAAATGCTTGAGTGGGACTTAGTCCAGGAAAGTCTCCCTACGACAGTTACTCAAAGATCAACAAAGGAGGATAAAGAGCACTTACACTCAGGGCTCAAACACCCTGCTATTAACTTTACTGCTGCAGTTTACTAACTGTCACTCTTAAATACTAAATGGGGAAATTTTACTCTGTACAGAAGCTGGAGAACTCCACACATGAAAATTAAAGTAATGAAATGGCCTACTCTACCTTTGTCAGGTCTATAGTCATCATCACTCCTAGGCTCTGTTTCGGCTCCGTCCCAGTGACCCAAGTGAGATGCTGGACAAGAATCCTACGTTAATTTAATTAGAGACAATACAAAAAATGGGAGCAGTGGAGTATAAAAGTATAAAGTAAAGTTAAATGGGGATCTTCACCTTCAAAGCACTAAGTTAAAGAGCGTACACTCGCTGATACCAACTTACCTATATCTAAAGTGGGTTGCTCTCAACATCTCGGGTAAAATTCATATAACGGGGTTAAAGATAACAAAGTTTGTAATCTATTCCAAATAATTTATTACAGCCAAAGAGAGAATCGGAGTAACTCAGTAATGATTTATTCACATAGCAAAATTAATACCGTATATACTCGTGTAATGTTCGATTTTTGAAGGCCTATTTTTCAGTTAAAAAGGTAAGGGTCGAACATTACACGAGATATATATTTAAAAAAGTAAAAATTTCTGGCCTACCCGTAGGTAAACGTAAGCTAGGCCTACGCGAACATTACCCTAGGCTATGCTACCTACCGATAGGTAATCGTAAGCTTTGCTTACACGTATATAAGGTTACCTACCGGTAGGTAAACATAGGCTAGGCCTATATATACAGTACTAACCATGTTCATTTAACACCAGGCATATTATTAGCATGGATTTTATTTCCTAAACCATCATAAATAGTTTTTTTCCGCTACGAGTAATGACTTTACCATAACGCAGCAGGTATGAAGCTAGCAAACAGTCCGGTTGCGTATGTTATAACGTGATATGATTAATGAAAAAATTAGGCTCATTTTATTTTACTTGGTATGGTATATTAATTGATATCAATGATAAACCGCAAAAATTTTTCTTGATTGAATCCACATTTTTTTTCTCCAAGTTCGAACACTAGTTTCGGTAACTCCAAATATGTTTATGGCTTGAACGTTATTTGTCGTTTCAGCGGACAGCGGTTGCAATAACTTGAAGCTTGAATTTTGCAGTAAATTTTTTATATTTCTTGGTAGACATCTTGATGGGTTATGAGTAAATTCTTATTCATATATATTGTGAGGAAAAAAAATGATTAGCATAACGGGTAATTATAATCACCGTAATTACCTGCAATTACCGGTAATGGTAATTTGTTACTCAAAACGATGAACTAATTTTGTTTGCTACTTGTAGTGTTTGCTTGTTTTTGAAAGCTATTAGGCGGTGATGTTAAACGGCTGTTTGCAACTAAAGTGTTCGCTAGAAAATGTACGCTGAATACTCAGTTGTTATTGTAAACAGATGTTAGTATTTAGGTGTTGTTCCGATTTGTTTTATACATTTGTTTGTCGCACTTAGGCATAACCCTTACTTTGTTGGTAATTATGGTATGCTGGAGATAAAAGACCTCTAGCCTTCTGCCAAAATCAAGACTCGAACATTACATGAGGTATATGATGAATTCATGATTTTGAAGGCAAAATAGGGGGGTCGAACATTACACGAAGTCGAACATTACACGAGTATATACGGTAAGTGAAAAGAGAATCAATAGCTCAATTATGATTTATTCACATGGCAAAATTAATAAGTGAAAGGAAAATCCAAGTTTACAATACAAAATATTGAAAATATTAAACGGGATTAATTCGAGGGATTAACCCTCAATCGGAATATATAAAATCAAAATCTTCTGATATACAATTTGTGTGGTAGGCTGCTGTGAGGTCCCAATATGTGGTCAGTGACCTCAAGCAATTACCAAGACCAAAAATTTAAAGTACATTAATTCCCATGCACGCAGCCCGAAAGATGTAATGCCTGAATGTTACCTAAACTTAACTTATGAGACAAATAGAAACTTATCTAAAGGGGGAATGGCCATTAATTGAACTCACAAGATTTTGTATGTTGTGGGCGCCCGTGTCCTGAGAATGGCGGTCTTCAGTTTTGCTTCACTAGGCCTACAGTACTTGTTTAGCGGAGTCAATGGCCCCTTCCAACTCGCCCCCATACTGGAACAGACGTTTCTGTGGAACTAGCTGCTTTCCCACTAACACTAGGTACCTGCTTGTCCTCGTCCTTTGTGGAATCTAGGTCCGTTATTGTGCAAAGGGACAGGCTAGTGGGGCAGAGTGGGACCACGAGGTCGGGGCCCTGTTGAACCTGGCTTGGCAGTTTCGCTTAGTACCGTGGCCTGTAACTTTGTGAGTTCATGTCAGCCGCGTCCGCCTTCCTTCCCCCCAAAAAAAGCGCATCTCAATGCGTAGGCCAGTGGTCTTGAGGTGCCAACTCTCATTTAGGACAGGCTTGAAACACTTGTGACTTGTGAGTTTTAAGAAATACACTTATTTAGAATACAAGGAGAAATCTTGCAACTCCAGGGGACAAAGATAATCCTAACTAAACATCTGGCATACAAAACCAAAAATGAAACTAAAATGTAATTTAGCAAGTCGGGCTTACGTGTGTGGACAACCATACTTCCTAGACTAGCAGACTGGAGTTGTATTATGAGATTCAAAGTACCTAAATACTTAAGGTAAAATAATGAATACAAAATGAACACAAAAGTATTTATCTTGAGACACTCGCTTCTGGAAGAACCATCACTCACATTTTTCCCTGCCGTGACGTCACAAACAATAACAATGTCTACGTATAAACTGTGAAGAAGAAGAGTAGTGAAGAAAATTCTTCACAGTACATACATACATTAGTGAGATAGCAACTCCCATAAAGGGACATAAAGAGCAAAAGTTCATTGATAACTCGATAACGTCAAAACTTCTAACAATGAATTTCAAGATTTGAGTATTGGCGATTGTTGGATGCTTTCAGTATGAAATTGTTCTTTGTTTAAAGAAATATATATGATAATTAACCAGTAATCAATATTATAGCGTCAGTAATTAGCTTCATACAAAGAAGAGCATGTACAGGTTTTTAAACTGAGAATTATCCTTTCCTCAGTTTTCAAATTTACCAGTAAAATTTGGTTGAAAAATACCAGGCCACTCATGCATGCTTTTGCATGAGAGAGAGAGAGAGAGAGAGAGAGAGAGAGAGAGAGAGAGAGAGAGAGAGAGAGAGAGAGAGAGAGAGAGAGAGAGAGAGAGAGAGAGAGAGCAGAATTTTCTTCTATTTCTTATGGTCTACAATAAAAATCAATCAATAATAATAAAATATAGTAAAAATAATCGTCTAAAAGTTCCATGTCAAAACATTTGGTTCTCAAAGAATCTTAGGACATCATAATTAAGGTGTACTGACCAGTCCCGTCTTTTCTCTATCTTAGAACGAATGACAGGGACACGATAGTTCACAAATGGCTTTAAACGCATAACAATCCTTCCTAGACGGATTTTTTGAAGTAATTCCCATCAGGCAGCCAGCCATTTTGGGATGCATGTCAAGCGTTGTCGCCTCAATGGTTTTACGAGAGTGACGGGTATGCCAATGCCTCTTGCCAAGCGCCGCAAAGTTTCACGTCTCTGTTCAACGTCGACTGAACGAAAATTTTCAAGAATAAAACACGATGAACATAAATATTCTCTTATGGATATAACCCCTGTACTACGATAGGCTGCTGATGGGTCATACATAAACTCTGAAGATCAATTTCCTACAAGACTTCACATTAAGGCAGCTATTAAAATTTATTATGAAAAGTATTGGCGTTCACGTTTTGTGCATATCCAGTATATACACATATGTGTATGTATATATAAATACACTGTTTTATAAATCATATTAGTTGCATATATAAATATTTTCATATATACATTATATATATTTAATCAAAGAAATTAAAATTTATAGTTGAATTATTATTAAGACTTTGTGGGTTATCTTGAGCAAATCTTGCAAATATCCTTATACGTTCTGTCCTCTTTTTAATAGATTTACCTGTTTGACAGACATAAAATTTTCACCCGAATTACAGGGAATATGATAATATGCATATCCAATGGTGCTGTCAGACTTGAATTAGCATTTAGGTTTATTAACAAATGAGTAATTTCTTTATGCTGCTTTGTTCTTGAAGATATGCCTTCAGATGTTCGGCAAACACAAAATGAATTATATTCCGAATATATGATATTTTCATTTACAGAGCTATTCGTAATCAAAATTTTTCAATGAGAAACTATATTTAAACACTACCCTTATATCGGGTTTAGTCAAAAGGGGTACGATATCTAGAAACATTCATGGAATGGTATACAAATTGTAATTTATTACTTCGTTTTTCTCTAACTAGAACCTTCTTAGCTTTACTACTCATACAGTGTTCTCTATAAAAAAAAAAAAAAATACTAGGAAGCAATTTGTTTAAATTTGATAGGCTCATCTTATATGACAAAGGACTAGAAATGAAAATAATGTGATATATATTCTGGTATTCCAAGATCAGAATGTTATCTGTTTTATGTCATCAAAACTTTTAAAAGCTTATCTTTAAGAACAAAACAGCATAAGATGGTTCTTTCTATGGGATTAATTAATACAGATTTGGCCGTCCATTGGCTTCGGTCATAGAATTGTTGAAGGCCGAGACAGTAGTCTATATAAATGACAAATAAATAATATGGAATCCTTTTTAAGAACCTGTACTCTAGGTCATAATCTAAATGAAGGCCAGTCTATTTTCCAGTAATCCTGTATTATCCTCTTTAATTAAAACTGATTTATCTACAATCAAGAAACTGATCGCATAGGGATCCACTCCCCTATATAAACACGATGCTCTTTTATATTTATTTTCAATGAAAAGGCAATAATGCCAATTACAATACGAAAGTACTAGCTCCAGTCAATTCTATTCACTTCTCATTTGTTATCTAGTGATATATAAGAATCAATGCCGAAACGGTATACAAAATTTTCTTTTAATTCAGGAGGCACTGTCACAAGTGATGGAAATGCGAAAGAGAGATTGAGAAGAGAACATCCATGGCTTAAGATGCATTTGCCAAATAAAAAAAAAAAAAAATTCACAGGAGGCACTGTCACAAGTGATGGAAATGCGAAAGAGAGATTGAGAAGAGAACATCCATGGCTTAAGATGCATTTGCCAAATAAAAAAAAAAAAAAATTCACAAACTCGAAAATATTTAGGAATCTAAAAAGGAGCATCAGAGTTAATTTGATTTAAATCGATTTGAATCATAGTAAAATAAAATCATGACTGATTGATTGATTGATTGATTTGAAGTTCTCTGGCATCCTGACATCGAAAGTCATTTACGCCGATGTCGTTTATTATAAATAAAGATTAGAAGAATATTCAATTAAAACCAGAGAAGTAAATATGTTATGAAAATCGAATAGCATTAAGATGACCTGTTTCTGATATAAATTCAAAAATGCCACTAGAAGTAAATATGTTATAAAAGTTATATAGCATTAAAAAGACCTACTTCTGATATAAATTTAAAAATGCCACTAGCATTGTATAACACATCATGTCCAAGGATCTTGGCAAGAATGAACATACCATCTTCACCACGAGCCTCAAACAAATTTCTATTTTTTCAGGGCTATAAGTGGGGGATTCAATCAACAAATGCCTCACTGTCAAGGATATCAAACAGTCGTCGCAATATGGTTGGTGTTGGCCAGCCAGCAAAAACTCTTGTGTCATCCGAGTGTGACCAATGCGGAGACAACAAAGAGTAGTCTCCCATTTTCGGGGCATCATGTCATACCTCCAAGGGGATATACCAATCGATATTTCTCTCGTTTTATTTTCGCTTAAACTATCCCAATGCTGTTTCCAATAGTTATAAATAGAATTCTTAACTGCTGGTAAAAAAAATCCTTACAAAGAATGGGAAACCTTCTTGGTAGCAACTCGGATGCTGCATTCTTTGCCAGTGAAGCTGCCTTCTCATTCCCAGACACACCTAAATGTGCTGAAATCCAACAAAATCAAATCATTATACCTCTCCGTCCTATAATAAAAAGCATTCTAAAACCTTCAAAACTTGAGGGTTACTAGAATTAAAACCTTCTAAAGCTTGAAGAACACTCCTTGCATCACTGAAAGTTGTAAAATTACCCTCCTTTTCCAAAGCTATTTTCTCAATAGCGGTTAGTATGCCATACAGTTCGGCAGTAAATATGGAAACTGTTAGAGAAAGTGCACCTCTACAATTAAAACCATTACTATGTACTCCAAATCCAATGCAAGCATCAGATTTGTAGCCATCAGTATATATAAAAGTCAATCCCCTATGTTCTGCAACATGTTCAATAAAAAGAGACCTGGATTCTAAGTCAGTCATATTCTTCTTAACTCCAATAAAGTATTTACAAAAAGATACCTCAGGTAATTTCCATGGAGGCGTTGATGATACCTGAAACGGAAGCACCTTAATTCTAATTAAATACAGATTGTTTAATAATTGTTTCACCCAAAAGCCATAAGGTTGAGGAGATTTCGGGTGCAGCTCAAAGTATGTCGAGTGCCTTAAAAGGCTTGCAGTCTGAAAGGCTAAAGAATTAGGGACTCTTTGCAATCAAAACCAATACCGAATAATAAAAGACATTCGGTAAAGGTCTAGAGGTAGCTCTCCAGCATCAACAAGGAGACTTGGGATAGGTGAGATTCTAAACGCTCCTGTGGACAACACCAGCATGATGTAATGAATCTAATGTTTTTAACCGGCTTGGGGTGGCTGAGGAGTATATTTCACATCCATAACTGATTTTGGAAAAAATCAAGGACTTGTATAATTCTAAAATAGTATTGCGCTCTGCACCCCATGATGTATGGGACAATACTTATAAAAGATTCAGAGCCTCAACATATTTAGCTTTTAATACTTTTGATTGAGAAACCCAAGTAAGCTTACAATCAAATATCAAACCTAAAAATTTAGCTTCACTTACACATGAGATCCCTTGACCTTTGATGTATATATCAAGGTCTGGATGTACTGCTTGGATATGAGAGAAATGGAAAATAGTAATTTTACTTGTCGAGAACTTAAATCCATTCATATCGGCCCACTGGATAATTTTGTCAATTGAGAGTTGTATTTTTCTCTCAATCATTGCCATTCTAGTTCCAGCAAATGATATGGAGGGATCATCCACAAATAATGATGAAAGAACATTCCGGGGAATGACTGAGGATATCCCATTAATCGCTAGTGCAAAAAGGGTTACACTCAGCACACTACCCTGAGGAACTCCTTCTTCCTGGCATTTACTCTCTAATAGAGTTTCCCCCACTCTCACTTGAAAAACTCTATGTGAAAGAAATGACTGAATAAATAGTGGTAGCTCTCCTCTTAATCCAAACTCATGGATTCTTTTAAGGATACTATATCTCCATGTGGTATTACATCCCTTTTCAAGGTAAAAAAAAAAAAAGACTGTCACATGGTGCTGTTTGGAAGGAAAGGCTTCACAAATAGAGGACTCAAGTCACATAAAACACATCAGTCGTTGAGTGCATTTTTCTGAATCCACATTGAGTGGGTGATAAAACACCCTTCTTTTCAAGGTACCACATCAGTCTTACATTGACCATCCTCTCCATGATTTTACATAAACAAGATGTCAATGCATTTGGCCTATAATTTGCTGCTAAAAACTCGTCCTTAACGGGTTTTAAAAAGGCTAAAATAATGGCTAGTTCCCAAACACTTGGATAATTATAATCATGCCATATTCTATTAATAATGCTTAGAATAAATAACTTTGTATTAAAAAGTACAAGTTTGATCATTGCATATGGAATTCCATCGGGTCCAGGGGCTGTATCGTTACACATAGCAAGTGCAGAATCAAATTCTCTTTCAGTAAAAGGAGATTTGTATGAATCTTCCTTTTTTGTTGCGAAATTTAAAACTTTCTTTACTTCAATGCTCCTATACTGGTGACCAGGAGCTGCTTCACACTTGCATTATACATTTGAAAATAAATCAGCCAGGGCATTGCTAACTTCCATTGCTCCAGTCATATACTGACCATTTACCCATAACACTGGTGGTGGGTTTGGGGTGAATTTACCTGCTATCCTTTTCACTTTCCTCCACACAGATGATGTTGGTGTTCTACTGTTAATGAAGGAAACAAATGACACCCAAGACTGGCGCCTAGCTTCTTTCATGGCACGACGGAACTGTGCTCTACATTTCTTGTATATGACTAAATTTTCCTCAGTACGGCGCATGCGCAATCGAGTTGAAAACATTCTAGTGGGTCTGTCCAGGGCAGTCAGTTCTGATGACCACCACGGGACTGGTCGTCGTTTAAATATTCCTGTTGTTTTTTAAATGGAATTGGCTCCTGCTGTGTGAAGAGTTCCATTAAGTAAGTCAATGGCATCATCAACACTTCCAAACTGTCCTGCATTTCCTTCAATTTCACTTAGCTCCCGATATCTATCCCAGTCCGCCTTATCAAGATTCCATCGTGGCGATCTCTGCGAAGGTGGACCATTGTTAGTGTTTATAATGATTGGTGCATGAATACAAGTATGCCAATCATCTAATGTTCTCCAATTAAAATCGAGAAGACAGTTAAAGCTTGCAACTGATAGATCAATGTAGGACAAGGTACCTGTCTGAACATGAAAGTGTGTGGGCTCTCCTCTATTAAGGAGTCCTACATCTTCATTCTCCAAAATTGATGACTATAATATTACCCCTTACATTTGCCAAACCCTCACCCCATAAAGCATGTCTACTATTAAGATCTCCTAGTAAGAGAAAAGGTTGTGGGAGTTGTTGAATCACCTCTTCTATTTTATCATATGAGATGTTATCATTTGGAGGCAAGTAAAGAGAACAGATTGTGTATTTTCTCCCTATATCAATCTGTACAACCACTGCCTGCAGAGGGGTACAGATACAAAAAGATATTTGGGGAACATCTCGACGAACGTATCCCCATGGCTCCCTGCTCGTTGATCATAAGGTGTCCTATAGCTAACATACTCTCGAGGACAAGGAGTGTTAGCATCAGGCTTGCTCTCCTGTAGACGTACAGTTATAGAGAGTGCTCACGTATGAGGAGCTCAATTTCTTCATATTTCGCCCTTAAACCCTGGCAATTCCATTGCAGAATGGAGGAAAAAATTATGGTTTATTTTTTGGAAGATACCTTGGATGAAATCTTCCCATTGGCAATAATTGATCTAACATTATTTCCCGGTGTTATCTTTAGAGAGGATCTTGATATATTGGGTTTTGCGTTTGTCTTTCTCTTTGTGTCCTTTTGATCTAATTGTTGAGGAGGATGGTGGACCTCAACTTGAATTTCTGATTTATTCAATTTACCTTCCAGTTGATCAGAAACATCAGCAGACAAGACATCATATTTATTTGAAGTCGTGACTTTAATGTTTCTTATGGTAGGAGGCGAGAGAGATGGAGGTCTCTCTCTCCATTTTTCCATTAAAAGGTTGTGAGCTTTCAGGATTTTGCACCTTACCTACTACAGGTTCACCAGGTAAATTAGTTACAAGTGGGACTTCCATCAGATCAGGCAAGGAAACGGCCTGAGAGAGGTTTTTACTACTGTTTAGAATGGGAGTAGATGGTTTTTGAATACCTTTCAGATTTTTAAGTATCTGTTTTAATTTTTCTACAGTTCCTGGACATAGATTTTCAATGGGACTTTCAACCTCTTTAACTACTTTCATATGTTTCTTTATATTAGAAGTGGGGATATAATTTTCGTCCGGGTGCTTTGGCAAGTTTTTCTTCAGAACCATTGAAAAAGGTTGCCCTGGTCTTATCTGTTTTACAAGAGCTCTTTTATGAGCCTCTCTAAAAGTAACCCTTTCCACGGTCCTAATGGCCTGAATTTCTTTTTCAAAAATAAAATTAACACAGCTTTTAGATGTAGCTGAGTGTGGTTCCCAACAATGTATGCAATTTGAATTTTCTATGCATACTCCATGACTATTTGTTCCACAGTTGGCACAAATAGCTGGCTTATTACTTGGTTTTTCCTTACATTTCTGGCTTAAATGGTAATGCATTTGGCAACTATAACATCACAATGGCGAAGGAATATATGGTTTCACCTTCAAAGATAGCCAACCAGCTTTAATAAAAATTTGTAATCTGCTTTGATCAAATGTTATAATCAAAGTAGCAAGAGGAATACGTTGTTCTCCAACTCTCTTTCTCATTCTGACTACTCTTACTACTCCTTGACTCCTCAGTTCATCCCAAATTTCTTTTTCTTCTAGGTCCAACAATTCTGGAGCATATATCACACATCTACTTTGGTTGAAAGTGGGGTGCGAAACACATTTGACACTATGACTATCCAATGTTGTGAGTGTTTTCAATCTTTCACCTTGTATTGGGGATAATGTCTCTATCAAGAGACTTCCA
>NC_090752.1:78606549-78611549 GCF_036898095.1 Palaemon carinicauda
ACTACTAATAATAATAAATATTAAAAAATAATAATAATAATAAATAACAATAAATAAATGAATAATAATAATAATAATAATAATAATAATAATAATAATAATAATAAATAATAATAACAAATAATAATAAATAATAATAACAATAAATTATAAATAATAATAAATAATAAATAATAATAATAAATAATAAATAATAATAATAAATAATAAATAATAATAATAATAATATTTAATTAATAATAATAATGATGAATAATAAATAATAAAAACAATAAATAATAAATAATACAAATAAATAATTATTAAATAATAATAATAATAATAATAAATAATAATAATAATAAATAAATAATAATAATAAATAATAAATAAGATTAAAAATAATAATAAACAATAAAAATAATAATAATAATAATCAAAAAAATAATAATAAATAATAAATATATAAAAAATAATAATAACAATAACAAATAAATAATAATAATAATATTGATAATAATTATAATAATAAATAATAATAATAAATAATAAATAATTATAATAAGTAATAACAAATAATAATAATAATAAATAATAATAATAAATAATAAATAATAACAATAAATAAATAATAATAATAATAATAATAATAAATAATAATAAATAATAAATAATAAATAAATAAAAATAATAAATGATAATAATAATAAATAATAATAATAATAATAATAATATAATAAATAACAATACTAATAATAAATATTAATAATAAATAATAATATTAATAAATAATAAATAATAAATAATAATAATAAATAATAAATAATAATAATAATAATAAATAATACTAGATAATAATAATAATAATAATAATGAATAGTTATAATAATAATAAATAATAAATAAATGATAATAATAAAAATAATAAAATAATACTAATAATAATAATAAATAATAATAAATAATAATAATAATAATAACAACAAATAATAATAAATAATAAATAATAATAAATAATAATAAATAATAATAATTAATAATAAATAATAATAATAATAAATAATAATGAATAATAATATTAATAAATAATAATGATAATAATATTAAATAATAACAAATAATAATAATAATAATAATAATAATAATAATATACAATAAAAATAAATAATAAATTTAATAAAAAATAATAATAAATAATAATAATAAATAATAATAATAATAATAATAAAATGATAAATAATAATAATAAATAATAATAAATAATAATAATGATAATAAATAATAATAATGAATGATATTAATAATAATAAATAATAAACAATAAAAAACAATAATAATAAATAATACATACATACATATACCAAAGGTACTTCCCCCAATTTTGGGGGGTAGCCGACATCAACAATGAAACAAAACAAAAACGGGGACCTCTACTCTCTACGTTCTTTCAGCCTAACCAGGGACTCAGCCGAGTTCAGCTGGTACTGCTAGGGTGCCACAGCCCAACCTCCCACATTATCCACCACAGATGAAGCTTCATAATGCTGAATCCCCTACTGCTGCTACCTCCGCGGTCATCTAAGGCACCGGAAGAAGCAGCAGGGCCTACCGGAACTGTGTCACAAACGCTAGCCATTCATTCCTATTTCTAGCACGCTCTCTTGCCTCTCTTACATCTATCCTCCTATCACCCAGAGCTTTCTTCACACCATCCATCCACCCAAACCTTGGCCTTCCTCTTGCACTTCTCCCATCAACTCTTGCATTCATCACCTTCTTTAGCAGACAGCCACTTTCCATTCTCTCAACATGGCCAAACCACCTCAACACATTCATATCCACTCTAGCCGCTAACTCATTTCTTACACCCGTTCTCACCCTCACCACTTCGTTCCTAACCCTATCTACTCGAGATACACCAGCCATACTCCTTAGACACTTCATCTCAAACACATTCAATTTCTGTCTCTCCATCACTTTCATTCCCCACAACTCCGATCCATACATCACAGTTGGTACAATCACTTTCTTATATAGAACTCTCTTTACATTCATGCCCAACCCTCTATTTTTTACTACTCCCTTAACTGCCCCCAACACTTTGCAACCTTCATTCACTCTCTGACGTACATCTGCTTCCACTCCACCATTTGCTGCAACAACAGACCCCAAGTACTTAAACTGATCCACCTTCTCAAGTAACTCTCCATTCAACATGACATTCAACCTTGCACCACCTTCCCTTCTCGTACATCTCATAACCTTACTCTTACCCACATTAACTCTCAACTTCCTTCTCTCACACACCCTTCCAAATTCTGTCACTAGTCGGTCAAGCTTCTCTTCTGTGTCTGCTACCAGTACCGTTTCATACGCAAACAACAACTGATTTACCTCCCATTCATGATCATTCTCGCCTACCAGTTTTAATCCTCGTCCAAGCACTCGAGCATTCACCTCTCTCACCACTCCATCAACATACAAATTAAACAACCACGGCGACATCACACATCCCTGTCTCAGCCCCACTCTCACCGGAAACCAATCGCTCACTTCATTTCCTATTCTAGCACATGCTTTACTACCTTTGTAGAAACTTTTCACTGCTTGCAACAACCTTCCACCAACTCCATATAACCTCATCACATTCCACATTGCTTCCCTATCAACTCTATCATATGCTTTCTCCAGATCCATAAACGCAACATACACCTCCTTACCTTTTGCTAAATATTTCTCGCATATCTGCCTAACTGTAAAAATCTGATTCATACAACCCCTACCTCTTCTAAAACCACCCTGTACTTCCAAGATTGCATTCTCTGTTTTATCCTGAATCCTATTAATCATTACTCTACCATACATTTTTCCAACCACACTCAACAAACTAATACCCCCGGTGGCTGCGGAGGCATAAAAACAATTAGAATAGCGCCAAAGTTATCCCTGAGTGTCGTAAGAGGCGACTAAAAGGGACGGGACGAGGGGGCTGGGAACCCCCTCTTCTGTATGAAAATCCTGTGAGACATCATCATAATAAATAATAATAAATAATAATAAATAATAATAAATAATAATTATAATTAATAGATAATAATTAATAATGATAAATATTAATATATAATGATAAATAATAATAATGAATAAAAATAAATAATAATAATAATAAATAACAATAATAAATAATAAATAATAATAAATAATAAATAATAATAATCATAAATAATAATCAATAATAATAAATAATAATAATTAATAATGATATGTAATAATAATAAATAATCAATAATAAATAATAAATAATAACAAATAATAAAATATAATAATAAATAATAAATAACAAATAATAATAATAATAATGATAATAAATAATAATAAATAATATTAAATAATAAATAATAATAATAATAAATAATTATAAATAATAATAATAATAATGATAATAATAATAAATAATAATAATTTGTAATAATAATGAATAACAATATATAATGATAATAAATGATTATAACGATAATAAATAATAATAATACTAATAATAATAGAATTAATAAAAAATACTTATAATAAATAATAAGAAATAATAATAATAATAATAATATATAATAATAAAAAATATTAAATAATAATAATAAATAATAATAATAATAATAATAATAAATAATAATAATCTTAATAATAAATAACAATAAATAAATAATAATAATAATAAATAATAAATAATAACAAATAATAATAATAAATAACAATAAATAATAATAATAAATAATAATAATAATAATAATAATAATAATAATAATAATACATACATACATACATACGTATACCAAGGCACTTCCCCCAATTTTAGGGGTAGACGACATCAACAAATGAAACAAAACAAAAAGGGGACCTCTACTCTCTACGTTCCTTCCAGCCTGAATTATAATAACAAATAATAATAAATAATAATAATAAATAATGATAATGATATTAATAATAATAATAAATAATAATAATGATAATAAATAATAATAATAATAATAAATAAATAATATTAAATAACAATAATTCATAATAAATAATAATTATGATAAATAATAATAATAATAATAATAAGAATAATAATAATAATAATAATAATAATAATAAATAATAATAATAAATATTAATAATAATAATAATAAATAATAATAAATATTAATAATAATAATAAATAATAATAAATAATAATTATAATATTAATAATTAATAATAAATAATAATTATATTAAATAAAAATAAACAACAACAATAATAATAATAATAATAATTATAAATAATAATAATATAATAATAATAATAAATAATAAATGATAATAATAACAATAATAAATAATAATAAATAATGATAATAATAATATATAATAATAAAAAATAATATTAATGAATAATAAATGATTATAATAATAAAAATTAATAAAAAAAAAAAAAATAATAATAATAATAATAATAATAATAATAATAATAATAACAAATAAGATTAAAAAATAAATGATAATAATAAAAAATAAATAAAATTAAAAATAAAAATAATAATAATAATTAAAAAAATAATAATAAATAATAAATATATAAAAAAATAATAATAAATAATAAATAATATATAAAAAAATAATAATAACAATAACAAATAATAAATAATAATAATAATAATAATAATAATAATTATAATAATAAATAATAATAAATAATAAATAATAATAATAAATAATAACAAATAATAATGATAAATAATAATAATAAATAATAATAAATAATAAATAATAATAATAAATAAATAATAATAATATTAATAAAAATAAATAATAAAAAATAATAATAAATAATAATAAATAATAATAATAAATAATAATAATAATAATAATAAATAATGATAATAATAATATAATAAATAACAACAATAATAATAATAATATAATAAATAACAAAAATAATAATAATAAATAATAATAATAATAATAATATTAATAATAAATAATAATAAATAATAATGATAAATA
>NC_090752.1:78619049-78631549 GCF_036898095.1 Palaemon carinicauda
TTGTTGGTGATTTTAATGCTCATCATAGAGAGTGGTTAAGTTCTATCTCTCCTACCGATTGCCATGGTTTAAGAGCTTTAGACTTTGCCTCTGAATCAGGCTGTGAGCAAATAATATATGAAGCTACTCACAGGTCTGGTAATTGCTTGAACCTCGTAGACACTGACTCCCCTGGCGTTATAACTAGTAAGGTTGGTTCTCCAGTCGGGACATCTGATCATGCCTTGATTTCATCGGTAGTGAAGACTGAGCAGCCTGTCCCTGATATATCATACTCTTGTAAAATTTATATGAAATCCCAAGCAGACTGGAATGGGATTGATTGATTGATTGATTTAAAGTTTTCGGGCATCCTGACATATAAGGTCATTGACGCCGATATCATTTAGTTTATATATACAAAAAAATTAAAGAATATTCAATTAAAACCATAAAAGTTGAAAGTCATTATAGAAGTTAGATAGTTTTCAAAAGACCCACTTCTGAGATAAATTTAAAAATGCCACTTTCATAGCAGGACACATCATGTCCAAGAATCTTGGCAAGGATGAACCTGCCACCCTCACCTCGAGCCTCAAAGAAATAACTATTCCGCAAGTTATTATAATTGGGGCATTCGGTCAATAGATGCCTCACTCTCAGAAGTACCAAACAGTCGTCACAATACGTTTGGTGTTGGCCCATCGGCAGAAACTCATGTGTCAACCGAGTGTGACCAATACGGAGACGACAAAGAGAAGTCTCCCATTTTCGGGGCATCATATTATACCTCCAAGGAGCTATGATATTTGTTACTTCTCTCAGTTTATTGCCATCTAGACTATCCCATTGCTGTTGCCATTTATTGCAAAGCAATTTCTTGATATTAGGTAGATAATTATTACACGGAATGGGATACCTTCTTGGCAGCAACTCAGATGCAGCATTCTTTGCCAGTGAATCTGCCTTCTCATTCCCAGACACACCTACATGTGCTGAAACCCAACAAATCGAACCATTATACCTCTCCGTCCGATAATTAAGAGCCATTCTAAAATCTTTAAAACTAGAGGGTTACTAGAATTAAAAACTTCTAAAGCTTGAAGAACACTCCTTGCATCACTAAAAATTGTAAAATTACCCTCCTTCTCCAATGGTATTTTCTCAATAGCGACTAATATGCCATACAGTTCGGCAGTAAATATGGAAGCTGTTAGAGGAAGTACACCTCTACAATTAAAACCATTACTATGTACTCCAAATCCGACGCCAGCATTAGATTTGGAGCCATTAGTATATATAAAAGTCGATCCTCTATGTTCTTCAACATGTTCCATAAAAAGAGACCTGGCTTCCAGATCATATTATTCTTAACTCCAATAAAGTATTTGCAAAAAAATATCTCTGGTAATTTATGGAGGCGTTGATGATACCTTGAATGGAAGTACCTTACTTCTAATTATATCCAGACTGTTTAATAATTGTTTCACCCGAAAGCCATAAGGTTGAGGAGATTTTGGGTGCAACTCAAAATATGATGCGTGTCTCACAAGGCTTGCAGTCTGAAAGGCTAAAGAGTTGGGGAGTCTTTGCAATCTAAACCAATACCGAACAATGGAAGACATTCGGTAAGGTTCTAGAGGTAACTTTCAAGCACCAACAAGGAGACTCGAGATAGGTGAGATTCTAAACGCTCCTGTGGACAGTCTAATACCAGCATGATGTATTGAATCTAATATTTTTAACCGGCTTGGGGTGGCTGAAGAGTATATTTCACATCCATAACTAATTTTAGAAAAAATCAAGGCCTTGTATAATTTTAAAATAGTATTGCGGCCTGCCCCCATGATGTATGGGACAATACTTTTAAAATATTCAGAGCTTTAACACATTTAGCTTTTAACGCTTTTAGATGAGAAACCCATGTAAGTCTACAATCAAACATCAAACCTAAAAATTTGGCTTCCGATACACATGGGATCCATTGACCTTTAACCCTGGATAGGTACGCTCCTCGGACACCCCTTTAAGGGTATTCTCGGTTGCGCGCGACCCCGACTCCGAAAAAAATTCAGGAAAAATTTAGTTATGCATCAATCAGTATTGTTTGACTTGCTAAAAATACTTCAAAGAATGCTAAAAACTACTGAAAATATAAATGATACCCATCTACAAAATAACTATTTATTGGAAATATATTAAAAATTTAAGTATACAAAAAAAAAAGACGACGTAAATATTCACAAAAAAAAAGAAATATACATATACACATAAATCCCTTTAGGGACACCTTCTTAGATGGCAAAGCAACAGCGTGTAATTGCTGGAAATGAGTTGGACCCATAGAAGTCAAGATCTGAAATGAGAAAAAAAGGGTAACTTTTTTTGGCCAAAAGAATTTGTCCAAATTTCATGAATTTTTTTGGGTACCCAAATGAAATAGGAAGAGGCTAATTTTTTTATAGAATAAACTCATATTATCCTAGAACAGAAATACATAATAAAATGTGCACTAAGATGTAATTTACTGTTATATCAGGGGCGAAATCTAAAGGTCATATTTTGACGGCCTAGTTTCACAATGTAAATTTCTTATGAAAATCATTGTATCTCCTATAAAATATGATATTTATGCATTAAAATATACCAAAATATCACGAATTCTATACAGAACAAGAATATATAGAGATATGCCAACTTACCTTTCGGGTATGTCAACAAAATGGCCGCAGACCGCAACAACTCTTACAGCCCAATCTACCACTTGAAATGAAGAATGGGGTTGCAAACTCCATATTATCATCAACATCTCTTTTTAACTCCATTAGAAGTGTGTTGATGACATCCACGCCGAGGGAATACTGCCTGCTGGCCATTATTGAAGATAAATTCAAAATAAATAGAAAAAAATCAAATTTGCAAAAAATAAAAAAAATTCAGAAATTAGCATTTGAGGGAAAATGGACCTCATGGCAATATATGGCATCTAAGCCAAAACCAATGTCATGCAAGTGGTAGACACACCATCCATCCACACTTTCCAACTATAAAGAACCAAACAAGTATCAAAACTGTTCGACAATTTATAATTATGTAATAACTTTGCTGTTTGATCACTTACCCCTATAAAGGTATGTCAGGGTCGAGGTCGACCCATGAGGGGGGGGGGGTAAAAAAACGGGGAAGGAGGGAAGTTAGATGAAAATCAGTCCTAAAGCAGACAATGTCATGCAGACTAGTCACCCCTTGCAGGTCGATCACTTCCATATTCGAGACATCTGATGATTTATGGGGAAAAAACCGGTTTTGAAAATGCTGTAGGGGTCGCATATGACCCATCATACCTTTCCAGGGTTAATGTATATATCCAGGTCTGGATGTGCTCTCTGGATACGACAAAAATGTACAATAGTAGTTTTACTTGTCGAGAACTTAAATCCATTCATATCGGCCCACTGAATAATTTTGTCAATTGAGAGCTGTAGTTTTTTCTCAACCATTGCCATTATGGCCCCAGCAAATGATATGGAGAGATCATCCACAAATAATATTGAGAGAACATCCAGGGGAATAGCTGAGGATATCCCATTAATTGCTGGTGCAAAAAGGGTTATACTCAGCACACTACCCTGAGGAATTACTACTTCCTGTCACTCTCTGATAGAGTTTCCCCAACTCTCACGTGAAAAACTCTATGTGAAAGAAATGCCTGAATAAATAGTGGTAGCTCTCCTCTCAATCCGATTTCATGAATGGTTTTAAGTATACCATATCTCCAAGTGGTATCATATGCCTTTTCAAGGTCAAAAAATACTGTAACATGGTGCTGTTTGGAAGCAAAGGCTTCACAAATAGAGGACTCAAGTTGTATCAACACATCAGTCGTTGAGTGCATTTTTCTGAATCCACATTGAATCGGTGATAAAATACCTTTCTTTTCAAGGTACCACATCAGCCTTGCATTGACCATCTTCTCCATGATTTTACATAAACAAGATGTCAATGCAATAGGATGATAATTTGCTGCTAAAAACTTGTCTTTACCGGGTTTTAAAAAGGCTAAAATAATGGCTAGTTCCCAAATAATTGGGTAACTATGATCATGCCATATTCTATTAATAATGCTTAAAATAAATAGCTTTGTATTAATATGTACATGTTTAGTCATTGCATATGGAATTCCATCGGGTCCAGGGGCTGTATCATTGCAATGAGCAAGTGCGGAATTAAATTCTTTTTCAGTGAAAGGAGAATTATACGACTCTTCCCTTCTTGTTGCAAAATTTAAAATTTTCGTTTCTTCAATGCTCCTATACTGGTGACCAGGGGCTCCTTCACACTTGCTGAATACATTTGAAAAATGATTAGCCAGGCCATTGCTAACATCATTTGCTTCAGTTACAAACTGACCATTCACCTTCAACACTGGTGGTGAGTTGTGGATGAATTTGCCAGCTATCTTTTTTACTTTCCTCCACTCAGAAGATGATGGTGTTCTACTGTTAATGAAGGAAACAAAAGACATCCATGACTGGCGCCTTGCTTCTTTCATGGCACGACGGAACTGTGCTCTACATTTTTTGTACATAATTAAATTCTCATCAGTTCTGCGTCTACGCAATAGTGTTAGAGATCTTCTTGTGTCTCTGTGGAGGGCAGTTAGTTCTGAAGACCACCACGGGACTGGTCGTCATTTGAATAACCCTGTTGTTTTGGGAATTGAATTGACTCCTGCTGTATGGAGAGTTCCATTCAGTAAGTCTATGGTATCATCAATATTTTCAAACTGTTCTGCATTTCCTTCAATTTCACTTAGCTCACGAAATTTATCCCAGTCCGCCTTGTCAAGATTCCATCGTGGCGATCTCTGTAAAGGTGGACCATTGTTGGTGTTTATAATGATTGGTGCATGATCACTAGTATGCCAATCATCTAATGTCCTTCAATCGAATTCGAGAAGGCAATTAGAGCTTACGATTGATAGGTCAATACATGACAAGGTACCTGTCTGAACATGGAAGTGTGTGGGCTCTCCTGTATTAAGGAGTCCCACACCTTCATTTTCCACAATTGATGATATGATATTTCCCCTCGTGTTTGCTAAAACATCACCCCATAAAGGATGTCTACCATTCAAATCTCCAAGTAAAAGAAAAGGTTGAGGAAGTTGTTGAATCACCTCTAAGTTATCATACAAAATGTTATCATTTGGAGGCAAGTACAGAGAACAAATTGTATATTTTCTCCCTATATCAATCTGTACCACCACTGCCTGCAGAGGTGTACAAATAGACAGAGAAACTTGGGGAACATCTCGACGAACGTATATGAGACTTCCGCCATGACTCCCCACTTGGTGATCATATGGTGTCCTCTAACTAATATATTCGCGAAAACAAGGGGTATTATGATCAAGTTTGCTCTCCTGTAGACAAATAATTATGGGGGAATGCTCATGAATAAGGAGCTTAAGTTCTTCATATTTGGCCCTTAAACCCTGACAATTTCATTGCAAAATGTAGGAAAAAACTATGGTTCATAATTTGGTAGACCCCTTGGATGGAGTCTTCCCATTAGCGGTTTTTGATCAAACGCTATTTCTAGGTGATTTTATTAAATAGGGTCTTGATAGATTGGGTTTGGCATTTATAATTTTCTTTTTGTCTTTTTGATCTGATTGTTGAGGAGGTTGGTGGACCTCCACTTGAATTTCCCATTTATCTAAATTGACTTCCAGTTGATAACAAACATCAACAGAAAAAGCATCATATTTATTTGACGTCGTAATTTTGATATTTCTTATGGAAGGGGGCGAGAGAGATGGAGGTCTCTCTCTTTTCCGATTAGTAGGTAGTGACCTATCAGGTTTTTGCACCTTCCCCAATACAGGTGCACCTGGTAACTTGGTGCCAGGTGGCATCTCCATCAAATCAGGCAAGGACATGGCCTGAGAGAGGTTAGAACTATTGTTGGTAAAGGGGGGAGGAAGGCTGTACAGAAATGGGCAATGAACCATTTTTAATACACTGTGGCAGAGCCTCAGAAGGCAATATGATTACCTTGTCATGCAGTACTTTATTATCAGAAGTTGTATTTCTTTTCTTAGGATTACTGGCAGTGCTAGGTGGGTTTGATGTCTCCTGTGGTAAATTTCCCTTTGATTTTAAGGCCTTTGCATAGCTGGTTGATTTATTCAACAGTCTTTTTGCATGTCCCACACTTATGTGTTCTAAACTTGATTTGTTTAGGACAGCTTCCTCCAACGTATACAGTTTGCATCTCCTATCAGTTGATTTATGATTCAAATTGCAGTTTGAACACCTGGCCTCAAGTGTACAGTCTCCATGATAAGTTTTGGAGCAAATACCACACATTTTTTCATTTTTGCAAACTTTAGATGGGTGTCCAAATTTAAAACAATCAAAGCATTGCAGGGGCTTTTGTTTGAAAGGTCGAACTTGAATCCTTTCATTTTCAATAACAATATGGAAAGGTACATCAGCATCCTGGAAAGTAAGTATAATCATTGAAGTTCCAGGAACCTTATGCACTTTCCGTACATTTAATGGACACAGAAAGTATCTCCTCCTCTGTAAATTCGTACAGGTCTTTATTAAAGACCACTCCCCTTCCATAACTAAAATTTAGATGAGGTTTCATTTCCAATGTAATTTCATCACTGCCTGTCTGTAAGTTAGAGAGTATTGCAGACTGAGTCGAAGATTTGGCATGGATGAGATAACTATTCTTCCCATAACGAGATATATCTCCAGGTGCAATGGTTCCAACTTTTTTTCTGAATAAACTTACATATTTTAAAATAATTCCCTATATCTCTTTATGTTCAGCTACAAGCCACATTGGTGGTTTGGGTTTTCTCTGTGGAGGCATGGTTAAATTTCTATCTTTTTCAAATCAATCAGAAGGTTTGTACACATCCAATTCCTTTGGGACCTTATCACAAAGAGCTCCCATGATGTTCAATTCGTTAATTTAGATACTAATATTACTTATGGCATTAAACGCTTCATCATGACTATCAAAAGATATCCAAGACTCCCATTTTTCATCTCCGAGTCTCATCCTTATTTCCTTTATCAATCCATAGCACTCAAATGCTCTATATATATCATCATAATTTGTCTCTAATGGAATTTGGGAAACATGAAGGAATCGTAGTTTCCCTGTGTTACCTAAATTGCTAGAATTTTCAACATCAGTAGAGAGGTCCTTTTTAGTTTGAAGGTTGTCAACAGAATTTTCCTTAATTACACTAGCAGAAGTCGTCAAGTGCCAGGGGGGGGGGGGGGGTCACCAAATACAGGGGATGGGGAGTCGGTATTTGAAGGGTCCATATTTAAGGGTGCGATTTTCATGTTTTTTGTTGTTGTTTTGTTGGTTTACCTGCTTGAGAATTTTAAAAAAGTATCATACGTTGGAAAGGAAGTTTGTATTCTCAACTATCGGCACAATGAGAGTATACTTCCCAGATGGTCCACTCCATACCCTACCCGAAGGATAGCATCAAAACAGATATAGAGGCACAGGTGTAAGCTAAACCCGCCTGTTAGGACTGAGACCAAGGAAATATGGAATCATCCTCCCCATATCCGTAATGATGGGCTTTCAGCCAGAAGCCAAGTGTCCTACCTCAAGGATTGGATCCCCCTGGATTACGATGACCCAACCCTTGAGAGTAGTTCCACCAAAGAGGTCCAAACCATCTTTGGGATGGCTGAGATCATCCAATACTCTCATATATAGCTTTGAATGTGAATACCTCCCAACCGTGATCTCTTCTCCCATTCATCTAAGCAGGCAGTAATAACGAATGTGGAAATATCCACACCATTTAAATAAAATAAAAAAATAGATAAATAAATAAATAAACAAAAAAAATAAACATATATATATATATATATATATATATATATATTATATATATATATATATATATATATATATATGCATACATCTACATATACATATATATATATATATATATATATATATATATATATATAACTTAAGAAAAATAATAATCATAGCATAGAGATAGGACAGCAAGACGAAAGAAAGTTGATAAAATTAGGAGGAGGTCGAAGTAATATTGAGCATAAGAAAAAGATGAAAGAGAGAAATTTAGATTCAAACTGGGGGAGCAATTTCCCCAAGTTCGAGAGCCCTCTTGCCCATCACCAAGATTCAGTACAGGCATGATAAGCCGAGCTAAAGCTCAATGACTTCATCAAGGCATTCTCTCATTAAAAGGGGACTGGAATGGGATTTTGCATGATCTTTTGTGCTTGAATTGGTCACAATTATATAGTAGTGTAGATCCTGTTTTTCCTTTGAATGAGAATCTAGTCAACGTAATTGATAGGCGTATCCCTTCTCGTGTGCTAAGGTACCGAGTGAAAGACAAACCGTCGTTCAATGATGATTATAGACGTGCTTATTTTGAGAAGCAGGAGGCCTATCATCTTTGGAAGGGTAACAGATCAGATTTGACCTGGAACAACTATACTCAGCTCCGAGCTTTTGCTCAGAGAGTTTATGCCTCAATTGAAGAGGAGTACAACTTAACCATAAAAGAAACCCTTTCTGGTAAAACTCAGGAACATAAATGTTGGTCTACCCTTAAATCTGCACTCTTTGGTGTAGATGCAACAGTTCCTCCTTTACCTAAACCAGATGGCTAAGACACACCCTGTCCAAAGGAAAAGGCAACCCTTTTGGCTGATGTTTTTGACAGTAAAGAGAGTAATGAAACACTTGAACTTCCTCATTCCTGTTTTCCTGAGGCTAAACTAACTAGTTTAGCTTTTCGATCTCGTGAGATTAAAGCTCTGTTGATGGATCTTGATGCTTATGGAGGTGTAGACCCAAATGGTATTTTTCCTTTGTTTTTTATAAAGACAGCAGATTTCTTAGCTCCAAAGTTATGTTATTTTGTTCAAGTTAGCAAGAAGAGGAGCTTTTAGCACTTGTTGGAGAATTGGTAATGTTACTCCTCTATGTAAATGTGTTTGTGGCAGCTCAAGTCCCACTGATTACCGCCCAATTTCCATAACTTCTATATTATCTAAAGTTTTTGAATGTCTTTTGGCAAAACGTCTTAATAGGTTTGCTGAAGGTAATCATCTATTCCCTAGTTTGCAATTTAGTTTTCGTAAAGGCCTTGGAGCATGTGATACCCTTCTTACAATCTCCAATGCTGTACAGAAATCCCTTGATTGTGGTCAGGAATTCGTATGATTGGCCTTGATTTTAGTGCTGCCTTTGACCGTGACCGTTTTCAAACTCAAACAGTTGGGATTGGATGGGTCGTTTCTTAGCATTATTATTGATTTTTTAAGTAATAGATCTCAAAGAGTTGTTATTGGTGGGCACCATAGTGAGTATAGGAATGTGATATCCGGTGTTCTACAGGGTAGGGTTCTTGGCCCATTACTTTTTATCCTATATACACATGAAATGTGGTTTGGCCTGAAAAAAAAAGCTTGTTGCATATACAGATGATGCTACTCTCCTTGCATCAATTCCATCCCCTGAATGTAGATCTGGGGTTGGTGAATCCGTTAATAGAGATTTAGCTAAAATTAGTGCATGGTGCAAATTATGGGGTACGAAGTTGAATCCTAACAAAACTTAAAGTATGATTGTAAGTAGGTCAAGGACGGTGGCTCCTCAACATCCGGATCTCAGTATTGATAATGTTTCTTTAAATTTGTAAGACACTTAAAATTTTAGGTGTGATTCTCGACAGCAAATTTACTTTTGAGAAACACATTAGGTCTGTGTCTTCTTCAATTGCACAAAAAAATTGGCTTATTGAGAAAGTCTTACAAGATTTTCGGTGATCAATCTATTCTGAAGAAGTGTTTTAATTCTTTCATTCTACCTTCTTTTGAGTATTTTTCTCCTGTCTGGTGTTCAGCTGCTGATTCTCATCTTAATTTGTTGGACAGAAACTTACGGTCTATTAAATTTCTTATTCCTGGTCTAGATATTAATCTTTGGCACCGTCATTCAATTAGTTCATTATGCATGTTGCATAAGATTTTTCATAACTCTGACCATCCTTTACATTCAGATCTCCCTGGACAATTCTATCCTGTCCGTAATACTAGGCAGGCAGTTAATTCTAATCGCCAGGCCTTCTCCATCATGAGGCTCAATACTACACAGTATTCTTTAAGTTTTATTCCAGCTGTTACCAAGTTGTGGCATGATCTTCCTAATCGGGTAGTTGAATCAGTAGAACTTCAAAAGTTCAAAGTTGGAGCAAATGTTTTTATGTTGACCACGCTGACATGAGTCTTTTCATAGTTTTTATATGACATGTCTGTTTTTGACGTTGGTAATAGTTTGTACAGGACATGTCTGTTTTGACGTTGTTACTGTTTTTAGAATGATTTATTGTTAATTTATTCTCATCATTTATTTTTTTCCTTATTTCCTTTCCTCACTGGGCTATTTTTCCCTATTGGAGCCTCTGGGCTTATAGCATCTTGCTCTTCCAATTAGGGCTGTAGCTTGGCTAGTAATAATAATAATAATAATAATAATAATAATAATCCATTAATAATATGCATAAAAAGTACTGAAAGTCATATTAATTTAATATATATATATATATATATATATATATATATATATATATATGTATATATATGTATATATATATATATATATAAATATATATATATATATATATATCACCAAACGCTATTTGGGCAAAGTGGCACCTGAAAAGTACAGATTTCTAAACTACCTCTAGGAGTGAGGTTCCTGGCGCCAAGGACTTTTTCCTGTACCCAGCGGGAGATGGTTTTCGTTTAACTGCCGAGCGATAGAGCTCAGGTATGATCCACCAACTTAGCAAATGTGAATTGAGTGAAGTACCACTTACAATAAACAATCATTGGACAAGTTCTCATCCATTGTGTGATCTCCAAATTCACTGACGTTCCAAACAAAGGATTTTTCATTAACGAGTCAGATGGGAAATGGGTTTTATCTCATTCTTTTGCCCATGACATTGTTAACTCAATTTCTGAGTGATAATTGCCCATAAATTACTTATCACGTAAGAAAAAAAGATGTTAAAAAACTACCTACCGATGACCTTTAGTGTGTGCAAAATTTAACTCCAAAGAATTTTCAAGATTTGAGAATCAAAGGATATACGAAAGGTATGGACTTTCAAAATAAGCTTCAATTCACCCAGAGTTTTCTTAGGAAGATTTGAACAATTATCAGTTTGGCAACAGAATTCGAAAGGAAAGAGTCTGATCATAAAGCGATCGATGAAGCGGTCCATGGCAAAGTCATTACAACTTGAGCCTGGTTGATATTTCCGTTGTAGTACTGTGTTTTATACTAGTCTGGTTGAGCATTATTTTCTCTCTGTTCAGTATAAGAGTATTCATGGGTACTAGAGAAAATAAATTACAGACTACAATTTTCGTCAATATTTTGGAAAAAAAAAATCAGTAATATTTATTTAATTGTCGTGTTAATCAAATCCACCAATCAGGTTATGGAAAAAAGTCATGGCAGTGACAGCATAATAAAAACCTGGTTTAGATATTTTCATAAATTTTCATCAATGTCACAAGAGAGCTAAGACAAGTTTCTTACCTCTGCCAATAAAGATTGCACATTTATGCAAGCGCAGGTAAGAGTGTTAAACCGCTGAAAGAAAAAAATTCCTTCTGTGTGTGTGTGTGTGTGTGTGTGTGTGTGTGTGTGTGTGTGTGTGTGTGTGTGTGTGTGTGTGTGTGTTAGTCAGACATCATGAAAAAGGAAACAAATCTTACCAAACTTTGCAGAAAAATTATTGAAGTTTCGGATGATCCAGCAAGACAACACGGTTTCCATGGTGACAAATCGTCACCTAACCGCCGATTTCTGATCCCTTTGAAAAGATCACCTAATATAAAATGTCTCGGCAGTTTCTATCACGCATTCTAGAAATTGATTGATTGATTTTAAGTTTTCTGGCATCCTGAAATCGTCATAAAAAATTCGTAGTCAAATGAGTCGGACACTCTAACAGATAACTCATGGACTGGTACATAAAGCCAAACTCAGACAAATGTGAAAAATGACTTTATTTTGTAATATATATTCGTGGTGGAACTATACTGTAATTTATTGCAATTTTGATATCACTTTCAAAGGTTAAACAATTAGAACAGAAAATTTACCTCTTTTTGAAGACTAAAACTACTAGTGTTCAAAAAAATAATACAATCAACAGAGAAAGAAATTAAAACGCGAATGAAAGAGACGTTATATGAAAGCAATTACCTTTGATCTTGATTGATTAACTTCATTGATAAAATAACGTGACTTCTTTAATAAAATAAAAAAAAAAGAGAAGAGAGAAAAAAATATTCTGAATGAAATGTAAAAGGATGTATGATCAGTTCATGATGACGGCCAAAAATTGAAGAAAATCAATATCTATTTTAGTGATGATATTCAGTTTCCTGAAGGTGACTAACGGAACC